>NW_015167067.1:695296-736099 GCF_001447785.1 Gekko japonicus
CATTCTTGATTTTTAAGGTTTTTCCCATTGTTGACTTTAGCACCAGTTCTCTGGTAGATCGTTTCGTGAATTTTAGGTAGATTTCCCCTGGGAGTTTGTTTTTCTTTATAAAGTCCGGATAAGTCCTATAAGCTACATCCATCTCTTTTATTAAATCTTCTTGTTTATAATCCATTAATGGGGCCAAGGCAACCGCCAAAAGTTCTTTTAAATCCTCGTTCTTCTCTTCAGGGATCCCATGGAAACGTAGAATGTTGCATTTTGTCAGAGGATCTCTCCTTCTCTGCTTCATCCACTCTTTTGTTAATACTCTCAGTCTGTTTTTCCATCTTTTTCAACGTTTTCTCAGTTTTTGAGGTTCTTTTATTGATTTGATTCATTTGTTTTTGGACATTGTCCAGCTTATTGTTGAGTTTAGTCATCTGATCCATTAGGGGGGCGCAGTGCATTTGCTAACAGTGAAGAGAAGTCTGTAGTTACCTCCTGTACAATGTTACGAACCTCCGTCCATAGTTCTTCAGGTACTCTATCAAATCTAGTCCCTTAAACCTATTCTTCACCTCCACTGTATATATATATAAAAACTCCCAGGGGAAACCTACCTAAAATTCATGAAACAATCTACCAGAGAATTGGTGCTAAAGTCAACAGTGGGAAAATCCTTAAAAATCAAGAATGAAGACGTAAAGATTTTGAAAGACATCCCTTCGAAGTTAGAAAACAAAGAAAACTCTACAGGATGCTTACTCTCACTCTGCAAAAAAAGGGAATACCATACAGATGGCTATTCCCGGAAGGGCTGAGCTTCAATTACCAGGACAAAAAAATATAAAATTGACTCTGTTCCAAAAGCGGAAAACTTTATGGATCAAATTTCAAAACAAAAAAAAAACCAGAAGGAAAAGAATTTAAAACCGGATGAGGAGGAAGAAGAAGAAGAATCCTATTCACAGGATTGAACAAGCCAAAATTCCATGTCATCAGAATCATGTGAATCAGAGAAAGGAGAGGCTGCCCCCAAACTCCAGAAAATGAAGAAACAAGAAGAAAAGACTCTAGAACTAAGACAATAGCATTAAAGGCAGTAATTGTGTTAAGCTATTAATTGTGTACTATCATAATTGAACCACATCTTGATATAATGTGTAATATTAGGTTAAAAAGCATTATTTTTTCAACTATTCAGATCGTGACATGTATTAGACTTCTCCCTTCCCCCAAATCCAGTAGATGAAATAGATTAGAATGGTAGTATTCCTTCCCCTATCAAGTAGATATATGTATTAGATATCCTTTACCCATCACCCATAGTAATAGTGTTAGGGTATTAGTACCCTTTCCCTCATCCCATAATTGTAGTGTGTAGAAAATACAAAAAATAAAAAATTCCCCTTCAGGGGGCCAAAAAAGAAAGAAAGAAAGTGATGGCAAACCTAGACAGCATAGTAAAAGGTAGAGACATCTCTCTGCCAACAAATGTCTGTATGGTCAAAGCAATGGTATTCCCAGTAACAATGTATGACTGTGAGAGTTGGAGCATAAGGAAGGCCGAGCGCCGAAGAATCGATTCTTTTGAATTATGGTGCTGATGAAGGCTTTTGAGAGTCCCTTGGACTGCAAGGAGATCGAATCAGTCAATCCTAAAAGAAATCAACCCTAAGTGTTCCCTGGAAGGCCAGATACTGAAGCTGAAGCTCAAATACTTTGGCTACCAAATGAGAAGGGAGCACTCACTGGAGAAGACCCTGATGCTGGGAAAGACTGAAGGTAAAAGAAGAAGGGGACAGCAAAGGATGAGATGGTTAGGCATTCTTATCGATGCAACAAGCATGAAATTTAGCAAACTTCGGAGCATGACGGAAGTCAGGAAGGCCTGGTGTGATGTGGTCCATGGGGTCGCAAAGAGTCGGACTTGACTGTGCAACTGAACAACAAGAAGAAGGGTTTATTTGCCTTTCCTCCTGTCCAGAAATTGCATTTTCTTATCCAAGCTCATGACTGGGGAACAGTTGGGAAAATACTTTTTTCCACCCTCTATAACAATGGAACTGCCTTTGAGAGGAGGATTTCCATCATTGACTTCCTCCACATACCTGGCCATCATCTGGCCATCACAACTGTTTTTTTTTGTGTGTGGCAATGCATAAAGGATGTGGCAGCCACAATGGCAACACAGAGAACAGCAGCACTGGGAAGGTGTTATGAGCCAGTGGGTCCCAGAAGGTGAACTGAAGGGAGGGGGTGAAATCGAGCAAACAAGAGTAAAAACAGATGATGAGAAGTGGTGTGGGGGCACAAGTTGGTATGTGGGCAAGTTATGTATTATAGGGTAGAATTTGGTGGTGAGGACAAGGAGAAATGGGGCAAAGGCTGGACCTGAAACCAACACTATTCTACCTTTGAAATATCATAGGTCTTAGCCATGTGGGCTTGAAAATAATGCCCTCTATTGATAAGAGTGGGATGAATAAACCTTTGGGTATAGAGAATCACATAGTACAGTTCTTAGGGTTGCTAGACCCCGCCCCAGTGGACGTGGGGTGCTCTGCCACCAGGCCCTACCCCCAGCCGCTGATCAGCTGGCCAATGGGGGGACTTATCAGGAGACAGAGAAAGGTCCAGGCCTTGTCAGTGGCATCATACAGGAAGTGATGTCATCATGCCAGTGACATCTGGGCAACACTGTGGTATTTGGGTAAAAACTCTATGGTAAAAGCCAATTATACCAGAGTTCTGCAAAAGACAGAAGAGACCCCCTCACTTCTGCAGGAGTATACCGCATACCATGCAGTTGTGGACAAGTTTACATCGGGACCACACAGCGCAGCATCCAGACAAGAATAAAAGAACATGAAAGACACTGCAGACTGGGCCGACCTGAAAAATCAGCAGTGGCTAAACATTGCCTAACTCAAACAGGACACAGTATCGTATTCCAAGACACTGAAAGGCTGGACAACACATTCAATTACCATGTCAGATTACACAGGGAAGTCATTGAAGTTCATAAACATAAACACAATTTCAACAGGAAAGGAGTTTAAAAATAAATAGGGCGAGACTTCCAGTTTTGGCTACTCGCATCACGGGTGCACACCGATGGAGCTCCGTATGGTGTGGCCCGTTAAATGGCAGATAGGAGGGGTGCCAGACAATTCCAGCCCCCCCCCCTGGAGCTCTTGGAGGGAGCTCCCAGCCATGGGGCTTGAGATGTGCTGCTCCCGAGGCTCAATGCTGAGGGATTGAGGCACTCTTTGCCCCGAAGGTCCTGCTGCCATGGTGCCATCATGGCTTCCAGAGGCACATACCGGGTGAGCACTCAGGAGTTTTTAGCGAAGATTGCAAGCTCCTCTAGCATCTTTAAATGATAGCAAATGAAATGTGAGTAAATCTATATGAAGCGCATGAACTTTTAAGCGAGCTCTGAACGCCCAGGGGAAAGGAAAGTTCATTCCCCCCATCTTGTATACAAGTGAAAGAACTTACCGAAAAGGGGGAAGGAGCGAAGATAAGCTGTATCTGAACAAGCAAGAGCAGTGTTATATAAAGCGAACTTTAAATAAGCTTCTTTTTGAACTCTTTAAAACTTTACTGAAAGAGAAACAATAATTGGCAAGAAAAAATGGCGACGGGACTGAAGCCTCTTTCTGGAACTGGCAGAGTAACACATCCAGTGTCAAAACTGGAAGCACATAAAGACTTTCCCAACACGTTGGCTGCAGCTTTGCGACCCCTACTGGATCAGATGACAAATCTCAACCATAATTTTGAAACACTCCAAAAGCAAATGTCTGACCCCAGAGGAACCACTCTCCACTCAATATTCCGTGATAAGGTTTATTGGTAAGATTTGGACTTCAGGTAAGGTTAACACCTTTGTCAGAACTAACGAGCAATAGCACAGGGTCGGCAAGTGGGGAATGGGTTCCACCCCTCAGGCATATGTCACACACACACAGGCATATGAAAGGTCCTGAAAGACTATACGACCTAACTAATCATGTCTCAAGTTTTATCTCTCCCAAGGCCACAGGTCCAGCTGGAACCTGTGAACCATAGGGGGGGGGTAGCTTTGGGGAAATTACAAGCGGTGCCTCCACATGCACTCATTCTCACACTCTCCCCCCCCCCCCCAGAATGTCAGGGAGGACTGATAAGGGTACCAAGCAGAGCAGGCAAATGTGCAATGCAGGCAGGGGCTACAAAAGCGAAAATAAGCAAAGGAAACACAGGGCAGCAACATACAATAATTGATCATGGCAGGGGTCTGAACCTGACAGCAAATGGCAAAGACATCTAAATCAGTGAAAAAAGATGAAGCTAAAGAAACTGTACTTGAGCAAAAATTGGAGCTTGCAGAAAAAGAAAGAGCCTCTGATAAAGAGCAACTCCTTAGACTCCAAGTGGAAAAATCAGCATATGTGCTGAGGTTCCAGGATGTTCCTGAACAAAGTGGTGAGAATCTGAAGGAAACTTTGAGTGGAGCGTTAGCCCCAATGACAGGTTTAAAAGCAGATTTACTGCAAAGCGACATGGACATGGTCTACAGGGCATATCCAGAATTTATTAAGAAAAGAAACCTGCCTGGGGAAATCTTGGTGAGATTCTCAAAAAGATCTACAAGAGATGTGGTGCTCAAGGCCACAAATGGGAACACCCTAAAAATTAAAGATACTGAAATAAGAGACTTAAAGGATATACCATACGAAATAAGAAAGAAGAGGAAACACTATAAAGCCTTAACTACTTTCCTGCAGAAGGAATGGTTTTCAAGTACAAAGACAAAAGGGAAAAGATTGACTCTGTTATTAAAGCAAAAAGGGTTTTGGAGCAGCAACAAGGACAAATGAAAAAGAATATAACAAAGGAAGAGAAAACAACAACAACAAGAAGGCAGCACACGTGGATTGGAAAGCTCAGAAAATGAAGCAAGTAGCACTCCAGAAAAAGACTCCACATCAGAATTGGGAGATGCTGCTCCCAAACGTTTAAAAGTCAGATGGGACTATGATAAAGAAAAATTTAAGGAAAAAAGAGACAAAGAAGAGAAAATAATCGTAATGATTTAAACTTAAAACTTTAAACACTTGCTTGATTCAAATATATTATTGACAGTTAATTAGATGTAAAGAAAGATTTTATCTCATATACGACATTATAAGAGAACCTTGCTCAAATGAGAAATTATTAATGTTTATAACTCCTGTTTAGCCACGTTTTAGGGTAGTGGGTAGTAATTGTAGTTCTATGTAGTGCAAAAACCCAATACAATATTTTTTAAAATAAATAAATAAATATGGCATGGTTTCCAGTCCTGAAAAACACAAAATGCTTTACATCTTACAATAGCACTACAGATAAGATTAGAATTTCAACAGCCAATCCATATGCAAAAGAACCTCCTCAGGAAAGCTCCTCCATTAGCATGTCAAAGCCTGGGGAACTCCAACAAGATAATGACTCAGCCCTACCCCACCTTCCTGAGTAAATATAAATTACCTGACTACCATTTTTCTTCTCACCTTGACACAGAGAGTACTCCATCTTTCTGTGTTATACCTCTGAGGATGCCACAGCTGCTGGTGAAACGTCAGGTCCTACAATGTGTTATACCTCTGAGGATGTTAAAGCTGCTGGTGAAACGTCAGGTCCTACAATGCCAAGACCACAGCCATACAGCTCAGGAAATCTACAGCTAATACCAGAGTTTTCCTCCAAATATTAGAGTGTTGCCCAGATGTTGCAGGGTGATGTCACTTCTGATACAATGATGGTATTTTTGGATACTTTTTGGATTTTTTGTGTATGTGCTTCTGTGTTTGTACATGTGCCCGAGCCTGGAAGTCATGGTGACCCCTGGCAACTCCTACTGGGGCATGGAGGATGTTCAGAGAAGTAGCTTGATAGCCTGCCTCTGCCTCCCAGCCCTGGTATTCTTTGGAGGTCTCCCATCCAAATACTTGCCAGGTCGGCCCTGCTTAGCTTCCGAGATCGGGCTTGCCGGGCTTACCCAGGTCAGGACCTGATGCAATGCTGGTGATGAGTCCTGGGCCTTTCTCATTTTCCTGGTAAGTCTCCCCTCCCATCCCTGCCAGTTGCCAGGAGAGACCTGGCAACCCTAACTGTTCTTCAGTGAAAAACATGCGACAGTGATGATACCTTTGTTGCTTTACCAACCTGGTTGTCCATTTCATATGTATGAAGATACTAGACCCAAACTGTTAAACAGTAGTTTCTGTAATGCCACCATGCTTCTGCAATATCCAGAATGTCTTGGTCTAGGACATTGCACTGCACTGACCGAATGAGGCCTAAACTACATGCTGGCATGTATCCAAACATGGCATTTTTATGTGTGGAAGTTGGCAATTTCCCCAAATTCTCCCCTCCCACTGCAGACCCCTACTTTGCTTCCTGCACTGATTATGGGGGGTCTGCTCATGGGAACAATATTTGTGTGTGTGTGTGTGTGTGTGTGACACTGGACTGCAACATAAAGGTGATGAGGAAAAGCAACACTCTGCAAAGTAAAAGCCAGCAAGTTTTTGTTTTCCTTCTTAGTTGCTCAACATGTTATATTTCATTGGTATCCCTGCAGTATGCCCCTAGGGGCTGCATGAGCTTCGATACACAGAACATTTTCCATTCAATAATAAAAAGAGTTGCCATTTGCACTTGTTGATGGAAGTGATGCATACATTAAGTGATTTTTT
Source organism: Gekko japonicus (assembly GCF_001447785.1). Lineage (NCBI taxonomy): Eukaryota > Metazoa > Chordata > Lepidosauria > Squamata > Gekkonidae > Gekko > Gekko japonicus. The sequence goes on from NW_015167067.1 coordinate 702,010, forward strand.
TTGTTTTACTTTGAAAGCACCAATAGTTTAAGAACACACACATACAACTGGAGTTCTAATTTCATTAGAGACAAATACTGCAAACAACCACCACTCAACTTATTTCTTGAATTTAGATTCAGACCATTAAATTGCTTTCCAGTAAACCAGATCCTTATTTAAACATGGTTCCAAGGAAGCATTAAGAAATTCTCTAATGCCAGAGTTGTGTGTTTGTGTCTGAGAGAAGTGGTTGATTGATACTTCTGCATGCACAAATACATACATGTTGCTGCTTATTTAAATTGCTGCAGAACTGGTTCTTGTTGATTAGTATTTTAGTGGGTTGCTGTAGGGAAGACTGTAAATACACACATGCGCAAATGCGCACTCATGGAGACACACGCTGCCAGGAAAGAGAACTGGGATTTGAGATATACTTATATCTTACAAGACAGTCAACACTGCTCCATAAAACTGAAGTAATCAAATTACAGCAAGCCAGCAAAATAAATGTAAAGCTACACATTTTTATTACCATCTCCTTGATGAATATGTGAACCAATCATTCTTTTCAAAACAGAGTGCCTGCAAACCACCTGCAATGTGGGTAGAAAGTCTGTCAGGTTGCTATGGTAACAAGAAAGAGGAGAGAAATGAAATCCAATGAAAAGGACTGAGTGCCTCAGCTTTGCTAGTAACAGCGACCCTTAAAAGGGGGTCTCATTTGCATTCATGTGCATAAATCAGCCAATAATGCTTCTTGTATAATATTTGAATTCCGTGGATCATTATCTCCTTGGCTTACAGTATTTAAGGATGATCCTTAAATTGTTCTTTGCATTATTTGCTGTACTAATTTTCTGTGGAAAAAGGAGGGAAGGAAATAATGTGATGAACAAGACAATTAGCCACACTGAGACCAAACAAAGCTTCTGTTTGTTTACTGTATTGAGAAGAGGTTATTTCTTTCATTTAGGTTGCAATAGCAAATGGGAAATATCTTTTCAGCTAGAGGACACCTTCTTTTCTTGAGAGCATACAACAGAATCCTAAATATGAACAAATTTTGTGATTAGCTGTGTTGGGACTTTTAATAGAACATTTAATGATGCAATCTAATTAAATACACATACAGTTCAGACATCTTATGAAATCTTGGATTAATTAAATTAACTATGGTTAATACAATTTCTGACTTCAAGCCGCCCCATTGTGAATAGTTCATTAGGCTCCCTCAAACCAGGATGCATATTTGGTTTATTAACCCCAATGAAGTCTTAACTATGGATTTGTGCAATGTCTGAACACAGGTATCCTATCTTAATCCTGGCTTGTTCTCTGACAATGCCCTCCCAGGCTACACAGAGAAGGCAGTAAAAATGACATTTACTGAGGCAAATCATGATTTGAGAGTTGTCTGTGAGCTGAGTCCTGGTTTCACAGCCTATTTAGACCATGTATGTATGTATGTATGTATGTATGCATGCATGCATGCATGCAGGGGTCATTTCATAGAAAAGGAGGTGCAGGAGCTCATTAGCATAATTATTTGCATATGCCACACCCCCTGACATCACCAGAAGTGTGTCAGAAGGCAACACCCACTGATCAGGCTCCACTGGACTGTTTTGGATTACTAGCTATTGGGGGGGGGCATGCAGATCTGTCCTCGCAGAGGAGGGAGAGCTTGTACCTGAATAAAACATGGGCTTAAAGGTGCCACTGGACTGTTTTGGACCGGGGGGACGGGGGGAGCTCTGCAACTTACCTGGCTGCTTCTTGCTCTGACTGAGGGCTGCTTGGAGAAGGGGGTGGGGCTTGTTGCATGTGCCCGCCCCCTGGGCTCTTTACTGCTGGAGCTCTGCTCCTGTGCGCTCCTGCAGGAAATGACGCCTGTATGTATGTATGTATGTATTTACACACTCTGCCTTTCTCCCAACACAGTCAGGACCAGGGTGAGTGACAACAACAATTATATTTAAAAAATAATCAGATATTAAATCAATTAACACCTGCAAATGAAATTGTCCACCTGCAAAAGAAGTTAGTTCTCACAGTACATTTTTTTCCTGCCACACAAAGCGTGTCCAGATTCATGTTACAATAGATTCTGCAACTGATTATTCCAAGTGAATATGACAATTGGTGAAGTCTATGATCCAATAACACTGAAGGCTCAACACTGCTACCTTTTCAAAATTCTCTGCTGTGGATTGGGATATTTTGTATCAGCTTTCCTGAATGAGGGTACATACAGATGTCACAACATACTGCAGTTAAAAACCAATCAGGCATGAATGCAGTTTGTTGTTATTGTTTTCATGAGCCTCTCATTCCTCCCATTAGTACGTGAAACATGATCAAAAACTCATTCTAAAAAAAAAAACAAAACTTGACCATACATTTCCCAGTTTAATCAAGCTCAGATTTTCTATGATGTTAGAAGGCACTGGAATTTGTTTAAAGTGCCGTTTAACTGAGGTTTAGATTCCCAGTGGGTGAACTAATTCCCATTTTTGAGGCGCCTGCATTCAGACATCATGGAAAATTGGACCTTGATAAAACAGGAAGCGTTCAATCAAGCTCTGAGCGCTAGAGGAGCACTAAAGCAAGGGGCACAAGTAATCACAGCAAATAAGCTGTGTTTGTGCCCAATTGGAGTTTAATGGAAGACTGTCATAATATCTGAATGCAGCCTGTATCACTTTAATGGCTAATTTAAAGCTACAGATTGCTAGCAGCCAAATGTTTTTGAACAAGTGCAAAGGATTGGTCGCATTTAAGTGCAGAGACACAGATGCATGGGCCAGGTATCCAACAGAAAGATGAATTCATTTAATCTCTAATGTACTGAATGAGAACATATCTACTAAGGAATGAAAATTCCTTTGGCCATAATCAAGCATATCGGCAGAGTACAGGAAGACTGACATGATATTTAGCATAAGAACATAAGAAATGCCAATGTTGGATCAGGCCAAAGGCCCATCCAGTCCAACACTCTGTATCCCACAGTGGCCAGAAATACCAGTGCCATCAGGAGGTCCACCAGTGGGGCCAGGACATTAGAAGCCCTCCCACTGTTGACCCCCCCCCAGCACCAAGAAGACAGAGCATCACTTGCCCCAGAGTCCTATCTATACCTTGTGGCTAATAGCCACTGATGGACCTCTGCTCCATATGCTTATCTAATTCCCTTTTGAAGCCGTCCATGCTTGTAGCCGCCACCACTTCCTGTGGCAGTGAATTCCAAGTGTTAATCACTCTTTGGGTGAAGAAGTACTTCCTTTTATCCGTTCTAACCCGACCGCTCAGCAATTTCATGGAGTGCCCACGAGCAGGATAAAAACATTATCTTAGGAAGATTCAGGTGGGTAACCATGTTGGTCTGAAGCAGCAGAACGAAGTTTGAGTCCAGTGGCACCTTGAAGACCAACAAAGTTTTATTGAAGGTATAAGCTTTCGTGTGCAAACTAACCTCCCCTCTCCTCCTATATGTAATGGTTGAGGAAATTCTGTTTCACTGTATCTGCAAGTGTGTTTGCACATGAAAGCTTATACCTTGAATAAAGCTTTGTTGGTCTTTATTATCAAACTTTATTATCTTAGGATGTCAATGACATTCTGAGAAAAAAACTATAGTCTTGATAGAAATGAGAAATTTCATGCTACCTCTGGTTTAAAATGCTACTACTGTCTGTATTGAGATGGCTAGCATCTGTATACCTTTCAGAATTACTGACACACTCAAGGTCATTTTAAGTCAAAATACAGTAACCCCTGATATATAGGCACACCCAGCTCATCCACTAGTGTGCCACAGGTAGAAGAGTATCTACCAGCCCTGTTACTGTCCTGTCTACCAGCTCACAGCAACTGGGGTCTGCTGCAGCAAATGGTAGGCCTGGTAGACATCCCTGTCTCCAGCGGCCAGCCTGCAAGGAGCCAACTCCTTCGCTACCTCTGTTGGGAGTGGGGAAGGGATGGGTCTTCTTCCTTTATCTGTCCCTCATGGGGAAGAGAGGAGGGTGCATGACAATTTCCCATCCCCCCCAGGTGCATGGGGAGGGTGAAGGAAAGTGGAAGGCCGGCTTGCCTCGCAGTGCCCCAATTGTGTGTGTGGGGGGGAAGTGACTGGCAGACTCTCCTTCCACCTCCCTGAGTCACCACAGTAAGGACAGCAGGTGGCAAGCTTGCCTCGCACCACACTACTTTCAAATGCACAGAGCATGGTTTTTGTTTGACATCTTCACTAGTCCACTCACCTGACCCACTCCTCTGCCCTGTGGACATCAGGACATTAATTTTGTCCCTTGGCAGTTTTTCTTTCTTTTTTTTGGGGGGGGGGGGAGGAGGTTAATGAAACAAAATTGTAGATTAACAAAAGTAAATAATTTAAGAGTGACCATGCAACATCAGATCAATGATCCTTCAGTATCCTGATTCAACAGTGGCCATTCAGATGCTACAGGAGAGCCCACAGGCAGCTTCTGACAGCTTTTCCTCACCACCCCAATTACAAAGTGATTTTTCTCTTCCTGCTTCATCCATTTACTTTGCAATATCTGTTCTTCACTGACTTCGGCAACATAATTATATTAGGGTCCAGCTACATACTGTAAGAAAACATGTAAACATAAACTCTAGCAGCTCTGTTATGTCTCATAAAAAGAGGGCAGATTTTGAATTTTGTCTCTGAACTCAGAGGTTCCATTCAGCTGTCATGGCCAATGGCTGGTGATAGCTTTATCCTCCATATTTTTTTTCCAGTTTCTTTTAAACCCTTTTAACAAAGTGGGATTTAGAGGTGTACACATCGTCTTTTGGTGAACACCTGGTGTTAGAAATAAAATTGGCTTAAATGTTGTTTGGTGCTGTCCTGCTTCATGGGGTGGCCTGCAGCAGGTAGTTCTACAAGTTAGCACTGCATCAAAGTTGAGCTGCCAAGCTCTTGTGAGGAAAGTACTCTCAGAGATCAAGTTAAACAGCTGCTACCTGTCAAGGAAGGGGTGGGGAGGATCAGGATCAGGCACTATTGAGAGAGCTCTCCACTACCCTCCTGTCACCCAGATATTCACAGAAACAAGTTCTCGATTAAAACACAGCTTACTCAGCAACAGACAGACAGTTACTCTTCCATATCCGAACTGGAAGTACAGTTAATTTTAAAAGTGCTTTTCGTGCAACTTTAAATGCTGTTCCCATCCCTGTTGCAAAATATCTATTGACACATTGGGAAGTACATTGCCATGACCCCAAACATCTTCAAATAATGGTGTGAAACAAGAGGAGTGTCCACAAACTCTCCCTACAGCCGTTGCTACGAGGTAAATTCGGAGATGGCAATGAGAAAGTGAAGTGTCAGTGGTGAGCTCATCACAGGCAAAACCAGGACTTTGTGAGCCATAGTCAAGACTGGGAGAAGTCTGGAACTTACTGGATATGAATTAGAAATTTAAACTGCTGAAATTCACAATTAAAAATTATTCCCCAAGCTCGAAGTTCAACTCACTTTATATGGCAAGTTTTAACCAATTGCTTTCATGAACACTGTACCAAATAGCTTGTGAATTAACATTTTGCGTACTGAAACAGTATTTTCAGGGAGGGCCAAAAATTAGGCTTTCTAGAGTTTCAACAAATACATCTATAACTTCTAGTTTGAACATTAGCCCTGAAGCATTTAAAAAACGCCAGAGTCCTAGCTGGTAGAAGACAGAGTAAACCTAGATAGAACTAATCTGTGTCTAGTTCTTCCACTTTCTCTTCTCTATAGTTAAATTACCTGTGGAGTTTAAATGTCAGTCCTCAAGTAATTACATGATCAATTTCATTTTTAAAGAGTTTAAATAGTATAAAGAGGCCTAGAAGGGCAAACATTATGACGCTTGATAACAAAGATAGTCAAGTTAAGGAAATAAAAAGGATCAGAAATTGTGCTGAGCAGCCTACACAGTGAATCTTCTTTACTGCACCAGTACTTGCTGCCTGTAAACATTTAAGAAAAGAGAACCACACCAGAGAGACCAGATGCAAAGCAGGAGAGGACTTCTGGGTGTTTCATTGCTGTGGAGAAGAGGAAAATTTAGCAGGTACAGCTTGTCATTAGGTATTAGAAAACTGAAATTCACCCTTCCTCACAATTGCTAAATGAGCCTTCTGTTCTTTCTGCATCTGGTTACTGCTGAACATGCAAGCTACTAAAAACAGATGTTCAAAATGTAAGAGTTTCCCAAAATGTGGTGCGGAGCAATTTAAAGGTTTGGTTAATGAAAATAGTTAGTGAGAAATCACCCTGAAGCATCTCTTTTGGGTGGATTCAATACTGATTTCCACTATGTGACAATATTCCAACTGCCCAATCAAGAACATGTTAACTTGGAAGTTTGAGTTCTACTGAGTTCAATGGGATTTACTAAATAAGCATGCTTTGAACTTCTGCCTCCCATCTTCTGGTCTGGCCATCAGTGTCAGAGGAATGGTTTCTGAGAATCTCAGCTAAATTTTGAGATAATTGAAACTGGCCGAGAACAAAGTTAATTAGGGTTGAACTGAATATTCTTCAACTAACATTTTTGGCATGAAAAGGAAGCTTCATCTGTTTGAAATGTTTCCTGGAAAAAAGGGCCTTCCAATCTCTAGCATGCAGGGTGTGGCAAAATGGGCCTGTGTCAGCTGGCAGGCCCCACTCTGCCCACTCCTCCTTTGCCTGAACTGGCACCTGAAGGGGCCATTTTACTTCACTGCCTCAGGGTACTGCCACCACTATTGTCCCTGTCTTGGGCTCTGGTTGGGCAGGACAGCCTTCTAACCTCCCTTTGGTGTCACTAGGAACCCACCCTGGGGCTTCCGAGGAATCCTTGGGTCTCCCCTGGAGAGTTGGCAACTGGTCATTTTACCACTTTCCTCCTTAGGGACTCCCCAACCCACCCCTAGTATTTCCAAGCGGCTGGGGGAACTATGTGGTACAGAGGAGCTTCACTCCTTCAACAGTTAAAAAGATTTATTCAAACCTCTTAACTATTTACAGGCGTATCAAAAGTGAATGGAAGTAACAAAACAAAGTTGACAAAAACGCTTCATTTTTCTCCTTTCTCTAAACTCATGCGCTATCTAGGTGGTATGCAGAGCAGGTACATACTTTGTTACTCTGGAAGAAGCTAGACAAACATGTCTCCCAAAATAGCCTCCATCTCTGGTGTTGCTCTGACCAACTGTCTGACTAGCTTTTTTTTTTAATTCAAATTTTAATTTTTTTTCCAGGGATTGTAACAATATATAACAATAAGCTTAACAACAAGAACAGAATGCTATTACTATCTACAAGATCTGTGGAATTAACATTGCATACAGCAGGTTAGTATTGTCTGACAGTCCTAATATCATTAGTTTATAACCTGTTTCAAAAGTACAATAAGTTCTGGAGGTGCTTATTCTTTGGGATGATTTCACCTTCTGCAAGATATTGAACCACTGGGAACCATACGGCCTGAAATGTGTCTGACTAGCTTCTGACTCAATAATATAAACAGCCGTTCCCACCCAGGAACTGGCTCTCCCTCCTGCAGCATTCTGGGGTATAACTCCTCAAAACCTTGTTAGACTTCCTGTCCTCTCTAGGGAGTAGCCTGTAGATTACTGGTTGGAGACAGGAAGGGAGGGGGGAATGAGGAGGAGATTAGGCCAAGGCCTACCTAAAGTTTGAAGGTCTCCTCCTATCCAGCCCACAGAAAGTAAAACACATCCACAAAATAGTGTTTCTCCACACAAGGGTTGATAGGGTCCTGGATTCTAACACTAAGGAGAAATAACAAAGATTGGTTATTTAACCTTATTGACAGCATGATGGTCCAGTAGCCAACAGGCATGGAGAAAAACATCCTGCCCTTTTAATGGAGGTTTAATGCATGGAAATAGGCAGCTAAAGCTTTTCATGGCATGGAGGTGAATAACATCCCATTAAGCCTCTATTAAAGGAATAGGACATTTTTTCCACACCTGTTGGCAACTATTTGAATTAAGCAACTGTTAATAGCTGTCCATAGTGAAAGGGTTCGCCGCATGGAGGACTCAGACGACGACATGCGTTTGCACACGTTTATTGTACTTAACATCAGACTAACTAACAGCTCGACAAGGCCAACTATATACATACCCACCTAGCACCCCCTAGTCCCATTGGAGGGTTTGAATTTCCCGCCAAAGTGGCTATTGGTTGGTGCTGGGGGAACTAGGATCCTAGGTTCCTATTGTTCAGGGGAGTCGAGCTCCTGACTGTGCTGTGGACCCCTGGTGGCGGTCCGCCTACATAACACATAGGTTGTTTCAGGGCCAGGGGAATAAGTCTTTGTGGGATTACTGCTCAGTGTGGAGTTGTCTTCTGGGTAGTGGAAAGACAGAATTTGGTTTGGGAACTCAAAACTATTTGATAGGCAAACACTGGAACAGTCCAGCTAGCATTTCGAGCCTCTACACAGCTAGACACCATGGGTATTCCTGTGAGATTGTGGCTGCAGAATTGCCTGGCCAGCAATTTTATACTTTTATACAATTTTATACTTCAACCCCACCTTTTATCAGCCTAGGCTCACACGATTGTTTACAGCAGAGGAGGAGCAAACAGGGTAAAAGCTGGAACGGCCCGGAACAGGCATTAAACACACAATAATACCACAAAAAGCACTGGGATGTATTACAGGCACTCCAGAACAATTTTCTAGAAGTGGAAACACAGAACAATCGCACTTGATTTAACCCTTTCCAGGCCAAAATGCCTCCAGAACAACCCGGAATGGCCCGGAACGGGCATTAAACACACAATAGTACTGCAAAAAGAACTGGGATGCATTACAGGCACTCCAGGACAATATTCTAGAAGTGAAAACATGGAATTCTCACACTTTTATTAACCCTTTCCAGGCCAAAATGCCTCCAGAACAGCCCAGAACGGGCATGAAACACACAATAGTACTGCAAAAAGTACTGGGATGCATTACAGGCACTCCTGAACAATATTCTAGAAGTGAAAACGTGGAGCTTTCACACCTTCATTAACCCTTTCCAGGCCAAAATTCTTCTGGAACACCCCGGAACAGTCTGGAACTGTTCCGAGGTGTTCCGGAGGTGTTTTGGCCCAGAACGGGTTAATATGTGCACAATATCACTGTGTTTGGATTTCCACAATATTGTTCTGGATCGCCTAAGGCATCCCACTGTTTCTTGCAGTACTATTGTTTGTGTAATGCCCGTTCTGGCCTGTTCCGAGGTGTTCTGGAGGCATTGTGGCCCAGAACGGGTTAATAAGTGCACACTATCTCTGCATTTTGATTTCCAAAACATTGTTCTGGAGTGCCTTTAAGTCATCCCACTGCTTCTTGCGGTACTATTGTTCGTTTAATACCCGTTCTGGCCTGTTCCGAGGTGTTCCAGAGGCATTTTAGCCCGGAACGGGTTAATAAATGCACAATATCTCTGTGTTTGAATTTCCAAAATATTGTTCTGGATTGCCTTTAAGGCATCCCATGGTTTCTTATGGTACTATTCTTTAACACCTGTTCTGGACTGTTCCGAGGTGTTCTGGAGACATTTTGGCCTGGAAAGGGTTAATAAAATGTCAGAGTTCTATTTTTTTACTTCTAGAATATTGTTCTGGAGGGCCTGTACTGCATGCCACTGTTTTTTGTGCTGCTATTGTTTCATTAATACCCGTTCTGGCCTGTTCCAGGACGTTCTGTAGGCATTTTAGCCTGGAAAGGGTTAATACAAGGGTGAGAGTTCCGTGTTTCCCCTGCTAGAATATTGTTCTGGAGTGTCTGTAATACATCCCAATACTTTCTGCGGTACTATTGTGTGTCTAATGCCCGTTCTGGGTTGTTCCAACGGTATTTTGGCCTGGAAAGGATTAATAAAAGTGTGAGAGTTCCATGTTTCCACTTCTGGAGTATTGTTCTGGAGTGTCTGTAATGCATCCCAGTGCTTTCTGTGGTACTATTGTTTGTTTACTGCCTGTTCCGGAAGCATTTTGGCCTGGAAAAGGTTAATAAAACTGTGAGAGTTCCGTGTTTCCACTTCTAGAATATTGTGCCTGTCATGCATGCCACTGTTTTTTGCAGTACTATTGTTTGTTTAGTGCCCGTTCCGGGGTGTTCCGGAGGCATTTTGGCCTGGAAAGGGTTAATAAAAGTGTGAGAATTCCGTGTTTTCACTTCTAGAATACTGTTCTGGAGTGCCTATAATGCATGCCACTGTTTTTTCCCGGTACTATTGTTTGTTGACTGCCCGTTCCGGGCCATTCTGGGCTGATATGGATGCATTTTGGCCTGGAAAGGGTTAATAAAATGTGAGTTTCATGTTTCCACTTCTAGAATACTGTTCTGGAGTGCCTGTAATGTATGCCACTTTTTTTTTTTTGCAGTACTATTGTTTGTTTATTGCCCGTTCTGGGCTGTTCTGGAGGCATTTTGACCTGGAAAGGGTTAATAAAAGTGTGAGAGTTCCATGTTTTCACTTCTAGAATACTGTTCTGGAGTGCCTGTAATGTATGCCACTGTTTTTTGCGGTACTATTGTTTGTTTAGTGCTCGTTCTGGGCCGTTCCGGGGAGTTCCAGAGGCGTTTTGGCCTGGAAAGGGTTAATAAAAGTGTGAGAGTTCCATGTTTTCACTTCTAGAATACTGTTCTGGAGTGCCTGTAATGTATGCCACTGTTTTTTGCGGTACTATTGTTTGTTTAATGTTCATTCCTGACCTTTCCGGGCTGTTCCAGAGGCATTTTGGCCTGGAAAGGGTTAATAAAAGTGCAAGAGTTCCCTGTTTTCACTTCTAGAATATTGTTCTGCAGTGCCTGTAATACATCCCAGGTCTTTTTGCAGTACTATTGTGTGTTTAATGCCTGTTCCGGGCCATTCCGGCTTTTACCCTGTCTTGAGGACGGGTGTTTTGACTTGGTGGTTCTGCTGGCGGGTGAGTATCCAACTGCTATCACCTTTCAGCAGCAGCCTGTGTGTGTCTGTGCCATTATCTGCAGGGGAGTGGTGTGTTTTTGTTAATGTTTAGCCTAAAATATTTTGGTTGCATTTAATAACATTTTGCTGCTTTTTCTCAGTTACTGTGGTTCCCCCCCCCCCCACTAACTTGTGAGAGCAGACAGTGACTTTCATAACCTTTAAGGGGATTGTCATGAGTCAGCTGTGAGCTCTAGAGCAAAAATGGCCAGGTTTTAACTCCTTTATTGGTCTTGCTGGGTGCTTTCTATTTTCATTAGTCTGGAGTTTTGGGGGGTGCTTTGTCATTGTAATTAAATAACAATTTTAATACCAGCTATATATAGTTAAATATAGTTATGAAATAAGTGGAGGCATATTTTGTCATTCCATTTGGCTGTATGCACGATCAGGTTTCTGTGCTATCGTAATCCCCAGGCTTCATAGCCATACTTTGTGGTCCACTAAGGAACTGGCCCCTACAAAACCTTCATCTTCTGTGGTGGCAGCGAGCAGCAAAGCAGCATCACGGGCTTCTGGGAGGTCCAGATGCAACAACCCTCCTTTGAGGGTTCCTGCCCCTGACAAAACTCCTTTAGCAACCCTAGCAGTAGATAATTTGGCCATCCCAGGAACTGCGTAAACACTCAAGCACCTTTCAGAGTGCTTCTATCAGATGGGGGTGGGTGTCCACCTTCAATGCGCACAGTAGAACCCATGTCTAGGCTTGGGGGCCTCATTCCCTGGAAGAGTATGTGTCATCTAACAATTCCAGGGAGGAGGCATCACAGAGATGGCCACCGCGTGAGAGAAAGTCTACCAGACAGCATAAGTCTTGAGCAGCAAGGGAGTAGGAGGTGACCAGCAGCAAATCAAAGTCTGGTGAGCCATCCTTGGACAAGGATTCTGCGCATGTGTCAGGGGACTACTGGGTTAAGGGCATTCATATCCCTAGTTTGCCAACTTGAGTCCAGCCTCCTATCAGATAAGAATGCAGAGATTACACATTTAGTCGCTGAGTTTTGTGCATTAATTCTTAGATTGCAGGAATCACATTTTAAAAGTTCTTAAATCCAGATTTCTATTTTTGTATATTATGACTTCCCCCCCCCTCTCCCTCACATATTATGCTTACTTTGTATGTTGGTCTTAGGACTGTAATAATAAACTAAACTAACAAGCTAACAGCTTGGGCCAAGATACGCAGGGGGGTGGATGCAGGCTCAGGTACCATTTGGGGTTTTGAGCTACTGGATGCTAACAGGGCTTCTACAGCCTTTAGTGAGTTTGAAGTCCACCCTGGCATTCATCTGCCTAGAAAAAACTGTGAGCATATACTTGATGGATATTATGTCAATGCATTTGCTTTACTAAAACCAGAAAGGGATGAAGGGAGGCGCAGGCCCCATACTGAAAAAGGTCACTGTTGGGTGCAACTTCATAAATTGGATATCAGGTTACGCTGTTTTTATGCAGGTTGTGCTATCAGCCTATCCAGAGCGTGCTTGGCATTTGGTCAATGAAATATCAAATATTTTAAAGGCCTCAACTATGGTCAATAAAACCATGGCAATAGATTATGATGAGGCCAATTTGGTTGGTTAAATTTGGTCCTCACATGAGGTACAAGCCGGGCCTGGCCAAGCCCAGGGGAGGTTTTAAGCGAGATACACCTTATCGGGTTTGCTGGGAATACAATTAAGATAAATTCAATCTCATAAAATGTAAATTTGACCATAATTGCGATGCTTGCTTTGGCTACCATCCCAGGCCATCTTGCTCCCACATAGGGTTGCCAAGTCCTCATCTGTTGTATAGCGGGGGAGTGCAGCCTTCGTCTGGGAGTCCAAGCGCGTGCGCGACGCAATTACATCGCCCGGAAGTGACGTTGGGCACGTTGGGGGGGGCACAATAATCCGAGGGGAAACCATAGAGTTTTCCCTTGGATTATTGTGGCCCCGCCCCCAACGTGCCCGATGTGATCGCATCACTTCCGGGTGACGTGCTGACACCGGACACGGCGCATGCTTTGGGGGTGGGGTTCCCCCCGGGGCCCGATCCGCCAGCGGCGGGTAACGGGCCTCTCGGGCAGGGGTTTCCCCGCCCCCCCGGGGGGATTTGGCAAGCCTACTCCCACAATGGCACGTAGCCCTTTCGAGGGTCCTGATCTTCTTCCAATCCCAGTGAGAAAAAGGAGGGATGATCAGGCAACACTAATTCCCTCAGTTCTTTGAAATAATGCTCCTGAATCACAGAACATGTTTTGGCCTGGCCTGCACCCATGTACACCTTGAGTCCTTGGAACCTTTACTAGCGTCATACCCTAATAAAGACATGGCTGACTTTTTAAGGGATGGTTTTTCTATGAGTTTTCATATCCCTTTTTCTGGCCCTTGTTTACCTACTGATTGTGGGAACCTCAAATCTGTTAGGGACCTTCCTGATGTGGTGGTTAGAAGTAAAGTTGCCAAAGAATGTGCCAAGGGTAGGGTGGCTGGTCTCTTTTCTTCCCCTCCTCTCCCTAATCTTAGGATTTCTCCTTTGGGGGTGGTTAAAAAAAGTCCCTGGTGAGTTTCGTCTGATTCATCACCTGTCATACCCCAAAAGCTCATCAGTTAATGATGCAATTCCCCCTGAGTTCTGCTCTGTAAAATATGCATCTTTTGCTCATGAGGTTGGCTTGGTTAAATCTTGCGGTCTAGGTGTTCTCATGGCCGAATGCGACATCCAGTCCACTTTCTGCCTTCTCCCTGTCCACCTATCAGATTTTTGCCTGCTGGGCTTTAAGTTGGATTGTTTGGGGTATGTCAACAAAACTATGCCATGCGCAGTAGCTTGTGCTACCTTTGAATTCTTTAGCACTTTCCTGAAATTTGTGGTTAAGGGTTGGTCCCACAGTCCCCATGTAACCCATTTTTGGATGACTTCCTATTTGTCAGCCTGACTGGTTCCCCAGATTGTGCTTCTCATCTGGCTACTTTTCAAAACCTGGCTTCTGAGTTGGGTGTACCCCTTGCTAAAAAGCAAACTGAGGGTCCGACCACTCAGCTGACTTAAGTGGGCATCCTATTATACTTCAACTTAGGCATCTTTTGACTTTCAGCTGATAAGCTGTCTGCCCTCTGGTCCTTATTGTGCCAGCTCATCAGTTCAAAACGATGTACCCTTAAAAAGATACAGCCCTACTGGGTCATCTCAATTTTGCCAGCAAAATACTGTTACCCAGCTGGTCTTTCTATGCACACTTAACTCATTCTACAACAGGTATTTCCACCACCACCCCATTAGAATCAGCAGGGACATTAATGTCTGGCTTCAGTTTCTGGATAAATTTAACAAGGTAGCCATTTGGTGATCATCTTTTTCTCCTGGGGATTCCCTTCAGGCTCATTCTGATGCGACAGGCAGCCTCAGCTTTGGGGTTTACTTTTCAGGTCACTGGTACGCTCAGCATTGGCCTTCACACTGGCTAGGAACTGACATTCCTAAGAATGTCTGTACGCCGCCTTGAGCCAGTTCGCCCGGCAAGGTGGGATACAAATTGAAAATAATAAATAAATAATAAATAAATCTCACATTTTTTTAGTTCTTCCCTATTGTGGTAGCTATGGTTATTTTGGGCAAATATGTCCATAATAAACAAATTACATTTTGGTGTGACAATCAAGCTGTGGTGAGCATAATTAATCGACAGTCTTCTCGCTGTGAGAGGGTTATGGGTCTGGTATGCAAATTTGTCTCTCTGGTAACATCTCTTTCTCAGCAAAGTTATGTTGCAGGTGTCAGTAACGACATAGCGGATGCCTTGTTCCAGAATTTGGACCCCAATACATTGTAGCACCCAGATCTTAGGAACACATGATATTGCAGGGAGTATACCAGTCAATCACTCTTTCTACCTGAAATATACTGGGTTCAACACATGTTAGTGATCAGCTCATGATTTATTGTGATAACAGCTCAACTAAAAGACAAATTCACAGGACCGGAGCCCTGCTTAAATTCGCACCCAACACCACACCCACACACCCACTACTCATGATAGGTTATTTACAGAGGCACTCCTGGGCGATGGGTTCGTCCCAGGATCCTAGCAGTCTATTGTTCCATGACTCCAAGCTGGGTCTGACGAGGTTAGGCTTAGTACATAACACCACTCGTAGGTCCTATCTCCATGCTTTCTGTGTATTTATGGTCTTTCTGATTTCTTCCGCCCTTGTTTTTTCCTTCCCAGTTTCAGAGCACCATGTCCTTTGCTACTTAGCACACCTTAATGAGAGAGGACTTTCACCTAAAACTATGGGCATATATCTAGCAGCAATTTCCTTTTATTGTAAAGCAGTGTGTGTGTGGGGGGTCAGAATCTTGTGACTCCTTCATTGCCAGGTGGGTCATTGAGGAATGGAAAAGGGCTACATCTTCGGCTTCCAGCCCTCACAGACCAATCGCTGTGAAATTGTTCTGTGGCATCTTACAGCATTTGCCACAGATTTGTTGGTCTCCTTATGAATTCACCTTGGATGATTTCCCACAAGCGTTGCTCCGCGCTCACTCCTCCCTTTTGCCCCGATGCTACGTGTCAATTTCACACAAGCTGCTGCGTGGCCGCATTTTGCCCCGCAGCTTCATGCGATTTTCCCCGCGTCTACTCAATCCTCAAAAAACAGGATTGAGTAGATGCGGGGGAAATCGCACGAAGCTGCGGGGCAAAATGCGGTCGCGCAGCAACTTGTGTGATATTGACACGTACCATCGGGCCAAAGAGAAGAGTGAGTGCGGAGCAGCGCTTGTGGGAAATCACCCCTTGTTTAAAGAGGCCTTTACATTAGCCCTTTTTGGGACTTTCTGCTGCGGTGAGCTCTGTGATCCCTCTTACCGCAACACTGATGTTTGGTTCCTTGCTTTCAAGGATATCAGTATTACATCCGGCAAGCTCCAAATAATTTTATGGTTTTCTAAAACTGACCAACAGGCCAGGGGCTGCAAAATTCCTTTATGTCCTGCCCGTCACGGCATTTCCTGTCCCCTGAATCTGGCATGTTTCTCATTCATGCTAATGGTTCCTGCCTATCTAGATTCCAGTTTGCTAGCATCGTGTGCAAGTGTGTTGTGGCCTTAGGTCTTTCTCCTGCAAACTTTGGCACCCACTCATTTTGTATAGGTACTGCCACTTCTGCCGCCAATATGGGGCTTCTATCTAATATGATACAGGCCATCAACTTCTGGCACTCCACTGCCTACCAATCTTACATTTGCCCACTGTTGATCTAATGTTATTTTGTCCTATCTTAGTTTGTACAGGTCAGCAAAAATCTGTTTGGATCAGATTTGTCCAGGAGAAAAGTCTGCAAGTGTGCAGGCAAGGTCATCAAGGCCCTGGGTGGCTCGATCATTAAGCAGGGGTCATTTCGTAGAAAAAGAGCTAGGGGAACTCATTAGCATAACTCATTAGCATATGCCACACCCCCTGACATCATCGGAAGTGTGTCATAAGGCCACACCCCCTGACATCACCAGAAATGTGTCATAAGGCCACACACCCCACCTCCAACGGTCCCGGCCGCCGCCTCCGGCCTTGCAGCTCCACTGCCGAGCCCCATGAGGGGCCCGGCAGTGGACCTGCAAGGCCGGCGGGAGTGCAAGGAAGCCCCGCGAAGGCCCTCCCTGGCCCCAGGCAGGCAGGGGTGGGGAGAGGCAGGGAGGAAGCAACTTACCCTCCCTCTTCTCCTACATCCTCCTGGCTGAATGAGGGCCAGAAGCGGGGCGGCCGGAAGCAGGGGGCGGGGCTTCATCATGTGCCCCGCCCCCGGTACCTCACCCGGGGGAACTGCGATCCCCCGCGATCCCCCCCGAAATGACCTCTGTCATTAAACATACAGACATGTCATTTCAGCATACTGCCTTGTACAGGGTTGAAGGGGTTCACCTTTCTGAGTGAGGAATGGACATTTGGCTTTTTAGCATCCAGGATGGATTACTTCATTGGTTGCATGTGTAGGAGCTTTGGCAGGAGAGGAAGGGGTTTCCCCTCACTCTTGTGGTGGTTTGGTGCATTAGGAAGGATCCTTCTGGGGGGAGATGGGCCTGCGTGCCCATCTCCCCTGTTTAGGGACTCCCTTAAGGGTCTTGGGCCACTATGTGGCATGCCCAGCTTGGAGGCTGTTCGCAGGTTCACCACCAGGTGGCAAAGAGAACCACTCAGCAGCAACTGACCTTGTGGTTACCACAAAATTTTGCCACTTCACAATTTATTCCCCAGAAGGCAGGCTGATACTTGGATCTGTCCCCATGCTCCTTGGTCTATAATCAATAAAACTGTGGCCTTTCCATTCCACAAAAGTGTTTTTTTTTCTCCACACAACTTCTCCCTAATAAGCCCTAGGCCTGCAATAATCACACCCCACAGCAAGTGGGCTGGATTGGTTCCAAATCAAAGCTTGTTAACAGGTATGACTGTTCTATACAAAACTGCTTAGAAGCAGCACTTTCCTGTTTCTTTAAACAGAGGCAGCTGGTTGGATGTGATCAAGGCCAAAATGTCTCAGTTGCAATTCATCTGAGTTACTGCAGGCGGAGTTCCGGAAGAACTTCTAACAGCAGCTTATTGTAATGGAGAGCAGGGGAGGAATTCACATTTACATGTTATTCCTGTCAAAGGATAGAATTGCTGGGAGTTATAAATGAATGCCTGCTGGAACAATTATATAAGTTTTAATTCCTATCTTACAGGACAATATGCCTATCTTATTCCTGTCTAACAGGACAGTATGCCAACTAGGAGACATTTGACGTTAGATCCATCAGTTAAATAATTTTAGAAGACAGCTTTACATAAGAAAGGAGAGTTTTATTTTATTTATTTATTTAAGATATTTCTATGCCACCTCTTCAGAATCCTGCTGGAGGTGGCTTACAGTAAAAACAAAATGTAAAAACAAGCCAGTTAGTGTTTTGTCTAATACCTGGGCACCAGAGTTCCCTCTAAGCTGCACTAGGGGATGCTAGCACACAAAATTTTAGCCAGTGGCGCAGGGAGAATTCTCTCTGCTCACAACTGAGAAAAGGTATTTCCACCTTCAATTGGAAACAATGGAAGATGGGGGCACCTCCTTCTGGGGGCCATAGAACTGGACCCCCTGGTCCAATCGTTTTGGAACTTTGGGTTTTTTTAAAGGAGAGGCACAAGCAGCTATGCTACAATTTTGGAAAGGGGTGGGTAGACCTGTTCTCCAGAGGCCAGGTCTACCAATATAATTGTAATGTATTGAAACGATTACATGAATCACCTCATAGGACTCCTATGTTAAGCTTCGAGCCAGACCAGGGCTCCTCTGAGCGAACTTCCTATTGGTCGCTTCGTAACAGCGACCAATCAGAACGATACCATTCCCTAGGAGGAAAAGACTCCCATTGGTCTTTATCCTAGCAATCTCATTGGTTGTTATTTGTAAATAGGCGTGGCTACATTAGCCCGGTTATGTTTAAAAGGAGCATAAGCTCCCACTGTTTTCTGTTCTGGTTTCTTACTGAGTTAGTGCTTGCTCGTTACTTCCAATAAAGCTGAATCACTTGCTGAATCACTGTACGAGTCCTTTGTTAGCGCGATCTAACAATTGGCGACGAAGGTGGGATGTTAGAGCAGGTAGGCAGCCCTGCGGACATCCACACTTCGGACTCGGAAGAAAGCGAGCAGAGCACAGCAGCCGATCCGGCGGAGGCGCCACCAGCTCCGGTGCCCAAGTCTCCCCCGATGGCTGGAAGCCAGAAGTTCGAGTGCTTCGAACCCTCCTCAGAAGACTGGGACTCCTACCTGTCCAGGTTCGAGTTCCATCTGGAGACCCACGACATCACCGATGAGGCGAAGAAACGAGCATGCCTCCTGAGTTCCTGCGGGAAGGGGACCTTCGACATAGCCAGGTCGTTGGTGGCCCCAACTGATATAAAGACTGTCACCTACGCTGACATCACGGAGAAGCTTAAGGCTCACTATTCTCCACAACCGTCGGAGATCGCCTGCCGGCACGCTTTTTACAAGCGGAACCAGGCCGGAGGCGAGACCATCGCAGATTTCGTGGCGGCCCTTCGCAAAGCCGCACGGCCATGTAATTTCCACAACGTGGAGGAAGCCCTCAGAGACCGTCTCGTCTGCGGTCTCAAAGATGAAAGGCTGCAACAGAGGCTGTTCGCCCGCACCACCCTGACCTGGGCAGTGGCCTACGAAGAGGCCGTGGCCGCGGAAGCAGCGGAGAAGTCCACGAAGGAGGTCCGCCAGCGGGTGGCAGAGCCCAGTATACACGCTCAACGAGACAGCGAGGGCGAAGACGCGGATGATGACGTCAACGCGGTTCGAGGCAAGCGGACCCCAGCGAAGACTACCAACGTCAAGCCTTGCTCCGGTTGTGGCGGGAAACACCAGCGCGACTCCTGTTGGGCTCGTGATGTCGACTGCAGAGCGTGTGGGCGGCGTGGTCATCTGGCCAGAGTCTGCAGATCAGCAAAGAAGGATCCCTCAACTAACAACCGGTCAGCGCAGAGGGGCACTCCAGTCAGCACCCAAGGCAAGACCCGTTCCTCAGCATCGGAAGCAAGCTGCCAGTTGACGGCGACCTTGTCGAGCGCATCGGCCGTAAATCGCACCAGCAGCCAGGGCAAGATCACCGTGACTCCACTCCTCGACGGCCGACCCTGTACAATGGAGGTGGACTCAGGATCGTCCGTGACGGTGATTTCTGCCGCGTCCTGGCGCCAGTTGTTCCCGAACCGAAGCCGGCGGCGGCTCCAGCCTGCGGGAACCAGAGTGTCCGACTTCCAGGGCAACCGAATTCCCTTGGCCGGACGGGACTCTGTTACTGTTGAGTATAAGGGGAAATGTGTTAAACTGTCATTCCTGATTGCAGAGGGAGACCGGGTTAACCTGCTAGGGTTAGATTGGTTTGAGCCATTGGGCATTGGTATTTCTGGGATTAACAGGATGTCTGAAAATAAATGGGGCATGCTGTACGACCTGTTCCCTGATGTATTTGCCGAAGGGTTGGGGAGGTACAAGGGCCCCCCGGTTGCGTTTGACTTAGATCCGTCAGTCAAACCTATTAGGTTGAAGTATCGGAAAGTACCTGTGTCTCTCAAACATAAGGTGGAAAAAGAGATTGACAAACTAGTTGAGCAAGGGGTTTTAGAGCCAGTACCATACAGCAAATGGGAGACCCCGATCGTAACCCCTGTCAAATCAGATGGGTCCATACGACTATGCGCCGATTACAAATGTACGATTAACAAGGCGCTGCAGCAACATTCGTACCCGGTCCCGGTAATAAGCCACATTTTGGCTTCCCTGGGGGGTGGCAAGATTTTCGCCAAATTTGACCTGGCCCAGGCATACCAGCAGTTGCCTGTCACCCCGGAGGCTGCCGAGGCCCAAACAATTGTAACCCACCAAGGGGCTTTTAAAGTGAACAGGCTGCAATTCGGGGTCAACGTAGCACCTGGGATTTTTCAGGGCCTCATGGAACGTCTACTAAGGGGGGTACCTGGCACAGTGCCCTATTTTGACGACGTGCTGATTGCGGGCGGGTCTGAACAGGAACTACTGGACCGGGTTAAAGAGGTCCTCAGGCGTTTTCAAAATGCCGGTCTCAGAGTTAAGCGCTCAAAATGCACGCTCGGGGTGGAAAGTGTGGACTTCCTGGGGTTTCGCATTGACGCAGAGGGAGTCCACCCCACGGATGAGAAGGTATCTGCAATCCAAAACGCCCCCAGGCCGGTGAGTAAGAAGGAGCTCCAATCCTTTTTAGGACTCCTGAATTTTTATCATGCGTTTTTACCGCATAAGGCATCAGTGGCGGCCCCTTTGCACGCGCTTTTGCACAAGGAGGCAAAATGGAAGTGGGGGCAGGCCGAGGAAAAGGCTTTTGTGGGAGTCAAGGAGCTGCTGACATCTAATGCCGTACTCACGCATTATGATGAACACAAGCTCCTGGTGTTAGCTGCTGACGCTTCACCTTTTGGAGTAGGCGCAGTTTTAAGCCATCTGATGCCTGATGGGAGCGAAGCGCCTATCGCTTTTTATTCTAGATCACTATCTGCGGCAGAGCGGAACTATGCCCAGATAGACAAGGAGGGTCTGGCGTTGGTAGCGGCTGTCAAAAAGTTCCATGATTTTATTTTTGGCAGACGATTTTTGCTGGTCACTGACCACAAGCCGCTACTGGGGATTTTTGCGCCCGATAAGCAATTGCCAAACATCATGTCCCCACGCATGCTTAGATGGGCGATATTTTTGCAGGCTTATGATTTTGACTTAGAGCACCGGCCTGGGAAAGCGATTGGGCATGCGGATGCCCTCAGCCGGTGCCCGGTGCCGGACATTGGCGCAGACCCTGCCCCCGCCTGTGAGGTCTTGGCAATTGAGGAGCTTCCTCGACCCCCGGTATCATCCAGGGACATTGCAGCACACACGGCCAAGGATAGCGTGCTGTCCCGAGTATTAAACTGGGTTTGGAGGGGGTGGCCGGTTGGAAGCGTTGAACCGGAGTTCGGCCCTTACAAAAGCCGTCAAAATGAACTATCCATTTCTAAGGGCTGTGTATTATGGGGGAACAGGGTGGTGGTTCCTGACAAACTCAGGACGAGAGTGTTAGAGTCGCTGCACGAGGGTCACCCCGGTATGGTACACACCAAAGCGTTGGCCAGAGGGTATGTCTGGTGGCCGGGGCTGGACAAAGAGATCGAAGAATGGGTACGAGGGTGTCCCAAATGCCAGCAAGTCAGACCCGATCCCCCACAAGCTACACCCCAAGGCTGGGAGTCATCTGGTAAACCCTGGGCCAGATTGCATATAGATTTTGCTGGCCCTCTCCAAGGGCAAATGTTCCTAATTGTGGTGGACGCTATGTCCAAATGGCTGGAGGTCGTGCATATGAAATCGACCACATCACTTGCTGTGATCCATGCGCTCCGCCGACTTTTTGCCACCCACGGGTTGCCTGACGTCATCGTCAGTGACAACGGGCCTCAATTTGTGTCTGAGGAATTTAGGCTCTTCCTCACGAGTAATGGCATACGCCAAATGACTTCGGCCCCTTTCCATCCGGCATCTAATGGCCAAGCCGAACGGATGGTCAGGACGGCCAAAGAGGCCCTGGGTAAAATGGACGAAGGGGACTGGAGCCAGAGGCTGGGCTCCTTTCTTTTGCTGCAGCACACCACCCCCTGTAGTGCTACAGGCCGTAGTCCGGCCGAATTGTTAATGGGGCGGAGACTCACGACCCGTTTGAACCGAATGCACCCAGACCTCACTGAAGAGCAATCCGAGCGTACCACGGCGCAACCGAAGGTGCGCATGTTTGAAAAAGGGGACAAGGTTTTCGCACGAAATTATGCAAACGGGCACTTATGGCTTCCTGGGGTTATATCCGACTCTGTGGGTACTCGAATGTATGTGGTGCAGTTAGCTGACGGTCGAATATGGCGGCGCCACATAGATCAGTTAAGGAGACGTTGGGCTAGGGACAGCGCTGACTCTCCGACGGCTGAATCCCCTGATGTCGAGTGGACACCCCCAGAGCAGGCGGTGAGTACCGAAAGGCCCGGTACTGTCCCCGAGTCAGGGCAGAACCCTGTGTGCGGGGCTGAAATCCCAGTCGAGTCTGTGCCTGATCCAGGCTGTAGTGAACCCCACTCTGACCCACAACCTTGTCTGCCCATGGAGCCTGCACCGCTCCGCAGGTCCCAGCGTTCGCGGCAAATGCCGACTTATCTGAAGGACTATGAGTGTAAATACTGTTGGAATAACTGATGTACAAAGGTTGATTGCATGTTTGTAAATAATAAAACAATTGGGATGATGGCTTAACTTAGGGGGGAGGAATTGTAATGTATTGAAATGATTACATGAATCACCTCATAGGACTCCCATGTTAAGCTTCGAGCCAGACCAGGGCTCCTCTGAGCGAACTTCCTATTGGTCGCTTCGTAACAGCGACCAATCAGAACGATACCATTCCCTAGGAGGGAAAGACTCCCATTGGTCTTTATTCTAGCAATCTCATTGGTTGTTAAATGTAAATAGGCGTGGCTACATTAGCCCGGTTATGTTTAAAAGGAGCATAAGCTCCCACTGTTTTCTGTTCTGGTTTCTTACTGAGTTAGTGCTTGTTCGTTACTTCCAATAAAGCTGAATCACTTGCTGAATCACTGTACGAGTCCTTTGTTAGCGCGATCTAACAATAATGGAAGGGGGTGGGCAGACCTGTTCTCTGGAGGCCTGGTGTACCCACATAGAGGACAACATTTTGTGTAATGATTCTATTTTCTCTTATAATGTTTAAGTTATTCTTAAATATAGTTTAAAAGAATTATGGTTATGGAAATAATCTTCTAAAAACAAATTTACACAGTAGTCAAATGTAGACTCACTCACAACTTTAATGCTACTAGCTTTTTTTTTTTTTGCTCACGACACCGTGGAGCTTACAGGGAACATTGCTGGGCACTCTGTATTACAATAAAGACATTGGAAGCAAGATTCTTGAGATGAGGAGTTTGTTGTTTGTGTGTATCTTGGTAGGTTTAAAAGGGTTCTTGGCACTAATGGGTCAGATAATCAATTTGCATGAATGGTCGTGGCTCAATTGACTTCTTTACCCTGCAGCTACTAAGAAAGGATTATATCAGTCAAGTTGATAATTGCTGGATTTTGTTGAAGTCTACAAGACTACCAAGCAGACACACACATTTTCTTATTGCACTCCAGAAAATCTGTCAAGACAAAGCCTGCAACTTCATTAGCTTACTTCTAAAAATGGACCTTGTTAGGAAATCACACTAAAATGCAGGTTTATTTGGGACAATCTGGGAGTGGAAAGAAATAGTACTACCATTCTTAGTACATGGCAAAAAGCACTATTTACCCCCACACACACACACTAGAGATTGATTGATTCAATTTCTACTCCGCCCTTCCAGCCAAGGTCAGCTTATGGCGGCTTAACAAACATCATAGCATTTACAAATACATGAAATATAAGTTAGACAACAATTGTTAAAACATTTAAGCAATCTTAAAAGCAATTAATCCTAAAAACATAATAAAGTGCTAGTATTGCTAATTACACAGTGGTTGTTCTCTCTTCTTGCAGTTGGCTTCTTGATCTCCTTAGACCGTCTCAGGTGGTTAGCTCAGGCTATCGTCAGGGTCCCAGGGAGGGACAGGGCTCTCTAGCCTTAGGCTGTTAGTTGTTGCCAATGGCAGTGGCTCCAAAGGCCTGGTGGAAGAACTCCGTTTTACAGGCCCTGTGGAACTGCAAAAGGTCCCACAGGGTCCAGATCTCTTCTGTGAGCTCATTCCACCAGAGTGGAGCCACCACCGACAAAGCCCTGGCCCTAGTTGTTACTAGCCTGGCCTCCTTGAGACTTGGAGGGCTAGATGGTCCTGGGTCCCTGATCACAGTGCTCTCTGGGGTACATGTGGGGAAAGGCGGTCCATCAGGTATGTAGGTCCCTGGCCATAAAGGGCTTTAAAGGTAAGAACCAGCGCCTTGAAATGGATCCGGTATGCTATTGGCAGTCAGTGTAATGGTCCGCGATTGGGAGTCCCATCAAATGCCTGGCCGTTCCATTTAGCACCTGCTGCGGCTTCTGGATTTGAGACAAGGGCAGCCCCATGTAGAGGGCATTACAGTAGTCTAGTCTTGAGGTGACCATAGCATGGATCACTGTCGCCATGTTGTTGCATTTGAGGAAGGGAACCAGCTGCCTGATCAGCCGAAGGTGATAAAAGGCTGATTTGGCAGTGGCTGCTACCTGGGCCTCCATTGTTAATGAAGCATCCACAAGCACTCCCAAACTCCTAACCTCCACTGCTGGCACCATTGGAACCCATCGAAAGTCGGGAGTGGGATCCCTACCCTTGGACCGCCTCAGTTCAGGCACAGGACCTCCGTTGGATTCAATTTTAGCCGGCTCAACCTAAGCCAACCAGCCACGGCTTGTAACACCTGGTCCAGCCCAACAACAGATAGAGCTGGGTGTCATCCGCATACTGGTGACATCCTAGCCCATGTGTCAAATATTGACTCAATGCCGGAAGAACAATGAATTCAGCTTTATTTAGTAACAAGAACATCCGAAGAACACACAACGACAAACAGTGAAGCATAGCTCCCTTTTAAACAATCCCGGGCTGATGTAGCCACGCCCAGGAATAGTTAAGGACCAATAGTATTCTTACAATAAAGTCCAATCAGGTTTGTTCCCTCCAGCACCGTTCTTAAGTTTTGATTGGTTACATTTTATCATTAGCCAATAGGATTGCTCCAGCTTAGAATCCTGGCTGAACCTCAAGCTTAACATTGCATCTAATGCAGTGAATACATAACAATTCCTCCCCCCTAAGATGGAACAATACCCGTGCAGACATAATCTTTGAGATAGGAGGGGGCACGCCTGGTTCGTTGGGACCTTCTACACATCTCCGTTTCTGGAGAAGCCATTGCCTCGGGAATTCTGGGGGACTCACTGTCTGAGGGTTCTGGATCTCTCTCGGTTGTGGGAATGAAGTCCTGAGTCAGGGTCTGCCCGAGCTCAGGGCCTGTGAGAGGCGCAGCAACACCCACCTTCGAGTCAGGAGGCCCTCGCTGCTCGCCTTCTGGGTGGAGGATCGAGTCAGGTTCAGTGCTGGACTCGTGTCTGGAGTCAGCCCACCTCTGCCTGAGCTGATCTATGTGGCGCCGCAGTTTCCTGCCATCCGCTAGCTGCACCACATACATCCGGGAACCCAGAACAGTTGTGACTATGGCGGGAAGCCATAAGTGTCCCTCCCCGTAGTTGTGCGCGAACACCTTGTCACCCGGTTTAAAGGTGCACGACATTTCTAGAGCTTCTGCCCTCGGTGGTCTGCTCTCTGTCAGGTCCGGGTGGAGCCTGTCTAAGAGAGTGGTGAGGCGATGCCCCATAAGGAGCTCTGCTGGGCTCCTCCCTGTAGCAGTACATGGCGTGATATGTTGCCTGAGCAGAAACGAAGCTAGTTTCTGCCCCCAGTATCCTGCGCCCATTCGCTTAAGGGACTCCTTAGTTGCCCAAACCATCCGTTCGGCTTGCCCATTCGTGGCTGGATGGAACGGACGTAACATGCTTAATCATGTTATCAGCCAAGAATTTAGCAAACTCAGAGGAAGTGAATTGTGCCCCGTTGTCGGACACCAAAATGTCAGGCAACCCGTGGGTTGCAAAAACACGGCGCAATACATTTATCACAGCCTGAGAGATTGTGGATTGCATTCGGACAACTTCCAGCCATTTTGAAAAGGAATCAACAATTATAAAAAACATTTGTCCTTGAAAAGGACCAGCGAAATCGACATGTAGTCGAGACCAGGGCTTGTGCGTACTCTCCCAGTGCTGAATGGGAGCCTGTGGTGGGTCTGGCCTTGATTGCTGACAAGGCATGCACTCTTTTACCCATTCCTCTATGTCAGCATCCATTTTAGGCCACCAAACATAACTCCTTGCCAGCGCTTTCATATGTACAATGCCTGGATGCCCATCGTGCAAGGCCTCTAAAACCCTCTTCCGGAGCTTGGGGGGCACCCGGTTCCCCCATAGTAAACAGCCCTTGTGTATCGAGAGCTCGGCTTGCCTCGTGCTGTAAGGCCGAAACTCCGGTTCCACACGCCCTGCCAACCACCCCCTCCACACCCAGTTAAGGACTCGGGATATTACAGAGTCTTTAGCTGACGCAGCAGCAATGTCCGAGGAGTGGACCGGAGGTTGCGGCAGTTCGTCGATGGCTAAAACATCGTAGGCAAGAGCAGGGTCAGCGTCCATTTGTGGCAACGGGCAATGGCTGAGCGCGTCAGCATGTCCAACATCCTTGCTCGGCCTGTGCTCTAAGTCATAGTCGTAGGCTTGGAGAAAGAGCGCCCACCACAACATGCGGGCTGACATTACATTTGGGAGCTGATGGTCTGGCGAAAACAGCCCCAGTAGGGGTTTGTGATCGGTGACAAGGAGGAACCTGCGGCCATAAACAAAGTCATGGAATTTCTTTATTCCCGCCACCAGTGCCAGGCCCTCCTTGTCAATTTGAGCGTAATTTCTCTCGGCGGCCGTTAATGACCGCGAATAGTATGCGATGGGTGCCTCGCGTCCATCGTCCAACACATGGCTCAGTACTGCCCCCACCCCCACTGGGGACCCATCGGCCGCCAGAACCAACATTTTATTTTCATCATAATGGGTCAGAACGGCCTTAGAAGTAAGCAGACCCTTCACAGCACGGAACGCTCGTTCCTGCTTGTCGCCCCACTCCCACCTCACCCCCTTGTGAAGCAACGCGTGCAGCGGTTCGGCTACGGAAGCCTTGTGGGGCAAAAATTAGTGATAAAAGTTGAGTATTCCGAGGAATGACTGCAGCTCTTTTTTTGACTTGGGTCTGGGCACGTCCTGAATTGCGGACACCTTGTCCGCTGTTGGATGAACCCCCTGAGCATCAATGAGGAACCCCAAGAATGCCACTTGTGGAACACCAATGAAACACTTGGACTTTTTTACTTTCAGCCCAGCTTCTCTGAAGCGACCCAGCACTCCCCGCACATGATCTAGTAGTTTGGTGTCGTCTGCCCCCGCGATTAAAACATCATCGAAATACGGGACTACTCCCGGTAACCCTCTGAGTAGCCCCTCCATGAGCCCTTGAAAAATACCTGGGGCGACATTTACCCCGAATTGCAAACGGTTTACATGGAACGCACCTCGGTGCATTACAATAGTCTGCGCCTCTGCGGTTGCCTGGTCCACGGGGAGCTGTTGATAGGCTTGCACCAGGTCAACCTTGGCGAACACCTTTCCCCCTCCTAACGACGCAAGAACGTGGCTTATCACTGGTACAGGATATGAATACTGTTGTAACGCCTTATTTACAGTACATTTATAGTCGGCGCAAATCCGGATTGAACCATCAGATTTGACAGGTGTTACGATAGGCGTTTCCCATTTCGCATAAGGAACAGGTTTGAGAATACCCTGCGCAAATAGCTTGTCTAATTCCGCCTCTATTTTTCCCTTCAAGGATATTGGAGCCTTCCTATACCGGAGCCTGATAGGCGCCACCGTGGGGTCAAGGTCGAAAGAAAGAAAGAAAGAGGGGGCAGAAGGGAGAAAGAGTGGGAGGGAGGGAGAGGAAGCACAGAAGGAAGCAAAGGTGTGAGGAATAGGATAACCATCCCGCAAGTTTCTTGTGGGTCTCCACTTGTAATACACTAAAGTCAACTAGAAAAACCAAAATGAATGGTTATGAAAGTCTCTGCATAGGGTGAGGAGTAGGGAAAGATAAAAACACTGTTCTCTAATCCACAGAGGAACAGCTCAACTGTGTCCTCAGGTTATAGGTAGGATGTTCATAATATTATTCCTGAGCATTGTGTTCAGATTCAGGCTCCTGTGTTCATATTTAGGCTCCGCTGTTGAAAAGTGATAGTGATGAGGTGGAAAGGATTCAGAGAACTTGGAGTACAAATGGTCATCTTTGTTATTTCTAGAAATATTATTTCTAGAGCAGATCATTGTTCTTGTAGTTTCTAGAGCACTCTAGACTTTATTAAAGGCAAATAAAAGGCAGCAGCCCTGTCTTAGGTTTACAGTATAACACACTAGGCACACAGGAAGAGAAGAAAGGGAAAGGCGGAGAAAAGATATCAGTGTGGAGAATGTTAGAAAGGAAGGAAGGACAGAATCTGATGATGTGTGTTGCCTTAGAAAATAATGTTAAAGCTTCATATGTTGACAGTGTTCAAATAGAGGTATTCTGCATTTCAGTAATTTCATTTCACTTTAGCTTACTGCAGTAATGCTGAATACTGTTTTGGTCTTTTATGTGTGGAAAATTAATAAACCAGCACAGGATCTGAGTTGGCCTTTTGGACAATCCAAAAGGAAATTCAATTTTGCAAACAAGTGCCCCAATCATACCATCTCAGTCGTGAAGTGGAAATTCCGTGGAAATAATAGAAAAACAATAAAAAATAATAATTTGCTACCCTGCTGCTCACTTTCTGCAGCCAGTGTTTTTCTCACTCTTCTAAAAGTCAAATCCAAAGATTGAAAATACCTGTCACAAACAAGGAGACAGCTTTGACGGGTGGACAGTTAATCTGTCATTGCAAACAAATAGCATGGTGACTTACCTCAGCAACAATTTACCCAGAATGTGGCAGCTCTCAGAACCTGATCGCAAACAGTGTAATGAACTGGCGTTCTGAGATCATCTGATTTTACTAATTTATTTTGTTATTTACTTATTAAAATATTTATTTTCCACCTTTTCCTGTGGCTCAAGGCAGCTTGTAATATATAATTAAAGTTTCATGTCACAATAAAACAATTCTCCCAACCTAATAAAATGCGGTAAAGTTCCTGCAACCTACAGTTAGGTTTGCCAACCTCAAGGTGGGTCCTGGAGATCTTCCAGAATTGCAACTGATCTCCAGACTACAGAGGTCAGTTCCCCTGGAGAAAATGGCTGCTTTAGAGCGTGGACTCCATGCCATTATGTCCCGTCAAAGTCCCACCCTCCCCAGGCTCCACCTCTAAATCTCTAAAAATTTTGAGGTCTGGAATTGCCAACCCTACCACACTCTTAAAACTTCTAAAACTTTCCAAAGACAGTGTTCTCCACACCTCCTTGGGGAGCAGCCTATTCTATAAAAGAAATACTGAAAAATCATGGGCTTTTGTCAATGCCAGAAGGAGCACCTTTAATAAAGGAACAGCCCTAATTAAAGATCCTTCAGAGCCCGAGGATTCTGTGCTGTAGTGCTTCTGTCCCAGCTCAGCACCCTGCAGTTTGTTTCTCTGATCCATAGTTTTCTTCTCTCAACAGCAGTTCTCCTAGTGTGGGGAAGCTATCAGTGCCACATGACTCCCAGTGCTCTACATTCAAACCTCACAGCATTGGACAGTGTGAAATAAAAATTAAAATACTTTCAGTAGGCCCAAGAGCACTGCAGGACCTTAAAAGAAAACACCCTCTCATTATTTCTATGTGAGAAAAATTGAACTATGTCTGTTCAAAACTATTTCAGTTCAAAAGGGCAGGCATTACATTAGTAGCTTATTAAAATTATTATGTCTTCCACATTGATAGAGGAGCTAATTGTATCTCATTAGGTACAGAATCCTCTGAGTAGACCTTTTGGTGAAAAGCATGAAAATGGGCAATTTTCCTCTCAACTAATTTAAACATTAGGACAATAGTTTTTCCCTTCTGCTTTCAAGTTTGCAGCTTAATTTGAGAGTATCAGATTTGTCAATTTAAGGGGATTTTTTTGGTCAACAGAAAAATCATCAATTAATTAAGTTATCGAATTAAATGGAACATTCTATTTCAACACAAGGCAAAAAGAAAGTAAATGTTCCAGGTTCGTTTTATCTTCTGTGGAGGAAATATTTCATGCACAACAAGCAACAGAATATAAATGCACAGATTTCATATTATACTGTGTGTCTTTCCTCCTTGTTCTGTATTAAATATTGTGGCTGAATGATGAAATTATTTATATGCAATAAATTGCATTCCCTGCTTCTTTTGAACAATGTATTTAAATTTGTAATGCCTCTGTGAAGGTTTTTATGCCTTACACAAATTATAAGCCATCTCCAGGTCACTATAAAATATAATTGCTTTCCAAGAAACCTTTCAGTTCTTTAATGAAGAAAATGAGATTTGCCTGGCATCTACTTTACTGTCCTTTAGGTGCCAGATCATAACATATATGTTTACCTAGGCATTTAACTGAGAGGTTCCATCGTTTCTAGGTGCTTGTTTTGTCTGCTTGTAGCTTGAGGATTTTTTAAAACATTACTTTAAGCTGCTGAATCTTGGTTCTTTTTGTTGTTCTTATACCTCTGGCTTGTTTTATTATTGATAATTCTTCTGTTGTGGTTTTTGTGGTAATTTATGTTGCTACACTGAGAACCACCTTGAAGAGATCTGTAGAGGTGGCATACACATTTTGAAATAAATAAGAGAGGTTCATTTTTTAATTTAAACACAGCTAGATATTTGTTTAAAAGCTCAGCTAAATAATATACTAGTATCACAAATGCTTTGGATGTTCCCCTGAAAAATTCTTATGGTAAACATCAGAAATTCTGAATGGTGATATCACAGAAATATGTTTTAAGAAGCTAGGTGTAAGGTCTGAAATTTATTCATAAATGTTAAGACCAAACAAATACCTTTCGGTAGTGAAGGAAGGTTAAAATGCATAGTGGAAAAGTGGTCTTGACAAATACCCACACAAAAAATTTACACACAGAGACTTCATCCATGTGAGCATGAATGTTAATTTCCAAGCATTCCCCATCAAGTAGATGGAGCATATGTATACAGCTAACACATATATAAGATCTGTCTGCAATGAGGCTGTTTCCATGTATGCAGAGGCAAGGCCAACCAGTGTAATCTTGCTGTCTCCTCTATGTATGTTACCTATGTACACATACACTGGGTTGGATCTAGTCACCTATCAGTGGAAGATCCTGACAGCTATGAATATTTCCCACTTTTACTTTTTCTCAGCAGTCCCATGTCACCCCAGGAAAGTTTGATTAATAGGCACATAAGTTAGGGTTGCCAGTCCCCAGTTGGGGGCAGGGGATCCACTGGTTTGGAGCCTTTCCCCCCACTTCAGGGCTCTCAGGAAGTGGGGGGAAAGGAACACCAGACCCCCCAGTTGGAAATAAACACAACTTGCCAGAAGCAGGGAGGGAAGTTGCAGGAAGTAAATGCGACATGCCTACATCATCTGGAAGTGATGTAGGTACATCAGTGATTTCAAGGGGTGACACTCTGTTTTTTGGGCAAAACTCTGTGGTTTGAAGCCAATTTTACCATAGAGTTTTGCCCCAAAACTAGAGCATTGCCCCCAACATCACTGATGTTTCTACATCATATCTGGGTGATGTAGACAATGTCACATTTATTTCAGGGTACATCACTTTCTGCTCCCAGAATGCTATCTCCATTCTCCTGCCTGTGGGTTCAACAGACCTGGCAACCTTAATATGAGCCAATGGGCTGCAGGGTGGAGGTGGTGGAAGGGATGAAGTTGAACTTCTTGCCTCTTACTTCAGTGAAGAAGATGTTTTTACTCCTTCAGTCTGTCAGCCCAGCCCACCTCAAACCAGGTGACTATTAGCCTACACATGTCTCAGGATTAGGGTTGCCAACCTCCACATGGTAGCTGGAGAAGTCCTGGGATTACAGCTGATCTCCAGATGACAGAGATCAGTTCCCCTGGAGCAAATGGCTGCTTTGGAGGGTGGAGTCTGTGGCATTATACCTCATTGAAGTCCATGCCCTCCCCAAATCCTACCCTCCTCAGGGTACCCCACCTTCCTGTGCTGTCCAGGGCAGTTTTAGAAAGCAATTATAATGTTTTGTTTTTTTCACATTTTTATCCCGCCCTCCCTCCCTGCAAGTGGGCTCAGGGCGGCTCACAACAAGGACACCAAGTGCCAGTATAAAACGTTAAAATCAAAATAAAACAATCAGATTAACATTAATAAAGTGCTCAGTGGTATTATTGCTTCAGTCAAATCAAGATGAAGGCTTGAGAATATTAGCCAAGGGGATATTAACCCAGAGCCCATTTTGGTGGCACCGATCCATCGCGGTACTTTAAAAGTTTTATATTAGACCGTCCCTCATGGTAGTTGGTGGAGGTGGTAGTGGCGGCTCCTAATTAAAAGCCTGGCGGAAGAGCTCTGTCTTGCAGGCCCTGCGGAACTGTGAAAGGTCCTGCAGGGCCCTGATCTCCTTTGGAAGCTCATTCCACCAGGTAGGAGCCACCACCGAAAAGGCCCTGGCCCTGGTTGCCAGAAGCCTGGCCTCTCGAGGGCCTGAGATCACAAGGCGATGTTGGGCCCTGACCATAGTGCTCTCTGGGGTATGTATGGGGAAAGGCGGTCCCTCAGATATGTTGGACCCTGGCCATATAGGGCTTTAAAGGTAAGTACCAGCACTTTGAAGTGGATTCGGAATGCTATTGGCAGCCAGTGCAGCGCTTTCAGCACAGGCCAGATGTGGTCCCATCTAGGGAGACCTATCAGAAACCTGGCCGCAGCGGCGACGGCCGCTTTCGACAGTTTGGGCAGTTTTTAGCCCAACGCATCGCTCCCCAGCGAGGGGGGGACAAGCAGGCAGCAGCGCCTAAGAGGGAGTGTTAGGTTGGCATGACTCCGCTTCGGAAGAAGCGGAGACAGGCTTTGATCTCCTCCCGCGAAGAAGGCAAGTGCCGAGCAACTCTCCAGCAGCCGTTCGAGCCGGTGTACCGGTTTAAATTCTCCATCAGCCGACCTCTTGAAGATGGGCAACAACAGTGAGTGAAAAGAAGCAATGCGAAACCCGTTTTGATCGTGTAGATAACAATAAACGTGCCGCTTACCTGAACTGTGATAAAAAATAAATCGAATCAAGCGGTTGAGCGGATAATGAATTAATATTCCCAGAACTCTGATTCCGGCAAAGAAATAGTTGATTGAAGGCTATAAAATAGCAAAAAAGCATTTTGTTTAACATTCCTGCGGTGAGAACGGAGATGTGCGCGCAGCAGAAAAACTGAAACTGACGAACAGTATCGCGGGAAGATGTAGGTTGGTGTAACCAGCAAAGTATTCCGAGTGGGTTGAACAGGAAGACGACATCCTAGAAGGGTAACAACCAACAGGAAGAAACTCGGACTTTTTAAACTGCAGGACCGGATGTGAGTGTATGCGAACAGACGGGACCTGCAAAATGGCAAACTGACCTACTCTATCCCTAAATACCATAGAGAAGTTGCGCCCGACATTTTGAGGAGGACTTTAACTTAAATTGATTTTTAAAGATCTTTTAGAAGACTTTTGAAAGCGCAAATAGATGCATTTGGACAGTCGAAAGTTTATCTTCTAGAAGAAACAACTTGTTGTGTAAATTTGTGCATCGCAGAGGAATCGCCAAAACGGAGACCAGAAGGGCACCGAAAAGAGCCGATTCTGACCCTGACGTTCAACCAGTTGTGAGATCAAGGACAGGCTCAACGACAACCCCCAAAATGTCAAAAGAGAGGGAGAAGGACAAGAAAGAATTGTA
>NW_015167067.1:740514-740766 GCF_001447785.1 Gekko japonicus
GCCTTGTACCAATGTTAGAGAGAACTGTTATAAAATGATGTATAGGTGGTACATGACTCCGAAAAAAATTGCAAATATGAACCAGAATATGTCAAATAAGTGTTGGAAATGTAAAAGCCATGAAGGCTCATTCTATCATATGTGGTGGACTTGTGAGAAAGCAGTTGACTTTTGGACAAAAGTCCACAAGGAAATGCAAAAAATTCTGAAATGTTCTTTTAAAAAGGCACCGGAAATTCTGCTTTTGGGATT
>NW_015167067.1:740877-747298 GCF_001447785.1 Gekko japonicus
CTTAAGCACAACAGCGAGAATGATTTATGTACAATTTTGGAAAACAGAGAAAGTGCCAGAAATTGAAGACTGGATACAAAAAGTTCTGTTCATGGCAGAGATGGACAAAATTACGAAGAAGCTGAACAATAAAGAAGATGACGTGTTTTTTCAAGAATGGAGTGACTTTAAAGTGTATTTGGAAAAGAACTGGGATGTGAAACAAAACTTAATATGTTTAGATCAATATTAAGTCAAATGATGTTATCTTTAGATTGTAATGATAAGAAATTGATATAGTTGATGATACGAAGTAATTTGGAGCAGGGGTGGAAGCATTGCGGGAAGCCATTGGAGGGAAGGGAGGAATTGGGAATGGGGTAGACAATTGATAGAATGAAATGTTTTAACTGTATACATTGTATTCCTGAGAAAAATAAAAATTTGTTTACCAAAAAAAAAAGAAACCTGGCCGCAGCATTCTACACTAACTGCAGCTTCCGAATCTGCAACAAAGGCAGCCCCATGTAGAGAGCGTTACAGTAGTCTAATCTCGAGGTGACTGTTGTATGGATCCCTGTAGCTAGGTCGTCGCAGTTGAGGAAGGGGACCAACTGCTGAATCAGCCGAAGATGGAAAAAGGCCGACTTGGCAGTGGCTGCAGCCTGGGCCTCCATAGTTAAGGAGGAATCCAGGTGCACTCCCAAGCTCCTAACCTCTGACGCTGGCACCAAAGGCACCCCATCGAAGGTCGGGAGAGGGAACCCCACTCCATGGCCACCCCGACCCAAACACAGGACCTCTGTCTTCGCTGGGTTTAGTTTCAGCCGGCTCAGTCTAAGCCAACCAGCCACGGCTTGTAGTGCCTGGTTTAGATCTTCTGGGCTGGCGTCTGACTGGCCACCCAACATCAGATAGAGCTGGGTGTCATCTGCATATTGATGACACCCAAGCCCATACCTCTGAGCAATCTGGGCAAGGGGGTGCATATAGATGTTGAATAACATCGGGGGAAACACAGCCACCTGAGGCACACCACATTCAAGCGGGTGCCTTAGGGACTGCTGTTCCCCGAGCGCCACCCTTTGTCCCCAACCCTGGAGAAAAGAGGCAAGCCATTGGAGGGCAAGCCCCACATTGGCAAGGAGGCAGGTCAGCAGCTGGTGGTTGACCGTATTGAATGCGGCCAACAGATCTAACAACACCAATACCACCACACCGCCTCGATCTAGATGCTGCCAGAGGTCGTCAGTAAGGGCGATCAGCGCTGTCTCCGTCCCATGCCCTAGGCAAAAACCAGACTGGAAGGGATCTAAAGTGGAAGCATCATCCAGAAAGCCCTGTAGCTGCACCGCCACCTCCCGCTCAATTAATTTGCCCAAATAGGGCAAGTTGGACACCGGCCGTTAGCCAATTCGGTCAGGTCCAGTGATGGTTTTTTCAGGAGGGGGAGGACCATCACTTCCTTGAGTGCCCCAGGGAACCACCCCTCAGAAAGGGGTGACGAAACCCCTCATGGCCCGCTTTAATGAGCCAGGATGGGCACGGATCAAGGTTGCAAGTGGTTGGGTGCACAGATACGAGCAATCTGTTGACTTCCTCCATGCTGAGTGGGCTGAAACAATCCAAACCCAGAATCGAAGACACGCAAGGGGCCTCGAGTTCGCTCACTTTTTCAACTGTGGCGGGGAGGTTGCGGCGGAGTGCCAAGATTTTATCCGTGAAATAGCTCACAAAAGCCTCACAGCCAATATCCAATTCCCTAGCGTTTTGCCTGCTCTGTGGCAGTGCTGTTAATGACCGAATTGTTCTAAACAATTGGGCTGGGCGTGAGCTGGCAGATGCAATCATGGCCACATAGAAAGCCCTCTTAGCGGCCTTGGTTGCCATCTCATAGGATCTCATAAATGTCCTATAAGATGCTCTTGTTGCCTCGTCACGAGCACGGCGCCACCGTCGTAGCTCTCGCTTCATCAGCCACAACTCTTGGGTATACCAAGGAGCCAGCCTAGAGCGAGGGCACAGAGGGCGACGGGGAGTGATTTCGTTGATGGCTGTGGCGAGCCGGCTGTGCCGATCCTCCACCAGTTCATCCAATGAGCCGCCAGGGGGCCTCGGATCCCGCAGAACCTTCTGAAGCTGGTCTGGGTCCATTTGGCTCCGCGGGTGAGCTAAAATCCGCTCACCACCTAAACAGGGTCGGGGTGGAACATTCAGTTGGGCCTTCAGGGCAAAGTGGTCTGACCATGGTACTGCTAATGCAGTAATCTGGTCTACTGTGATACCAGTCATGAAGATCAAATCGAGCATGTGCCCAGCCTGGTGTGTGGGGGTTGATATGAATTGAGAGAGTCCTAGTGCTGCTATGGACGATACTAGGTCTGCTGCCTGACTGGACGCCGCGTCATTGGCATGGATGTTGAAATCACCCAGGACCAAAAGTCTAGGGTGCTCCAACGCCCAGCCTGATACAGCCTCCGTCAGGGACGGCAGGCTACTAGCCAGTGTGTTAGGCGGTTGGTACACTAGCCAGATTGCCAAACTCTCCTCAGCCTCCAGCACCAGGCCGACACACTCAATGCCTGTGATTTCCAATGACGGGAGTGCCCTGAAGGAGTAAGCCTCCCAAATGAAAATAGCCACTCCCCCCCACCCCCTAGTCCATGATTGGTGTAGGACTGAGAACCCAGGTGGGACCCTTCCTGTACCCAGGTCTCGGTCACGCAAGCCAGGTCCGCCTTTTGTTCTAAAAGGCAGTCCCGAAGGGCTGTGGTCTTATTATTGATGGACCTGGCATTGCACAACACCGATGTCGGAGGGGGGTTATCAAGCCTGGCCCCACTGCCCACTACCTTTGGGATGAGTCGCAGGCTGGAAGGGCGCTGAGCCACTATATGTTTGTACAAGACACTGTGCCTCATGACAAATAAATTCAAAACTTTACATTTTAAATAAATGAAGCCTGCAGTCAAACAAAATATATAGAATAAACCAGGTTAAATCCCATATCTGAACAAATAAGACAGCCTTGTGTGCCTTACAAATGGCTGGGAGGGACAGAGGCTGATTCTAAGGAGCTCACTCTAGGTAAGAGCAATGATTGAAAAAGTCTTGTGCAAGGCTATGGCTGTGACAGCACAGTACGTGGTAATGCTGGGCCAAATGGAAGTGGTATGGGGGTTCATAAAAGGAGAGGTGGTGCTTCAGATATGTGGGTTCTGTTCTGTAAAAGTCTTTGAAGCACTCACCCCTTGAATTAAACATGAAAGTAAATTGGTAGCTAATAAAGCTGTCTTAATGTTGGCATAACAGCTGCATAGTGACTGATAATGGAGAGTGAACAGGCCACCATAATTTATACTAGCTGATTCTTCCAAGTTCTCTTCAAGGGCAGCCACAAATAGAGGGCATTATAGCAAACCTTACCTTGGTGCATCAGATGAAAAAGGCAGGGAAAATGGTGGCTCACTGTGTATATTCTGTAGCTGATAGTTAAATCAGTCATAAATAAATGATTGATTCTTTAGACTACCCTTTGGTGTTTGTATAAGTAGTCCTTATCTGTTTGAACTGGCAGCACTATGCACATGTGCAGTGCTGAAAAAAAGAGCCACCCCCCCAAACCCAATGCAAACCTGTCCAGCAGGTCTTTGATCAGACTGGGTGCTCACCTCACATCTGATTGTCTCATTTAAACATGGTAGGTTCTACTACTGAACATGTTCTACATGAAATTCACAGAATCCTTATCTAGCAGCTATAAAAAGATCAGTGTGGCTGGATCAGCTTAAGCTGAAAGAGAGGTCAGTCTATTGATCAGATGAAGGAAAGCACTTCCAGTAACTGGTACAAAATGCTGCTCCATCAGCAACGCTGGATCCAGGAGAACTCCCAGACTCTTTGCTTGATTGACTAAAGATACTCAGACCCCATCTAAAGCTGATTACAGCATCTCCTTTCCCAGCCAACATTGCCTTCCTCTTGTTTGAATTCAATTTTAGCTTGTTTGCCCTTGTCCATATGACCAAAGTATTCAGACATGTAGTTGGGTATCCATCTAATTCAGCAGTTTGATGTAGATACTAAATAGCATCTTCAAGAGGACAGAGCCCTGAAGAACATGGGGTTGCCTCACAGACAAATATCTTTTTGCTTATGGTAGGAGAGCCCTGTTATGACTAAGATTAAAATGACATCTGTGATGGACTGTGCTTTAAAAACTCTTAAATGTTGTATAAACATGTGACAGATTGTAAAGGGTTAATGCCTCACAGAGCCAGAGAGCCTTTGAGTGACAGGCTGCTCAAATGTATTTGATTGGATAGTGTCAGTTGTGAAGAAAGAGTTGGGAACTGACTGCTGGATAAAATTCAGTTTAGCGCTGGCTGAGGACTGGGAAAATGGCAAGAAGAAGGATTGCTGAAGTCCCCCCATTCAGGCCAGAAAAAGGGACAGGGCTTCTAATTCCCTGCCCAGTTGAAAAGGGAGAAGAGTGATCCCTGGTTTAGATAAATGGATCTTTGGGTACTTGGTAGTGTATCCCTGCCTTTTGAAACCTGAAGAGTCAGTTAAACTTAAGAATGTTAAGCAGATACTGAAAATACAGCCTCCAAGATTCTAAGACCGTGTAAAAAGGTTAAAATTCTTACTTGCTGGAAACACATTAACTAGAATTTGTGAATTTACTAAGTTACCTCAGAGTTACTATTAATTCACCTCAGATATTTTACCCCTGATTCCAGCTGACCTTTCCCTCCTATGTTAATTAAAATATTTTGTTTATTTTTGAACTTTCAAAAGCCTCTCTTGTGATATTTTCAGAAGTATAAGTTAAGGAGGTGACCTTTCTTCCCCCAAATCCCTGGGCAGAGCCAGAATCAAGATATAATAATATGACAGGGTGGGACAGTCATAAACCTTCAAATAAGAAAATAGTGAAAAGGGGCTGCTCAGACAGAAAGAAAGGAAAATTAAAGGGGAACTCTTGTGTATGAAGAGGGCAAGATCCCTATAGCAACTTTTCTTTTCAGTCCTGAATACCTTGTATATTTAATAGGCAAATAAAGTCCTGCAGGGGAGAACTCTAATAGGGGTGGTGAATCCATGTGCACATTACTTTTCATACCGCAAGAAATCACTGAAATAGCGATAGTAGTGTTGACGCTAAGTACTAATATAATAAACAGATATCTTTGCCTCAGCAAATAGTGTCTATCCTTGCTATCCATTTTCCTTAAGCTGTATCACAGCATTTTTTATTGGCTTTCCACTATTCAGGTAGCAACTGGTATTATATAGGATGCACTGATAATTCTGTCAAGCCTAAGCAAAATGTTATAAAACTTTACACAGATAGCAAGAGATTGGACTGAAAACCTGATTTCTCATAACATCCTTATTAAACGTTGGATATAATATGTTCGGAACTGAATGCAACCATAATCTTTTATGCTGGTTTTATGTAGCTGTAGGAAAACGCCATGCCTAAAATTTTCTTATGAATATACCAAAGTTTTTGTTTATTATAATTGTTTCCTTTAATGTCTATACAACTAACATTATATTTACTATCAAAACTCATTTACTTGACAAATGGAAAGTGAGGTATCTTGATGACTTATTTGGTAAAAATTGCTAGATGAATTTAGATGTTTATTCATTAATAGAATTGTGTGGTTTGTGTTCCAGGAATGGTACATTTTTCCTTGTCACACTAATTGCATTTGAATGAAAAATACACACTTCAGAAACAAAGAACCAACTCTCCCAGTCTGTTTAAATTCAAAGCATGTTTGCTCACTCATATAAGTCACTTATTTGCACATCCACGTCACCAAAAATTTTGGCAAAATTTAAAAATGCTTTCCTTTAGAAATAGCCAATGTTACTATTTAACTTAATACTAGACTGTTGCCTGGAACCTTTGCCTCACTCTTGCTTGCTGATGGATATGGATGAGGATCATCCAGCACTGCAATGCAAATCTATAATATGCAAATTAAAACAAATGAAGACTAGAGGAAGAAGGCATCAGGCCAAAAAGAAGCATTGGTATTTCTGCTGAATATCTTATTTTGAGATTTGCAAGTATACAGATCATATTTTTTCATTAATCCATTGTTTAGAAGAATATGTAGCTTTTTAGCCTTGATACGGGGGAGAACGGTCTATAAATTGAATCAACCAATCAATCAATCAGAGCAGTGAAAGCTTCTGCCTACACATCCTCTGCTGGATCAGAAATTGCACAAAGTGTGCTGCCTTAGTGACTACTGGGAAATCTTGAGGCTATGATTGTGGTTCCCATGTTGGCAAACCTATGCAGAATAATGAAGGTGGTCAGTGATGCAATCTGTTATAGGAGGAGAGAATCTTATATACTTACCTAGTATGTGCAGTCCAGTAATGGCTCTTTTAAAGTATTGGAATGGCTCTGAATGTA
>NW_015167067.1:747350-752071 GCF_001447785.1 Gekko japonicus
TTTTGGTGCCTCACTCTCTGATGTCAGTTTCTCAGGCAGGTAGAAGTGGGGTAGGCAACAAGAGGACTCAGTGTCAGTAACACGTACATGTTATGGACTGAAAACAGGATCATTCCAATTGCATTTTTTTGGTCAGCATCTCCACTTTCTGCCAATCATTGCACACTCTCCCACTGGCTATGGGAAGGATTTTTGATTCTATATCACCACAGGTTCTGATTCCCTGAGCTAATTCATTATCTGGGCTTCATGGCTTATGGGTAGGTAGATGAAATGCTTTGCTTGTATCCGCTGGCAGTAAAGCAGGACACAGGAGGTGAATGAGATAGGCAGTTTCAGCCAGATCACATATCTTGCAGGAGACAGAGGACTGTGCTTTACATATATCTGCTGGCAGGTGGGGTAAATAGATGTTGAGAAATGGAGGCTCTAGGTTGCCCACTGAAATTGGGGAAACTAGGAGGCAAACTGGCATGGCTGCATACAGCAGGGAAATAGCCAGGTATCTCTCCCCAAGTGATAGGCAGCACAAATGCTTGGAAGAGGACCAGGGGAAGGATCCATCCTTCCTTCCTTCCTTCCTTCCTTCCTTCCTTCCTTCCTTCCTTCCTTCCTTCCTTCCCACGTAGCCAATCATTTTATGCAAAATAATAAAGTAGCCACGACTCCTCTGTCCATTAGGTGCATCTGGGTGGTCGCCAAGGGCATGAGAAGTGGTGTCAAAACCAGCCCTGTCACTGCCCCACCCACACATACCATAGGGATTTGCCATGGCAAGCAATAGCCCTGAGTGGCTCCTCTGGCTCCAGTGGGCACACCATGGTGAGCCTGCTCCTTCTTTCCCTCCTTCAGGGAGCAGGGTGGAGGCAGGACCTCTTCCTCCTTCCCTACCAGCTCCATTAGTGGTGGGGCATGTGTACGGTTGCCAACCTCCAGGTGGGGCCTG
The DNA here is from genome assembly GCF_001447785.1 of Gekko japonicus. NCBI lineage: Eukaryota > Metazoa > Chordata > Lepidosauria > Squamata > Gekkonidae > Gekko > Gekko japonicus. Next base: position 748,297 of record NW_015167067.1, read on the forward strand.
GAGATCTCCTGGAATTACAACTGATCTCTAGCTAACAGAGATCAGTTCCCTGGAGAAAATGGCTGCTTTGGAGGGTGGACTGTATGGCAATATACCCTGCTGAGGTCCATCTCCTACCCAAAACTGCCTCCACAGACTCCACCCCCTAAATATCCAGGTATTTCCCAACCTGGAGTTGGCAACCATGGGAGGGCAAGGGTGGGTCCCTTTTACAGGAGCATTTTTTAGTCCCAATCCACCCCTGCTGGGAGGAATGGCACTGTGGTAAGCCACAGCCCTGGTCCCCATGGGGGTGACTTTACCGCAGTGCAGGGAGGGGAGAAGGTGGCAGTGGCTTCCCCATGGTGCAAAGGTGGGGGGGATGAGGCCAGTGGCAACTTCACCATGGTGTGGAGGGGGGAAGGGTGGTGGCAGCTTTCCTGAAATGTGGGAGGAAGGGCAATGTGTGTGTGTGTGGGGGGGAGAGGACAGGGGCAGTTTAGCCACTGTATGAGGAGCAGCAAAATAATGTGTAAAAATGCATGGAGTTTTTTGAAACAAAACCTGAGCATGCAGTCAGGGGAACTAAACTGGGTCATCCCATCTATTACTCTGGTGTCAGAAGTATTTGTTTCCTGAATGGTTTCTAGCAATGGATTGCTGCTGGACTGGGATACAAATACCAAAGGAAATAGAATGCAGTGATGTCAAACAGGTGTCAGGGTTCAGGTTCATTCACTCATTTGTTTCATTTTGTTAAAACGTACCTATCACAAACAGGACCAGGAGCACTTGAGGATCTGTGATCAGAAAGAGAAGCTCACTCACAGTGCCATCCTAAACTGAATCCAAACCTGAATAAAATTTCCATCCTTAGTACCTTTACACTTGTGGATCTCTAGACCCTGACCAGAATAGTGCATACCACCAGGGATGCTATAACACAGATTTGCATTCTGTGCAAATTTAGAAATAGGAAAAGGAATCTGATGCCTTAAGATGGATGTATATTGCATCTTTGCAAGTTAGTATATTTTTGCTTCCATATAAGTAAATGTTTCTTACTTGTAAGAAATAAACTTGTGATCTTTCCCCTGATTTGCTAGTCTATCCATTGCCTTGGAAACACAGGGGGGTAGTTTTTGCATTTCTATGGAAACAAATCAATATAAATATCATTACATTTTATTTTTAGACTAGATAGTCCAAAGGGCAAAATTTGATTTGATACAAGGTGAAACACGGGGGAGTTTTCTTAATTATTTTAATTAGCAGAATTTGTAGGTGATACTGACAGTGTTCTCTTTTGTATCGCTGCAGGGGATTACGAATCAATTGTCACTTCTTGTCATGCATTAGCTAAATTCTTCAAGCCGCCTTTCTGTGATTTCATTTATTTTAAAACAATGAGTAAAAGGATTAACACTATATTTATTTGGGTTTTATTAAACCTATATTAAAAAGGATACACAATATTTGCAATCATTTAGATACATAAGAAGAGCCCGGCTGGATCAGTCCAGTGGTCCATCTAGTCCAGCATTTTGTTTCACACAGCAGCCAACCAGTTGCCATGGAGTAACAAGCAAACAGGGCACAGAGGCCTTCCCTGATGTTGCCTCCTAGCAATGAGTTTCAGAAATTTACTGCCTTTGAATATGGAGGTTCCTTTCACTTACCATGGCTAGTAGCTATTGATAGAGCTATCCTCCGTGAATCTATCTAACCTGCTTTTAATGCCATCTATGGCCGAGTTCAGACTGGCAGTTTGGCCCGGCAGCGAAATGTTTCAGGAGCGGGTCAGTAGCAGATTAAAGGGGCGGGTTCACACAGGCACATCTTTCAGGTGTCCCCCAGCCGTACTCAAGCCGTCTTGTGCCGCTTCCCTCCCGAGTTTAAAAAGTATCAGGTGAAAGTGGTAGCAAACCATGTGTAGAGCGGGTGGATTCCGGTTCCCTGAGTGTGAACACAAGTGCTGCTAAGGCAGGAACAACCTGCAGTCGTTGATAAGAGGTGCTGGCTGTTTCCGTGGCAGGCGTCCATGTGCCCATGCACATAGGTGCATGCAGAGGAGCGTAGAAGTATTACTATACCCCATGTATAATTTTATAAACCTCTATCGTCTCCCCCCTCCAGCCTTCTTTTTTCTCAACGAAAAAGTCCTAGACTCAGGAAAGTTTATATAGTAAAATATGACTATGATAAAGTAATATATACTTTTTCCAGAACATAGGGCCTAGGGGTACAATTATTTTTGTACTACAACATGAGGTTGGTCGGTCACCCATGTAACTCTAACATTGTGTGTGGCAAGTGGACTTATTATGTGTTGTTTCTTATGAGTTAGTTTGACTGGGCATGCGGTGAGATGACAGAGAGGTACATGGTGAATCCATTCACCAGAACAATGGAGTCAATGAAGTCAAAGAATCTCAAGGCATCTCAATGGTGCTGCTACAGCACTGAAGTGCTATATTGGTTTAGCGCAATAGTGTTATAGCGCTAAACTTAGAACATTCAACCCCCCCCCAACAAATTCTGAGGAAGATCACACAGTGAAAAAGGGTGTGGGAGAAGCAGATCTTTTTGAAATGACCACAGTGCTTCAGAGATGAGTATTTAATGGAAGGAAATTCTCTGTATGAAACCCATGCCCCTGTTTTGCTTTACTTGAAACCGGGCCAACAATGAAAAACATCCAGTTTAGAACAGTAATGTGAAAAGGGCCTGTGACTCTAGGACAGATAATAAAATATTAATATTGGTCAGAGAGCACTATTGCAGTTTGATACATGTAGTTATATTTGTCGAAGAAGCATGTATTCAAATTAGAAGAGAGATACAGGAGAACAATTTTAGTGACTGCAGACATAATTAACTTATTTTATACGCAAAGATGAAAAAAGTATGACCTCTTTAACTTAGAAAACTGGGAGATGAGAAGGGATATAATTATATTCTGTAAATACATCAAAGGAGGTAAGTCACCACTGAGGTGAATTAGGAAGAAGATGATGTGCACAACAGGTAGTGATTAACGATTAGACATCAAAAGATAGCTTTTAGTGGCCCAGCAGTATCTCTAGACTGGTTGTGTAACAAAGAACCTAGCCACGACTCAGCTGATTCTCACAATGGAAAAGTAGCACTGGGCATATTCAATACAGATAATATGTTCAAGACCCATTGTGACAGTACCTCTCTTTTATTTTGTGTGGTTAGGTGTGATGTAGTTTTAAATTTTCTTGTTGTTTCTTTCTCTCACTCAAAGTATCTATTGCTGCCACCAGGAATTTAATTCCAGTCTTTAATTAACCTTTCCCACAGTATTGTGCCCAAGCCCTAAGGCTCCTTCGTTGGACTTTGTGGTTCTGAAGATGAGACTCTTGTATTTTAAACAGCTTATGACTCTGTGTTAACAATAAACAAGATAAAACTTTATTGGTAAAAGAAGTGTATTGGATACAAGATATTTTGTTAAGTTTCTCAGTAAAATCTTCCCTTTTTTACTTAGGTCTTTGTCAGCTTTTCCCCTCACACTCTTATAATAATCTGACAATATTAGATTTTTCCTAATATGCCCCCTTAAGAATATTTCTTCCTCCTTTAGAATCTTAACTAGAAATAAGGCCCGTTGTGGAAATAAATACAACGAGATCTAGAAAGAGGCTCTGGGAGAGTGCTCTGGCTTTGGGCAAACAGTGTCAATTTGCTGTGGCGACCTCAGCAGGGTATAATGACAGAGTCCACTGTTTTCTCCAGAGGAACTGATCTCTGCTACCTGAAGAGCAGTTGT
>NW_015167067.1:752081-762964 GCF_001447785.1 Gekko japonicus
TTTGGAGGGTGGAGTCTATGGCACTGTTGTACCTGTCTGAGGTCCCCCTCTCCGGGCTCCACTCCTCAAATCTCCAGGAATTTCCATACCTAAAGCTGGCAACTTTATCTCCTCCCCTCTCAGCAGCCTCTTTCTAGGCAAAATTCTGTCTTTCTCATTAGCGGGGAGCAAAGCAGCTTACCTCATTCTCTTTGGCTTTGCGATCTGTACAGCAACACTGTAAGGTAGGTTAGGCAGAAAGTCTGTGGCTGGTCCGAACTCACCCAGTCAGCTTCCATAGGGATGCTCCAGCTGAACAGAAGCAAGCAGCCAGGGCTAGTGATGCCATGCCAGTCTGGAGGCATGAAGTCACCCTGAGAGTGCTTGCAGGCCTAGGGTTGCCATTGCCAACAAAGACAAATTGATGCAAAGGAGGATGGAAAAGTCTCCATATCTCTATTTTGCCTTAAATTGGTTTTGATGCCAGCAGAGTGAGAAAATGCCAGAGGCTCTGGGTGGGTGCCCCATGGTAAATGCACCAAACAATTCCTAAAGATTTTCCAAAACACAAAATTGCAACACTTTGAATTAGCACCAGAGCTTTAAGAGCTCTCCAGCTGTCACCTGGAGACTGGCAACAGCTTGTTTGGAGGGTGGGGAGTATGGCATTGTATCTGTCTGAGGTCCCCCTCTTCCTCCTCCTCCTCCTCAGACCCCACCCACAGCAGGCTGCATCCCTAAAATATCCGGGTAGTTTCGAACCTGGAGTTGGGAGCCCTATGTCCTTTCCAGGCAACCATCAGCCTACCATTATCTGCCTGTCTGTCTTCAGGTTTACATCCCCCCCCAGCCTCTGCCTAGGGAAAGGGCAGTCTTTCCCTGCAGTGGGAACCAAAGCAGCTGACATCATTCTCCTCTCCCCCGTATGATCCGCACAACTACCCTATGAGGTATGTTAAGGTTGAAAGTGTGTGAATGGTCCATAATCCCCCAGGCAGAAATGGGATGACTGCTGGCACCGTTTCCTATCATTTTTGCCTTGTGGTATTCTGCTTGTGGTGTGGTCTGTCTGTTTTGTGGTGTGGCATGATTGTGTTATTGGGTTTGTTTCTGTTGAAGGGGAAGTGATGTGTTGTGAGGACATATTTTACCTCAGAATACAGCAGGTCCCATATGCAACTGACAATGCAAACTGTCTTGCGGAGGGGGGGAGAGAGTTTGAGGTGTGGAATGGAGTGAAGTCCAATCAGCTTCCATATGCAAATGACCTTGAAACGCTGTCCCAATCAGAGAAGAGTGGGCTGAAGCGGCCCAGCCGTAGAAGCCCCATCCCTGTGCTCAGTCTGCAGATGGTCCTCTCCTGTCAGAGGCCCGGAACAGACTGAGCTGAACATTCTGGCCAGGGCTGACGTGGGCGGGACTACAGAAAGCAGCCAGGCAACCCAGCCAGCGTCTTCTGACTGACAGTTCAAGCCTCCAAACACTGTTGGTGTGAATTGGAACGTTGGGCCCCACTATGGCTTTATATATAAGGGAGAGATACCTTTCACAGCACTTCTATATGATTCTAATTAGAAAACTACTTCTCAGACTCTATGTAGATTGACCACAACTGACAGCTGCTGACTGCTGATTTCAGACTGAACACTGCCCTCTCTCTCTCTCCACACACACACTTCCTAGCTTCGCCCACACACTCTCAGTCACCAACCAGTCACCTCCCTCCCTCATCCCCCTTTTGTTCTTCTGACACCAACCATTTAAAGAAACACACACATATAACTTGAAATCATAACACCAATGGTTGCTCATTGTGCAGTGAAAGTCCTCAGTGAAAGCTTATTTGTACCTGCAAGCCTTAAAGAGAATTCAAACTGCACTCTAAAGCCATAACTAGCTTAAATTTATGTGCCCCAGCCAGGCTTCTCTTTTGACTATCCAGAGACTTGTGCTGCTGATCTGTTGTTTCAAAACAACCTGAAAATAAATCTTCTTTGTTATTTACATGTAACTCCTGCCTCAATGATCTCAGTGTTCTTCTTGCTAACCATAAAATTTCCCTCACAGCAGTGAATCAAAATCCTTTACACTTGCTACCCTATTTTTTTAATTAACATTTTATTGGGTGTACAAATGTCCATATAATTTATACATATCTTTTAAAGACACTTCATTTCTTATATATTCTCCTCCTTCTAGGAGTAAATCTTAGAATTACAAACATATAAGTACTCTCCATCCTCTTTATCTTATTCCCTTTCCTTACCTGTTTATCAAGCCACCATACAACTTCCTATAATACCTATTCTGATCGTTATTAAATTGGTTCCTAAAAATGTTCCAAACAACTTCTTTACTTCTTCTAGAGACTTCCCTCTTTACTTTCTTATTCCCCCTCTTAATTTGTCTTCTTCCATACCTATAACAGAAAGTTGGACAGGGTTGCCTCCGATGCTGAGGGCTGCAGAGGGAATATCTATAGCAGGAGGATACTCTCCTTCCTCTTATCAGAGGACTTGGGGGGGAATCCTTCACCTCCTAGCTATGTCGTTGGCTCTAACAATTCAGTTCCCATTATTATTTCCCCTTATTATTTATTATAATTCCCACTTACCATATCTATGAGTTCTAACTTACTCTTACATTTCCTCCTAGAAATTGCTTTCTACATTTTCTTCATCAAAGCATAATGTCCCAGTTCACACATTTGCTTTTCTTTGTTTGGTTACTGCATCTAATAATTTCTTGCCTGTAGCTTCATTAAAGGCAGTAAAAGTTTTATTATCCAAATTGACCACTAAATGACCATCTATATTGAATTCCTTTGTCTCTTAAGGCTTTTGCTGTTTCTTTTAGACATCTTCTCACGTAGATTACTTCAGCTGGAATATCATGAAACAGAAACACTATTGTGTCTTCAAGGGGAAATCCCTGTTTGTCCCTCACAATTTTAAAAAAGTTTATTCTTCATCTTTACCTGTTTGAATTCGACGATGATGTCTGGAGAAACATTATCAGGAGCCCATTTAGATATATTTAATCGGAAGGCAGTTGTAATTAACTCTTGGGAAGGCTCTGCTTCTCCTGCTGCATGAAGAATCTGACTCAGCCATTTGTTTAAAGCTGCAGTGAGGTTTTCTGTTTCTCCAAACTGCAGAAACTCCATGAAGTTAACCTTCTTTTTTGTCTCCTGAAGTATAATCTTATTTTTGGCCCATGCCTCAAAGTCCTTAAAGTCTTTCAAGTCATCTGCTGTCTTTTCTGCTGTCTGATATGCTAATTTGGCTTTCTTCTCAATCGTTTTCAATGCCATGGTAAATTCTTCCAACTTTTTATTTATTGGTTAACTAGTTGGTTTAAGCAGTCTGAGGGTTTTTTTTAATTGTCCAACCTCTCCACTCAGAGACTGTAAATCACTCTTAATTTCTTTCTTTATCTCTGCTAGTGCGAGCAATATCTCATTCTGGTCACTTTGGCCGGGGTGACTCCCTCCCAATGCCATTTCCTCTAGCAGAGAAGCCTCTAGGTTTGAGTCTTCTGAGCTTTCTACATCTATATTGCTCTTTTTAGGAGGACTGTAAGGAGGATTTTTTGTACCTTTCTTTACTCTGGTCCTTCCCATGCCTGGCGTTGGTGTTTATTCCAAAATTGAATGTGTTATCTGAGAGCTAGTTGTTAATCTTCCGCAGGAATAGCAGAAGTGCAGAAGGGATGCAGCCAGCCAAAAGCTCAGCCACCACGCCCCTGCACTTGCTACCCTAAGAACATCTTGTAACTGAGGGGAAGGCTTACATGTACCAGGATCATCACTGTGACAACCACTGCAACAGCAGCAATGTCTAACCAAGTCATGCTGGTTAAGATATATGTAAAGGTGCGGGGGGGGGGGGTCTCACACACACGGGTAATGTGTGAGTCAGCCCTTCATCTAATTCACCTGTTCTGAAAAACTACGCACACACTCTCATAAGTATGTTTTTAGATTTTTGGCATTAGGCAATTTTTTGTAAGAGTTACCACCAATCTGATTTACTTCCTTGTCTGACAGCTATTCTGCCTCTTACCAGATTTACTGTGCTTTTTTAAATCTCACCCCTGCACCATAAAACTTGTAATATGTCCAATAAAAGTCATATGTCTATTTCTCATTCTCACTGAATTTGACTTGAGGAAAACCAGTTGGCAAATCTGAGACAAAATAAACAATTGATTTAATTGCTTGCTTATTGTGTCATGAAGTAATACAATGCCACTAATACCAGAAACCCCTGTCTGCCACTGGGATTTGTACATTTATATCTCTAGCTCTCAGCTTTCTGAACCCTCTCTTTCTCTCTTTCTGTCAATTGCTGGGGGTGGGTTTACACTTATTAAGGCGTAAGTGCCATTGTACTCAGAGGGACTTATTTCTGAGTGAATATAATTATGATCATACTTTTAGTATACTAAACACTCTTACCAGATTGTGCATGGGAGTTAGAATCATAGAATGTTAGAGTTGGAAGGGACTTTGCAGGTCATCCAGTCCAACCCCCTGCACTCTGCAGGAGCATAGCTGAAAGATAGCCCTACATACCTACAACATACCCGAAAGCCTCCGCTTGAAAACGTCCAGCGAAGGAGCATCCACCACCTCCCGAGGCAGTCTGTTCCACTGCTCAACCACTCTTACAGTTAGGAAGTTTCTCCTGATATTTAGCCGGTAACGACTCCCTTGTAATTTCCAGCCATTAGATCTAGTCTTGCAATCCAGAGCAAGAGAGAATAGATCTGCTCCATCTTCTACATGACAGCCCTTCAAATACTTGAAGACTGCAATCATGTCCCCTCTAAGCCTTCTCTTTCCCAGGCTAAACATACCCAACTCTTTCAGCCTTTCCTCATAAGACTTGGATTCCTACCCTCTCACCATCTTGGCTGCCCTCTTCTTGACACGCTCAAGCTTGTCAACATCCTTCCTAAAATGTGGTGCTCAAAACTGGACAGAGTACTCCAAGTGAGGCCTGACCATAGCAGAATAGAGCAGAACTAACACCTCCCGTGATCTGGACACCATGCTTCTGTAATGCATCCTAAGACTGCATTAGCTTTCTTCACAGCCACATCGCACTGCAGGCTCATGTTTAGCTTGTGATCAAACAGAACACCTAGATCCCTTTCAAGCATCCCCTCTATGTCTTCCTCCAGGTCATTTATAAAAACATTGAACAACACCGGGCCTAGGACCGAGCCCTGTGGCACTCCACTCGAGACTTCCCTCCACGTACACGCAGAGCCATTTATGAGCACTCGTTGGGTACGATTTTTCAACCAACCATGAATCCATCCAATGGTTGCACCATCCAGCCCACACTTAACCAGCTTATCCTCAAGGATATCATGAAAACTTTGTCAAATGCTTTACTGAAATCTAGATACACTATGTCCACAGCATTGCCAGAGTCAACCATTTTAGTAACTCTGTCAAAAAAAGGAGATAAGGTTGGCCTGGCATGACTTATTCTTGATAAACCCATGCTGGCTACTACCAATTAACTCATTCCGTTCAAGGTGTTCACAGACAGATCGTTTAATAATCTGATCTAGAATTTTCCCAGGTATTGATGTCAAGCTGAGAGGCTTGTAATTTCCCGGGTCCGTCTTTTTTCCCTTCTTGAAGATTGGGACAACATTTGCTCTTTTCCAGTCTTCCAACACAACACCAGTTCTATTCCATTCTTCTATTCCAAAAGGGGCTATTTTGTAATTGGGTTGTTTCGTATGGTTTTGTTTCATTATTATATTTTTGTTATTATTCTTTTATAGGTTTTTTAAAATAATTTTTGAAATAATTCTATTTCATTATTATTTTCCATTGATTTCAATGGAAGACATGCTCCCCCTTTTCTCAGGTCTGTACCTTCATGGGTTTCTATCCAAATTGGACAAAACTCAGGGGGCTATAGTATTCCCTGAGGACAGCCATGTTTTAAAATTTCAGACAGACAGAATACCTCCCCCCCTTGAGGCAATGAAAGGCACCCATGTTTAATATGGAAGACTGTGGGACAATTGATAGGAAAGATTCCAGACAGTAACATTGACAGCACTGCAGCCACTTACCTTAAAGAATAATAGCACAAGGAAGAGGCAGACTGACAAGGCAAGGGCATTTGGTATTACAAGGATGGTAAAGCATCTAAGAAGGCAGGCAGCAGGAGGAAGACTTGGAGGCAGATTAACTTGGACAGGATGGTAAGGTTTAGAGAGCAGCAGGCAAGCAGAAGGAATGCAGAATACTGCAAGGGAAAATTTGGCTTAGCGGAGCAGGCACTTAGAGAAGAGATGAAGGCAAAGTCTCACCTCAAATCCCTCAGTGGCCAGTTAGAAGTCTTGCTGGGTAAAAATCACCCCTGGCCCCATCCAATTTCTAAGATGCTTGGCAGATTCCAGGAAAGGTGTTGGCAGGCACCACATTGGACATCCTTACAATAGAGACAGAGACAGAAATAACAAAAGAAACCAGACAAAAACAAAATAAAATCTTTTTTTTCTATCATAGGCTGTTTAGGTGGGGAATTAGTTTTGTTTTAATATTAAGTACAATAATTTTCATACAAGTCTAACTGTTCCTAAGCAGTGTTTCTATCCTGACAGAAGTACTACCACCAAAATGGAGGTTGCACACTTTAGCATATGGTAGATCATGTCACTGGTTGCCTTTTGACTTTCTACTGCTCATAAATTCATTAGACCCAAGTGGTGTATTATTTTAAGAAAGGCTTAGGTAGAGAAATTGGCACTGAAAAACTATTACATAGAAAGGCAGTTAGCCTCTGAAAAAGGACATTGTGTCAAGAAAACAGAAAAACTCTAGAAACTTAAGAATTAATATAATGGCTTGTGTTAAAAAATTGTGAAGTGATGTGGGAGAATGGAATGGAACAAAACATGGTTAGTATATAATTAATAAGAAGTAAAACCTTTTGAGGTTAAACAAATGGTAATTTTCTAAAATCATACCTTAGGGTATTCACACAGAGAAAAATGCACAGTGGAGGCTGATGGTATATATTTGAATATTAACCATTAATCTTAAGTATCAAGTATCTGTTAATGCTGCAGAATATCAACCAGTTGACTATTGCCCCTTGTCTTTCTTCCATATTGCAAATCAAAACCTGTAGCTTAATCCCCCTCCCCCTATGGGTGATTTATCCTGCTTTCTAGAGAGTATGCTCTGGCCAGAAGTAAAATATGAGGATGACTTTACCACCAGCTGTTTATTCTCAGCACTGATCATATTCAACTGCTTTGATTACCATTTCCAGTTCAGACCCCTGCCAGGACCAGGTGTTGGAATGTGCAGAAGTGAAAGCAATAGATCAAAGAGTGTGTGCATTTATGAAAGTGTATTCCCAGAAGAGAGCAGAGATACATTATACCCTGAGAGATCATTTATATTTGACAGGTTGCTGGAAAGAGGCAGAGTCATGCTAGCATACCATGGTTTTAACCTCATGAACAGTGAATCATGCTTTCAGTGAGATCAAAGGAACTAGTTTTAAATGGACACTGCAATATAATTATCATTGAAATATTTTATGTATTGGATGATGTTTCAAGATGATTCATATTATTATTCTAGATGGAGAAAGACACTTGAGGGTTAATTTTCCCTTTTCACATTATGAAAGTGAAAAGTACGCAGTAGAGCCTTGTTAAGTGTGCATTTGTAATCCGCACAAATGCGTATGTCCCCGTTCGGCTTAACTGGGGTGACTATGGGGGTCTCCCACCGTGCAGACGTGACCGGTTCCAGAACCCCTTGTTCCACCAGGCGATCTAGCTCAGCTTCAATCTTAGGCTTCATCGCAATCGGCGGTATCCTGGCCTTAATGCGGATAGGGCGGACAGCAGGGTCCAGTTCCAAGGAAATGGTGCTGCTCCGGCGTGGTCTGGTGAGCAGACAACTTCTGGCATTGGCCTTTGGAGTGGCAAACCCGGGAGATGTGCCCCGATTTGTTGCACGTTCTGCAGATGGCGTTTCGGAAATGGCACGACCTGCGTTCATGGTCCTCCCCACAGCTGGCACACGGAGCCAAAGTGGTAGACGACGACATGCCCGGGTTGGAGGACGAGTGATGTGGGCGCTGAGATGACCGCTGGTGGACCTGAAGTACCTCTTCCTCATCCGAGGTGTCAGAATCAACAGTTGCATGGGTGCGGTGGACCGCCTTGGCGCGGGGGTCTTGTTGAGCCTTCTCATAAGCGGTTGCCTCCCGGATCGCTTTATCTAGGTCCAGGTCGTCTTGTCCGACCAGCCTCCTCCGGAGCTTAGGCTCCCTTAGTCCCACGAGGAACTGGTTGAGGAGAGCTTCAGCTAGGTTGGAGAAGGAACACCTGGTGGCACCCCGAAGCAGAGCCGCCATGAAATCTGAGGTGGTCTCATCGAGGCCCTGGACCTTCACAAAAAAGTCCATGCGCTCCACAAACTTAGTTGGTTTGGGAGCCAGGTGGTCGGTCAGTGCCTTGACCAAAGAGTCGTAAGACTCATATTTGGTCAGCTTGGGCACTATTAAGTCTTAAGCAGGAGATGGGCCTCCAGGCCGCAGTAGCACAGAAGGTATGCTTTTTTCATACCTATGTCCACTACGTTGTGGATGGTGAAGTGGCTCTCAAGGGTCTCCAGCCACGTTTCCCACTGTGAGGGTTGGGAGATATCGAAAGCCGGGAGACTCTCTGATGCGGCAGCCATCTTACAGTTCCACGTGGAAGCGAATGGCGGGAATTAGCAGGCGTAGAGAAGGAGCGGTGTGGTGCTGCTCTCGGGGTCAGCTGTGTGATACTCGGAGCTGGGAGCGGTGTGATGAGCGGCGCTTTCAAAGAACGCACGATGCCGGCGGCAGCGGCGATTTCGGCGCAGCGACTCAAGGCAATGCCCGGAACGTGGTCTCTGTTCCAAGGGAGATGGATCCCACCTTCATCGCCAGTGAAAAGTACGCAGACGGAGAGTGATTTCTGCTTAGCGTACTTTATTAGATCAGGAACAAGACAACTTTAGCCGGCTTACAGGCTGGCTTATATTCCCCATGAAACTGCCACCCATAACACCCCCCACTACCCAATAGGTTATTTACAGTGGCTGAGAGTTCCATAGGCTCTCGGACGGGAACCTAGCCCACTGATTGGTGTGGTTTAGGATCCGCATAGTCCATTGTCTCTTTGAGCGAAGCTCGACATTTGTGCTTGACCGCGTAGAGCCCAAGCTGGCCACGAGGTCTGAACTGGGTATATTACAGAAAGAGTTTTATTTTATAAGCTTTAACTGTCCCACCCTGTCACAGATATTAGTTTAGGCTTATGACCCAGTATAGGAACTAGAGGAAATACAGGCGCTGTCTTTGGTTTAAAACACCCTCATGAAATGGCACATGAGGCAAAATTAACTTTCAAAACAGAATAAAGATTTTAATAAGCAGGCAGGGAATATATAAATATGTGGGTTCAAGGCATAGTTGTTGAAATAAAACTTTCTAATACATACAGAACATACAAGAGAGTGTTGCTTTAGCTTAATTTCTGAGTTTCAAGTTCTTTTTAGAGAGAGGTTTTTTGCTTATTATATATTTCAGCTATTATACAGAATCTTAAATACAGTTTCTTAGAGAATAGCTTTGTCTTAGTGCTTCTAGGTTTCTCCCTTCAGAGATCTAGGTTTTCCCTTTAGATATTATAGCTCTCCAATAACTCTTGATGTGTCTAAGCCCTTCCCTTTTATCACAGACCAGGGTTCTCTTCTCAACCCCTTCCCGCTGGCTAGAAATTGTTCTTCTTGTCTCTAAGAAGCAATAACTCCTTTTCCTGTTTGGCTTGCCTGGGAGTTCTCTCTGATTCCTCAATCCTCCTGCCAAATTCCTCTTCCAGTACTATATCTCTCCTTATACATAATTGCAATTTAGTCTGGCAACATTCCATGTGCTCCCATTGGCTGTAAAATGCCCTCCCTCAGCCATTGGCCCATCAGCTGCCACTCAAGAGTACTCGTGTGCCATTAGCTGGGTGCTGGGTTTGCTCCTCTTCCCCGCCCACTCCTTCAGCCTCTGGGCCTTCTCAGAGGCCTTCTCAGAATTTCTGGCAGATGGCTTTCTCTCTTGACGAAGACAGTTGCCTCCTGCATGAGACTAACTTTTCCCCTCAGTAGCTGTTGGGTAATGAAATGGCAGTTATCTGTATCTGTGAGATGGCTGCTGTCTGTGTGTTTAAAATGTTCCCCCAGAAGGCTTAATTGAGCTGTAGTTGCAGAGAGGGGCCTTCTTCATCTGCTGGCCTACCCAGTTGTGCCTTATTTATTTAGTGTGTGTGTGCACCATCATTGTGTAAATAGTTAAATAAATTCTTTAATTTGGGCTAATAATCTGTGTTGTCCTCTGACTACATAGTCTTCCCTGCTCTGCACAATACCAAAGGGAGGGTGTAGCCCAGGGAAGCAAGGAAAGGCCAGACCCTTGGGTTGCCAACTTTCTAGGGATCCCCCAAAGATTGGGGATTCCATCTCCAAATATGGAAATTTGGCCAGAGGGGTCTCACTGTCCCTCTAAAAAGGCAGTGACAATTCCGTGAGTCATGGCAGCAAATTTAAGGAATGAGATACGCGCATGGGATGAGGGTGGGAGGCAAACAGCTGAGTGATAAACTGGAGCCCGTTTCGCCACGGTAGGCAACCAAGCTTGGTTCAGACAAAGGAAGGAAACCCTTTGCAGGCCTTTGTGAGGAACTCATTGGGGCCAGTCCTGAGTCTAGGGTTCCCCGCTCCAGGTAGGGAGATTCCTGGAGATTTTCTGGAAGAGTCCATGGAAGCCAGGGTTTGGGGAGGGGAGAGGCCTCAGCTGAACCGAATGCCATACAGCCCACCTTTCAAAGCT
>NW_015167067.1:763442-793935 GCF_001447785.1 Gekko japonicus
CTCCTGGGAAACCATTGCTGCCAATCTCCACGTGAGGGCTGGAGATCACTCAGAATTACAACTGCTCTCCAGATGGCAGAGATCAGTTCCCCTGGAGAAAATGGTGGACTCTGTGGCAGTCAGGGCTTCAGAGCACAGAAAATGGTGGACTCTGGCAGTCAGGGCTTCAGAGCATGGGAGAGGCTGCAGGTGTGTGTGTGGGGGGGAAATGGAAAGTTGAAGAGAGGGGAAAATAAAGGTTGGTTGATGATGGGCTGGGAAGGAGATAGGATTGCCAGTTCCAGGTGGGAAATTCCTGGAGATTTGAGGGATGGAACCTGGAGAGGGTGAAGTTTGAGGAGGGGTGGGACCTCAGACAGGTACAATGTCATAGACTCCACCCTCCCAACCAGCCATTCCCTTCTGGGGAACCACTGTTTCCAATCTCAGGAGAGGGGTGGAAATCACTCAGAATTACAACTGATCTCCAGGAGGGAGGAGGGAGGAGATGCAAGGCTGAAATCAGAGGGGCAGATAATGGCAGGTTGATGCTTGGCTGGGAAGGAGATAGGGTTGCCAACTCCAGGTTGGGAGGTTCATGGAGATTTGAGGGGTGAAGCCTGGAGAGGGTGAGGTTTGAGGAGAGGTGGGACCTCAGACAGGCACAATGCCATAGACTCCACCCTCCAGACCAGCCATTTCCTCCTGGGTAACAATTGTTGCCAATCTCCAGGTGAGGGCTGGAGATCACTCAAAATTACAACTGCTCTTCAGGTAGCAGAGATCAGTTCCTCTGGAGAAAATGGTGGACTCTGTGTCATTATATCCTGCTGAGGTCATCACAGCACATTGACGCTGAGTGCCCAAGGCCTTGGCATGCTCTCAGAGCCTCTTTCTAGAGCTCATTGTATTTATTTCCACAATGGGCCTTATTCCTAGTGTCTATATAAAGCAATGTTGTAGCTTTCTTGACTGAATTCTCCCTCAGAATAGTTTTAATATATCTTAATTCTCCCTCAGAATAGTTTTAATATATCTTAGATAATGGAGTCACTTTTCTTCTCTCTATAGAAGTACTTTTCTGACAATTCCCTGACAGAAATCACTGACTCCCAAAGTCTCTTCCTTCAGAAGCCAAACTCTCTGGCTTCTTTAGATTTTCTTTAGACTTTAGATTTCAGACAAAGATCAAAAGTGACAAAAGCCAAATGAATCTTTTCCCTCCAGATTAGCCATTTTATTCCCACTTTAAGCTGATGCTGGCCAGTCAGAGACTGAGTAGAGCAGCGAATCACATAAGCTC
The DNA here is from genome assembly GCF_001447785.1 of Gekko japonicus. Taxonomy (NCBI): domain Eukaryota; kingdom Metazoa; phylum Chordata; class Lepidosauria; order Squamata; family Gekkonidae; genus Gekko; species Gekko japonicus. The sequence continues at coordinate 764,725 of NW_015167067.1, forward strand.
TTCCCTCCAGGGAAGATTGACTCATAAACTTCATTACTCTCTGTCCCAAGCAGCATTTTAAAACCTGATTTGTCTTACAATTCCATCACACCTCTGTTTAGTCATTTTGGCTTCTAGGGAGAGTTCAGGCTTGATTTGATTGAGAACCCACTTATTTGTCCTTTTGGCAGTCTACAGTATCCGTAAAATTATCTTCCAATACCACATTTCAAATTAATCTGCTTTTTCCCAATTAGCTTTCTTCATTGTTTAACTTCCACACTCATACATAGTAATGGGAAATACTATCGCATGAATTATCTTGATCTTGGTTGCCAGTGAGACATCCTTACACTTGATCTTTTCTAGCTCCCTCATGGCTGCCCTCCCCAGTCTGAATCTCCTTCTGATTTCTTGGTTGCAGTCTCCCTTTTGGTGGATGACGGAGCCAATTTCAATTTCTTCATCAACCTTAAAGTTGTATAATTCCCCAGTAGTCATTACTTTTGTCTTCTTGACGTTCAGCTGGCACTTTCTGCTTTAATCTTCATCAGTTGTTTCAAGTCTTTACTATTTTCTGCCAGTAATGAGGTGTTATCTGCATAACTCAAATTGTTAATGTTCCTTCCACCAATTTTCACCAAATTTTCACTTCATCTAAATCTAATCCAGTTTTCCTTATGATACATTCTGCATACAGACTGAAGAGATAGGGAGATAAAATGCATCCTTGTCTGACCCTTTGCCAATTGGGAACCATTCTATTTCTCTATATTCTGTCCTAATAGTGGCCTCTTCTCTGGAATATAAATTGCATATCAAAACAATCAGATGCTGTGGCACACTCATTTCTTTAAAACCAACCATAGCTTTTGATGATCCACACAGTCAAAAGCTTTGCTGTAATCTGTGAAACAAAAGCTGATTTCTTTCTGAAATTGTCTTGTATGCTCCAGTAGCCAATGTAAATTTGCAATATGAACTGTAGTGCTTCTTTCTTTTCTGATTCCTGCTTGAACATCTGGCATTCCTTGTTACATATATGGTACTCAATCAACTACTGGGAAAGAGCTGAGGACAACTACAACTAGCACTGTTCTTAATGGTGCAACTGGACAAAAGGTCGAAGGGGCTTTCAGGTGTTGATGTGAATGGATGCAAAACAAAAGTCCAAAGCTGTTTGATACATATAGTAGGTACATGGATTGTGAGAAGTATGAATCCAGGTAAGCTCAACATTGTAAAACAAGAAATTTGTTTAAACATTGCAGTCCTAGGAGGGAACAAACTAAAGTGGACAGGATTAGGACATTCTTGGTCAGAAAATTATGAAGCATTTTACTCAGGGAATGACAAACACAGAAAGAATGGAGTTGCTCTAATAGTGAGGCAAGATGTAACACAGGCCAGGGAGAGGAAGGGAATATGATTGTAAGCTGCTTTGAGGCTCCTTAAGGTAGAGAAAAGCAGGGTATAAAACCTACTCTTCTTCTTTTCTAAACTGCTACTGTGATCTCTGTTTCCCCCCTTCATCCTCTCCAATATATATCCCATATCAGTTACATGCTCTTGTCCAATCAAAACATTTCACTTCCATCTCTCCCCCCCCCCGTAAATCAAAATCACTCTGCTTCACATACACACCTTTCCTCTTGTGGGCCAACCTGTTGCCTTTTAAACTGCCTGTCAAGAACTATGTACACAATTCACAACATTTTAGGGCATTATTTTCAGATCTTATACATTATGTCATAGTGCTCATCAAGAGTTCAACAACTGTGCTGTTGTCTTGACAATGAGAATGTGAATAATATTCACAGGTGTTGTGTTTAGATCAAACAAGCATATGATCACCTATCTGAGGGTGTAATGATTTCATGTTTTGGTGTGTGTGGTTTTTTAAATGTTTAGTGTGACTGCAGTAATATAAAGAGAGTGATAGAGGGAGACAAGTATGATGTGATTGGCTGATGACTGAGAATGTGGGAGGAGTGAGGTCTCAGAGGGGATTCTATGTTCTTGAAGAGACGTGTGTGTGTGTGACAGAGGAAGCAGTTGGAGTTTAGTTAGCCTGTGTGGCTATATATGAGAGAGAGTTTAGCCTGTGTAGCTATTTAGGCAAGAGAGGCTGTATAAGAAAATTTAGCCTGCGTGGCTGTGAGCAAGAGAGTTCAGCCTGTGTGGCTATATATGAGAGAGTTTAGACTGAGTGTCTAAACCTGTCAGAGTGGAGTTCTAGTGTATGAGAGACTGTGTGTGACGCCAAGCTTTGTTAATTATATTTTCTTTCTTCAACAACAGTTCAAAAATACCCAGAAACCTATTTTTTTCTTTTATAAATAAATCATTATTTATTTAAACTTATTCCAGCAATCAGAACAGTCCTTCCTCAGGGCCACATAGTCCTCTGAAGCACCCAGACACTGGTGTTAGCCAAACTGCTTTATCTACAGCAGTTGGCAAAGTTTAATTTGGGTACTTGCCAGCTATACCAACGTCCACACCAATGTTTGCCAGTAAAAGGAGTCGAGGCTGTTGTTACTAAGATAACTGTCTTTTACTTATGAAAATATAAATCACATACAAACAATACTGAGGCACACACACATTCCTTAGAATTAAAAATAGTCACTTTAGCATTAACAGGTATGGTGATGGGGGAGATACTTATCTGTCCTGAAGCTTGTCTGTTCCAATGAAGAATGGAGGGTCAGAAACTTAGAATACTAGGGGAGATTAACACACAGCTAGAACCAGCCAGTTTGTGTGGGTCTCTTAACTGCAGATTAAGAGATCAAGTGGATTCAAGGGTTTGGGTATAGGAAGCTGGACAAAGGACCTGTTAGTCCATCCCAAAACTAATCTTATTGGCTGCGTGTAGTGAGGGGTGGCAACCTAAAGGGTTGGGCAATATTGTAACTTTAGATCTAACTCAAAGTAGGGCATCTGGGCAAGTGTGAAACTTGGTGTCAAGGAACCTCCTTGATGTGCAGATGAAGCTTGGCCATTCCCAGGTCATAAAAGGTCCATCTAGCAGTAAATGCCATTCAGAAATAAAGCAGAGATGCAGAATACGTGACAGTAGACAGTTCAACAATGGGGGCTGTTTCTCCTTAGGTTGTCCTTTTGCTAACAATATGGAGATGTGTGCTTTCCTTCACCAAACTGGCAGTGTAGCTGAATACCTATTCACATGTAAGGCTTTGTGCAGTCACCTTCTCTGTGTAATGTCACAACAGGTGATTTGTACAGCTTTCTTTGAGCCTATGGGTGTGTGTGCACAATCCATGTAGTGTTTGGCAGCAAATATAAATCCATAAAGCAAATATCAATCTCAGTCTTTAACTTAATTTTGGTCATTCTACCAAAATAGAGAGATTTGGAATTCAGTGATTGGACTGTCGTCATCATCAAACCGCTCCCTCTCCCCCCGCTATGAAAATGAGTGGGTTCCAGTTTTTAAAATTACCTTAAATATTATATATTGATATAGTGCAGTAATGATAGTTTAAGCAGGTTCTCTGAATTCCCAGCTTTCAATTTTTTAAAAGTAAGTTTCTAGTCCCTACTCTGGTGGGGATATAATGGAAAAAGCATATCTCCTTGAGGGAAGAGGATAGAGACTTACTTTAATATATATATATATATAAATGAAAAACAGGCTTAAACTATCATCACCACACTGTATCAATATATTGCTATATTAGGGCCTTTTAAAAAATAAAGGGAAGCACTGTGATGTCACTAATGACACCACTAATGATGACAGCACCTTCTAATGAAAATCCTCATTATCTAAGGCACATGCAGAAGATAATAAACTTGACTCCACAACTGTGAAAATGTACAGGGAGGGTAGATGTATGGAAGAACCATGCCCAAAACCAATTTCAATGCTTGTAGAATGACTACCAAGAATCTTGAAAAATAAGTTGAGCATTTGGAAAAGGTCAGAGAGGCATTCTGTAGGCTTCCTCTACCTTATCATTTCCAGAAACTCGACATACAAATATAGCAAGGAGGGGAATTTAGGAACATCTCTGCCAACTGCATAACATCTAGGCTGAGTTTCTATTAACCTTCATGTCTGCAGTTATTAAAGCCTGGGTATGGCCAGAAGTGTGAGCCTTTTGGCATGATAGAAAGGACAAGAACCAAAGGGCTCTTAGTATTTGGCTTTTAGCATCTCTCTTCCCAACTGTGGCTCTGAATGAGCCAGGCCAACAGATCCAGGACTAGCACAGGATATGATGTATCACACTGTTTGTTTTCTGTTTATTTAAACTGTATTTTGGTATTTTGGGTCCCAACTGTAAAGAAAAGTTATGTAAAAATGCCTAAATAAATGAACATTCCAAACTCATAATTTTTAGGTCTAAATAAGAGCAAATGGTAATGTGGATTATTTTTATATCAGCACCCAATTCAAAGGAGGCAACAGGCTTGTTAATGGAGAGATGCTCTTCATCTATTGTTAACCTCTGTGTGGAGAAACTCAGTGAGATAATATTAATTCAGTCTTTGTTTCTGTGTTGCCACACTGGTCTGCTACAAATCTGTAATGTTCTTTATGCCACCACAATATGGTATAGAACTATTCATCCTTGAATTTTCTTTCTCCATCATCAGAACATCCTATTTGTTCTTTCATCTTTTCAATTCAACCTCAAAACGGATGACTGTTCAATGCTATGTAGGTTTTCTTCACATTTGATCCTGGAGAAAATCATTGAATAGGATTTTTTTTCACCTACTAGTGAACTGAGCTTCATCTTGGCTGTCTGAAGGGAAGTGTGGGGGATAATTGGGATGCTGCCATAGGAAGCCTGGAGTTAGTATAATCCAAGGAGTGAGAGAGAGTTCATTGGCTCTGAGGATTCAGTAGTGAGGACAGAAATGCACTTTGCACATATGTTCAGAGGTACTTTCCTGCCTGAGAAGTTTGAGTGCATGTTAATTAAATTATGGATTTGAAGAAGCATGAGGTAGGAATGCCTATGTATTCATCGGGAGGAGGAAAAAGAGTATGTCCAAAAGTGTGCACATGCACAAAGAAAAGTACATGTGCTATAGCAGAGCACACTATTTTATTTCCTTGTTTATTTAGAACATTTTTATACTGCCTTTCCACCCAATCAGGGTCCACAAGGCAGCAAATATAAAAAAATATATGAAAACATTTAAACAATTAAAATAGTGTAAATATAAAAATCAATTAAAACATAAACAAACAGACACTGATAGAGGGAGACAGACAAATCTCCCTTTTCTTGAGTTGCCATCTGTCTAGCCTCAGATGGCATGGGCAACTGAAGCAGGGTCTCCGAAAATAAACAGAGTGAGTGGGCAGATTCATATGAGAGAAGGGGGTCCTTAAGGCATATTGGTTCCATCCCAGGTCTTGCAGGCCTTTAAAGTTCAACGCCAGAACTTTTAATTGATCCCAGAAGCAAATTGGAAACCAGTGTAGGTGGAACAGGTCTGGAGTAATATGGTCCCTACAACCCCCTCCACTTAATTTTATTTATTTATCATTCAATTTATTTATCATTCCGTACCAACTGCAGCTGCTAGACAGTCTTCAAGGACAGCCAAAAGCAGACTTCATTGCAGTAATCTAATCTAGATGTAACAGAGCATACATCACCAGGATCTCTTCTGTTCAGGAAGGGCTGCACCTGGCTCACCAGCTGAAGCTGATGAAAGGCACCCCTGGCCACCCCTACCACTTGTTTATCCAACAGGAGGCCTGTGTCCAGGGGCACTCCCAAGGTTCAAACCTGCTCCTATAGGGGAAGTGCAACCCCATCTAGAACAGAGGATAACCCATTACCTTTTCCTCACCCCATTTTATTGGGATTAAGTTTCAACTTGGTAGCCCTCATCCATTCCAAAACTACCTCCAGGCATCTGTTCATGGTTTCCACAGCCTCCCTGTGATTTGCTGGTTGCATGAAGTAGAGTTGAGTGTCATCTGCATATTGGTGGCAGCTCAGTTTAAATGTCCAGATGATCTCTCCCAAAGGTTTTACTTAAATGTTAAAATAGGGGGACAAGATGGAAACTTAGGGAAGCCCATAGGCCAAAGGTCAGAGCAGCAGTCTCCCAGCACCACATTCTGAAACCACAGAGCAGTGCCTCCTAGTCCTGAAAGACAATCCAGAAGGATACCATGATTGATGGTATCAAAAGCTGCCAAAGGTTCCAGGAGAATTGACAGGGCTGCACTTCTCTTGCCCATCTCCTTGTGCATAACATTCGCCATGATGACTCCATCTCTCAGGGTGGCATTTACTGTTTCCTGGACCCAGTCCACCACCCCCTTCAGCAGATTTAAGCAGCCAGGAGGGGCAAGGGTCATACAAACAGGTGGTAGGCCTCAAACTTCAAAGAATCCTGTCCACATCCTCAGACTGCACAAGCTGAAAGTTATCCCACACAACTGGAGAAACTGGAACACTGGGACCTTCCAATCCAGAAGAACCAGAAGGGGCAAAAGCATGCAAATGTCTGCTGTCCCTTTCTCTTACGTGGCCTGCTCTCCTCCCACCACCATATCTCTCCCTACCCCATACCCTATTGATTGTGGAACCATGCCCCTCCCCATTCCACTCCCCCAGATACATCTCCAGCCAGCAGGTGAGACAAAGCAGACAATCATCTTACAGACAACAGTCCAGAAAGCAGCTCTCATCTGGATAGGACAAACGAACTCATGACTGGGATAGGAAAAATAAGTTAATGACTAGGGATGGGTATGAACTGAAGTTCATGCTGCATTTTGGCTGGTTTGTGGTTTGCGAAGTAAAGTTCATGGTAGGTCAACCAGCACAGACTTTCCAGGAACTTTCCACCTGTTCGTGCTGGTTCGTGAGCAGATACATTTCCAGACAGACTGTCTTCTCTCAGTCTAAATGTTTAGCAAACTACAAAGCAACTGGGGGGGGGGGCTTGGAGGGCATGTACAGGAGCATCCGGGGGAAGTCCCCTGTGACTCTGATGTCTTTCGCTTGCAAAGAATCCTTTCTATACCCTCCTGAACCTGCGCCTGTCAAAATGATTTTCCTGGGGGCACCTTCTTTGAAGGGTGGGGTGTAACTCAGACTCCATAAACCCAATCTTTACCAAACTTAGAAGGCAGGTAGAGGAGAGTCAGCTGGAGATCCCCAGGGGGGCATTCTACTGGGTCACAAACCTCATGGGTTTATTTAGCTCCTAAAAGTTAATGATGGTTCATCACGAACCACAAACCAAATTGCATTTTCCTGCTTTGTGCCTATCCCTACTCATGACATAAACACAGAGACAACCAACTGTCTTGATATAAAACAACCAACAGAATGGCATACCCCCACCCTCACTCCTATAGACAAATGGAGGCCCAGGCTCAGCTTCTTTCCACATGCAGTAGGCAAGATTCTTCTGTCCACTGTTGTTGACCACATGCATCCAGTCCACAGGCTGTGCACCACAGGCTAAGAGCCACTATATTCCCACTCTACCAAGTCCAAAATTTACTTGTCACATTTGTGTTCTAATTTTTCCTGCATCCCATTGATGTTAAGTGAAGTTAGCAACATGACTGAAAATAAATGCAGTGAGAAAATACAATTCATCTAAAGGAGAATTCACATGTGGGGAATTAGTTAATAGTAAAACGATCATGGAAGGGTGGTAAGGCTCATATTTCCTTTGCAATGGTGACTTGGTGTGTATCTAATGGCAAGAGACTATCTCAAAATCCATCAAAATGATTCCATGGTTACTTTTTAATCTTCCATTCTGATGTGTTATGTGCTCTGTTATCTGGAACACATTACAGAAATTAATATATACACACTGTATTTCTTCACCATATGGGAATGATTTAGTATTTAACCACATTCCAGGGCAGTAGCTATCAATATTCAAAGCAAGCAGATCTTTATTTAACCAAAACAAAATGATGAATAATATATATAAATGACAGCATTTCGTAGAAACTTTAGGGTACACATGAACACATGAAGCTGCCGTATACTGAATCAGTCCATTGGTCCATCAAGGTCAATATTGTCTACTCAGACTGGCAGCAGCTCTCCAGAGTCTCAGGCAGAGGTCTTTCACATCACCTTCTACCTGGCCCTTTCTACTGGAGATGTCAGGTATTGAACTTGGGACCTTCTGCATGCCAAACAGATGCTCTACCACTGACCTACAGCGCCTCCCCTGATTTGTTCTGTAATATATGTTGTGTTCCAAAGACCGGACATTTAGAACAGAACCCTATTAAATGTACAGAGCTCTTTAATTATTGCCCTCACAGGGTGTCTGTTGTGGGGAGGGGAAGGGAAAGGAGTTTGTAAGCCGCTCTGAGACTCCTTTGAGTAGTGAAGGGTGGGGTATAAATCCAATCTCTTCTTCTGAAGCTATTGGCCCTTCTGGCAGCAGGATTCACCCAGGCCCTTACAGCTAGCATGGATAATGGCTGCCAGGTCTTCCTGCAATACTGTGAGCCTTGGGCTGGTGCTGGTGGAATTTCAAGTGGCTCTGGAAGGGTTCATGAGGCTCCAGAAGGATTTCAGAGCCTTCAGAATTCTTCCTGGAGCTTCAGAGCCTTGTGAAATCTCCACAGGTTCCCAAAGGCTTCTGGAGCTTCCAGAGCCACCAGTGATTCTGTGCAGCACTGGCCAAACCTCACAGGAATGCAGGCACCATTGGCAGCCATTCTCCATTGATTGTTGGGGCCTGTAGAGGCTCTGCCATGAAAAGGGCCAGTGGCTGTCATGTAGTCCTATCTGGCAAGGTAAGTCTTGAGGCTACCTACTTCCCTTTGCAATTTAAAAAACTGAAAGGTCCATGCAGGGGTAGCCTCACTATCTGTTGTTAGACAGGGCTCATCTCTTTAAATTTTATGGGATGAGACACTGGCTAACAGTTGTTTGTGGGTGATAGCTTGCTCCCCCCTCACTCTTGCCCGCTTGCGGAGAGGGCGGGTTATAAATACAACAAATAAATAAATAAAAATAATTTTTAATTTCAGCAAGGTTTTTTTTTTTAAGAGCATGTATTTTGGGTGCCAAAATTGCAGAACCCCCAAGTTGTCCTGGTAAATAATTCTTAAAATGAAAACAAGCCCCCCAGTTCTTCCATAAAATATAGCATGCCCTGCAGAAAAACTTGAAACAAAATTGAAATTGTAATTTTTGCAGACCCATGCTTTAAGGTATGGATAAATTAAGACGTGTACTTTAGTAAGTACAAAAGTGCACTGCATATTTTCCCCACTGCTTCCTTCATTAAGTCATCTGGAGCTGTGTGCTGACTGAGGTATCTCACTCATTTACTCATGCTTCCTATACAGGGCATATGTTAGTCACAATCATGAGTGTTAATTTATGGACCACTAATTCTACAGAATACTGACTAGGGACAGTTTGAGATTGATAATTCTGTGGTCTCTTCCAGCATTTTCATTCCAGTTGCAAGAAACACATGGAAACTTTTATAAGGCTGTGGTCATATTTACTTTGAAGTACATTCCAAGGCCAGTGCACCCACACAGAGCCTCTTTCTAGAGCTTGTTGTATTCCTAGTACAAAATAATTGCTGGGGAGTTCCTTCCTTCCTTCCTTCCTTCCTTCCTTCCTTCCTTCCTTCCTTCCTTCCTTCCTTCCTTCCTTCCTGACGGTCCTGCTGCTGTGTGGTCCTCGGGCACAAGCTGATTCGACCGGGACAAGTGCTGGAGATTGAGCAGAGTATCGAATGCTGTGAGCGAGGTCAGAGAAATGACCAACAATGAATGTGAGTTCAAAATAAATGGAACATTTTAAAAGCGAACTATCCCCTCCCCGTGGGAAAAGTGAAGCGCAAAAGAGGAATGCCTCTTATGCGAATGGACAGATAAGCATAGCGAAGGGGCAAGGGGGGAAACTAGCAGCAATTTTGTTTGGAGAGACTTACGTGAGCACCGACATTGAGGTGACGATTTTTCGAGCCCGTGAGAAGCAGTGTGGAATTGTAAACAATCGTAGAAAATGGCGGCCTCGCAAAGAAAGTTTAGAAAGAAAGAGCCCAAAACAGGAAGAGGGAGCAGATGTCATGAAAATGTTAGCGGATATGCTTAAGCTGGTGATGGAGCAACTCAATGGTATTAACCAGCAACTGGCTTCGATTAATCAAGACTTCGCATTACAGCAGCACCAGCTGGCAGAAATGGAGAAGAAGGTGGAGCATGCGACTGAGAGAATTAAAGAGATAGACACCACAAACAAGAAAATGAAGAAAAGAATGGGGGAAGTTGAAACAAAACAAAACTTCCAAGAAAACCGTTTGTTACAGCTACAAGTGGAAAAAGCCAATATGATTCTCAGATTCCAGGGAGTTCCTGAATCGGAAAAGGAGGATCTGAGCAAGATACTCAGTGAGATTATTGCTCCAGCTATAGGCTTAACAGTGGATGAAGTCGTAAAAGACATGGACACTGCCTACAGGGCTTACTCCAATTACATTTTAAAAAATAGCCTGCCTGGAGAAATTGTGGTCAGATTCTCAAGAAGACAGACCAGAGATGCCATTTTAAAAGCGACTTCAGCAACTCCACTGAATACTGAACTGAACTGGAAACAGCAACTCCACTGGAAACTGGAAACTGAACTGGAAACAGCAACTCCACTGAATACAAACATCAAGACCTTTAAAAGACATTCCATTTGAAATTCGCCAAAAGAGGAAAAGCTATAAGGACTTAATCTCTTTTCTTCAAACCAATGGAATTTCGTACAGAGCTACAAGTGGAAAAAGCCAATATGATTCTCAGATTCCAGGGAGTTCCTGAATCGGAAAAGGAGGATCTGAGCAAGATACTCAGTGAGATTATTGCTCCAGCTATAGGCTTAACAGTGGATGAAGTCGTAAAAGACATGGACACTGCCTACAGGGCTTACTCCAATTACATTTTAAAAAATAGCCTGCCTGGAGAAATTGTGGTCAGATTCTCAAGAAGACAGACCAGAGATGCCATTTTAAAAGCGACTTCAGCAACTCCACTGAATACTGAACTGAACTGGAAACAGCAACTCCACTGGAAACTGGAAACTGAACTGGAAACAGCAACTCCACTGAATACAAACATCAAGACCTTTAAAAGACATTCCATTTGAAATTCGCCAAAAGAGGAAAAGCTATAAGGACTTAATCTCTTTTCTTCAAACCAATGGAATTTCGTACAGGTGGGCGATCCCTGAGAGTGTCATCTTTAAAATCAACAACAAAAGAGAAAAGATTGACTCCATTTTTAAAGCCAAGGAATTTTTGAGATGTCAGTTGGGATCGGAGGAAGAATCCAAAGATGAAGAAACCAAATCAAGTGACTCTGCCACCCCTGGAACGGATGAGGACTCTGCTGTAGAAATGGGCACGGGAGCAATGAAAGTTACATATGATTTCAGAGACAGAAAACCGAAGTAAAGGCAGAAGGACTCTGAAAATTGCCTTTTGAAGTAAATAACAAGAAGATGCTCAGAAAGTTCTCTCATAACAACTAACATACTAACATTGAAGCTGAGACAAGCAAGAACTCTACAAGTATATTGTTGTACTAACACTTTAATCAGTAGCACTTAGTTTAACACGGATATGATCTCCTCCTCTTGGGTTTTTAGTTTAGTGTGGTTATCTTTCCTTTATCCATAGATGTAGTCCCCCTCCCTTATATTTTCTTTGTAGGTTTTTTTTGGTCTTATAAAAATAATAAAAATATCCCTTCGGGGATTTCAAAAAAACAAACAAACAAACAGTGGGAGGGCTTCTAATGTCCTGGCCCCACTGGTGGACCTCCTGATGGCACCTGGTATTTTTGGCCACTGTGTGACAGAGCGTTGGACTGGATGGGCCTTTGGCCTGATCCAACATTGACATCTCTTATGTTCTTATAAGAATAACTTATCACAAATTTGGTGCCTCCTTGTTGAGACTAAGTATCAATTAACTAGAAGTTTCACAGAATATTGAGCAAATAACACAATTTAAATACTTACTGCACTCCCAGAAATACAGGATAACTTTGTAGAAATATGTATACTTACATGGGAAGAAACTCTTGACATCTTTTCAGGGTATTTCTGTAAGACTTGTGTACAGGCCAAGACAACTGTGAAAGAAACCACTGCTAGCCTCTAGTATAGAAAGATCAAATAAAGTGTCATACTGGAAAACTACAGCTGGATCACAGCTGAATAATTAATCTGCAGTCCCCAGAAGAGAGTCTCTTTGGGAGTACCTTCATATAGAAATGTTCCCTAAGAACCCCTCCATATGTCTTCTACCCTAGCATTTGCATACTCATAGCCTCTGTATTTTTGGCAGCAAATGCCTATCAGTACCCCAAGCTATGCATTGCTAAAACTTCAGTGATCAATGTTCTCTTCACAACAATCTCACACACATATGTGGCATAACAGGATTTACGTGCAGAAGGAGAACTAGTCATTTCTCCCCAATGAAATTAAGATCCCTGTGTTCTGGGCAATTCATTATGTCTCCCACTCTCAAATTTATCAAGGGATCCTATGCAGCACTTGTGAAGAGTTGATAATACATAAGGTTGTGAACATAAAGGGAGAGAAAAATTATTTCTCACAGATTTGTTTGGTCCCCTGTACTTAAACATGCAGGGACTAAGTGCCACTACAGTAAAGATAGGATTACCAGGCTCAAGGTGGGGCCTGGAGTCCTTCCGGAACTACAGAGATAATTTCCCATGGAGGAAGAGGAAGATTTAGAGGGCAGACTCCACAGTATACCATACAGGTTATAAGCTGCAGCTACTGAGAGTGGATGCTCTAGGAATTGTGCCTCTTTAATGGTATACCATAGAGACTAGGAGAAATGATTAATTGTTATTGGTAAAGAAACTAAAGGCCAAAGGCCAGTAGAAGATTGAGAGAAGGATAGGATTGCTGTTAGCTGGCATCCTCCTGTAGGTCTTCACACTGAAATTTTCTACTTAACACTAACAAAAAAATCTGAATATGATTTTGTGTTGTTTTTAATTAAAGCTGAGTGGAACATAACTGGATAACAGCCAGTTACACCAGCACAAACATTTGGGATTAAAGGTTACTATGACATAGAGAATGTATACATACAAAAGCCCACAAGTGATGTAAAGTGGGAGAAAAAGGTGGGGAAAGTGACATGAAGTGGAAAATTAAATTCAAATTTTGAATTTTGGAGAGAGGAAGTAATTCCAAGGAAGTGGAGTTAAAGGTACTGAGTTTTGACCAGTATGTGACATCACAGGACATAATATCACTGCTGAGTTCTTTCTTGTCCCCAAACTCCACCCTCTTCAGGCACCCTCCATATCTCCAGGAATTTCCCAACTGAGAGCTGTCAATCATAGGTAAATAAACTACAAAACTCATAACATCTGAGATAAATAGTTTGTGATAATAGCAACTACCGCATCTCTATTGAGCCAAGTCAAAGTGATCTCCTTGTTGAGGTATGATTTAGGAAAGTGAGTTCAAAGGAAGGGATGGAGAGCCACCTTCATTGTTCTACCTGCCCAAATTATTATAGGTCTCTATAATATTATAGGTATAGTGTATTGAGCTGCAGTGGCTCAAGTGGTTAAGACGCTGAACTGCAGGCTGGAAGGTCGGTAGTTCAGCAGTTTGAGACCCGAGTGCCACATGACAGAGTGAGCTCCCGTCTCTGGTTCCAGCTACTGCCAACCTAGCAGTTTGAAAGCAAGAAATTGCAAGTAGATAAATAGGTACCACTTCGGTGGGAAGGTAGCAGCATTCCGTGCACCTTGGAGTTTAGTCATGCCAGCCACATGACCACGGAAATGTCTTTGGACAGCACTGGCTCTTCGGCTTGGAAATGGAGATGAGCACTGCAACCCTAGAGTCGAATTCGACTGGCTTTCAAGCAAGAGAAACCTTACATGCGTATTATAATGCAAAGTTAAATATTACTGTGAAAGAATTATGGTGTTAAGACCATTTGATCACATAAGACATAGAATGGTCAGCTAGAGAAGACATTTCAGTTTTAAGTTGTTGACCTTGAATGGTTGTATAAAGTTGTCATAAAGGCTGAACTTTTAAGAGACTGTTTATTTTTTAAAATGATGTAACCTGCCATTAACCTTCAGAATAACCTGAAATTACAAACCTGGAAAATAAATAATTAGTTTTCAGAAGTCTTTAGGACACAATACACTACTACCTCACTCTTGCACTTTCATTTCTATGAGACTTGTTCAGAGAAACTTCCCATTGTATTGTGTGTCTCATGTTTCTACTTTTGCCTGTGAGAGAGTGTAGTGTACTTTCATAAAAGAATATTTGAAACTGTCTAGATATTTTAAACTGGAAGACACAACTGAACAACTTCATTTTAAAGTACTTAGTAATTTAGGAACTGGGATTAAATTTCCAGGCCACAATAATTTGTTCTCTAAAATTTCATGCTGTCATTCACACTGGTTAAATGGCTAAAGTAAAATATATTTCTGTTTAAACAGGGAATAATATATTAATCTTTTTTAAAATGTGTTTTCCACTTCCCTCTCACCATGAGTATTTGAATTCTGTGATTTTCTCAGTTAGTGCTTGAGATCTGATGCATATGAGAAAAGACTGCCACAGGCTGACCTTTAAAAAATAAATAAAAGGAAAAAACTTTTTGTCCTTTTTTCCTGTTTAAAAGCAAAGTCAAGCAAAGAATTCCAACTGACAACTACATTCCTTTGATGAAAAACCCTCACAATTCCCACAGTTCTTTCGCGGAGACTGTGTATTCCGTTAAGGGTGGGGTACTCCTAACCTAACACAAACAGCACTACTGTACGTATATACTTGAAAGAAATTCTTTCTTTGCAGATGTGCGGTTATTGTACTGTGACACAGTGTTGCCTCCTTGATGGGACTTTGCCTGTTTGGTAGTACATGCTGTATTAGTCTACCAGAATGGTATAAATAGAAGGGAATCAAAACCAATATTAAAATGTATTCATTTATTTGTTAGATTTTTATCCCACCCTCCCCACCATAGTAGGCTCAGGGCGGCTTGCAGTTCATACATATAAATGTATACATTAAAACTCAAAAATATGCTAAGAACAGAATTAAGTTAAAATCACAGTATATAAAATCATAACTACTCAGAACATAGATGTAATAAAAGATGGTGGTGTTCTCTCAGCATTTGAATGGTTGCCTACCCCTTGGTCCAGGCTCCTGCCAAGCTGTTGGTCATCAGGTTGGTGATGATGTTGATATTCGGGCCAGGGCCACGATGTTAAAGGCGGCGTCCTATTTCAAAGCCTGGTGGAAGAGCACTGTTTTACAGGCCTTGTGGAACCACAAAAATTCCCGTAGGGCCCTAATGTCTTCCACAAGCTCATTTCCCCGGTAAGGGGCTGCCACAGAAAAGGCCCTGGCCCTCATTGCAGCCAGCCTGGCTTCTTTAGGGCCCGGAAGAACCAGGTGATTTTGGGCTCCCGATCTTAGTGCTCTCTGGGGGCATATGGAGAAAGGCAGTCCTTTAGGTAAGTAGGTCCCTGGCCATATAGGGCTTTAAAGGTAAGAACCAGCACCTTGAACCGAATCCGATATGCTATAGGCAGCAAGTGCAGTGCTTTTAGGGCCAGCTGGATGTGTTCCTGCACAGGAAGACACAACAACAGCCTCGCCGCTGCATTCTGCACCAGCTGCAGCTTCTGGATCTGGGACAAGGGCAGCCCCATGTAGAGAGCATTGCAGTAATCCAGTCTCAAAGTGACCATTGCATGGATCACTGTTGCCAGGTCATTGCATTCAAGGAAGGGAACCAACGGCCTAATTAGCCGTAAGTGGTAAAAGGCAGACTTTGCAGTGGCTGCTACCTGGGCCTCCATCGTTAAGAAGGTGTCCAGGAGCACTCCCAAGCTCCTAACCTCCAGCACTGGCACCAACGGTGTCCCATCAAAGGTCAGGAGAGGGATCCCTAAGCTTGACCTGTTCCGACTCAGGTACAGGACGTTCGTCTTCATCGGATTCAATTTCAGTCTACTCAGTCTAAGCCAGCCAGCCACAGCTTTCAATGCCAGGTCCAGATCTCTTGGACTAGAGTCTGATTGGCTGTCCAACAGCAGATAGAGCTGGGTGTCATCTGCATATTGGTGACAACCCAGTCCATGCCTCCAGGCAATCTGGGCAAGGAGGTGCATATAGATGTTAAATAGCATTGGGGAGAGCACTGCTCCTTGGGGCACTCCACAATTTAGCTGGTGCCTTCCTGATAGCTGTTCCCCAACTGCCACCCTTTGTCCCCAACCCTGGAGGAACGAGGAGAGCCACTGCAAGGCAAAATTCTGGTATCGGCAAGGTGGTGGATCAGTAGTTGATGGTTGACCATGTTGAACGCCGCTGACAGGCCCAATAACATCAACACTGCCGTACCGCATCAATACAAATGCCTCTGGAGATCATTTGTAAGGGTGACCAGGACCGTCTCTATCCCGTGGCCTGGTCAGAAGCTGGACTGGAAGGGATCTAATAATGAGGCATCATCCAAAAAACCCTGCAGCTGATTCGCCACCGCCTTTTTGATCAATTTGCCCACATAGGGCAAATTGGATACTGGCCGGTAATTAGCTAATTCAGCCAGATCTGAAGATGGTTCTTTTAGGAGAGGGTGGACCACTGCCTCCTTTAGTGCACTAGGGAACAGTTCCTCTATGAGGGACTTGTTGATGATCTCTCTCAGTGAACCTCGCAACCCATCACTTTAATTAGCCATGATGGGCACGGATCGAGGCTACAAGTGGTTCAAGGCACCTTACAACATGCAGTCCATAAAACAATAAAAGCAATAAAACGGTTGGTGGCATGGTAGACAGTATATCAAATGAATATAGGTGCTCCAGTGCCCGATAATATTATCGACAGCAGGCACTGGGAAAGGGGCCATAAACAGGGGATGCCAGAATGTCCACCGCCTCAATCAAAAGCCTGGCAGAACAGCTCCATTTGACAGGCCTTGTGGAACTGTAAGTAGGTCCTGCAGGGCCCTGATCTCAGGTGGGAGCACGTTCCACCAGGTTGGGACAAGGGCTGAAAAAGCTTAGCCTGGTTGAGGCTAAGCAGATGTCACTCGGGCCAGGGATCACCAGGAGGTATTGATCCAAAGAGCATAAAGCTCTCCAGAGCTCATATATGGAGAGGTGGTCTCATAGGTATGATGGTCCCAGACCACATAGGGCTTTAAAGGTCAAAACATAACCTTGAAACAGATCCAGTATTTGATTTGCAGTCAGTGCAGTTGGTGCAACACTGACTGGATACGCAGCCGTTCAGTTTAGAAAGGCAACACATGGAAGGCATTGTAGTGTACTGTTAAAAAGCTGGATTGGTTCTGGAGACAGCTACATTCAAATTCCATTTGGCCATGCTCTCTGGGTGACTGTGAACCCATTACTGTCTCCCAGCCTAACCTACCACTCAGGGTTACATAAAGGACAATGTACGCCATACTGACATTCTGGAAACAAAGGTTGGAATAAGCCTGATAGACTCATAAAGGAAGAGATGGAGGATAGGTGTATAGGTGGAGGAGAGGCTCGATCATGTTCCCAGTGACAATATTAGAAACATGGCAAGATCTGGAGCAGAGAATAGGCTGAATTTAAAATGGAGGCCAACCTAAACCATGGCCCAATTAAGTGAGCCTGTTCCAAATTAAGTTCAGGATCCCACAATCTGAAATGTTGGCGATAGGAAGACAATGGGAGGAAGACAATTTCTGTTCAAATCAGTTAATGATCTCGTTAAAAATGGAAGTACCTGGTGGGAAAAGTTCCACATGTTTCTAGCTTAAAAGCTGCAACTTTGGCTATTGCTACAATATTTATCCTTTTCTTCTTACTGAGGTGGAATAGACATGTTTCCAAGCTTTCTCATATTAGAAATGTCAGCTGTTATTTAGGAATGTCCTTATTATATAGTATCTGGAGGATGACGGCAGTTTGCAAGGTATTTAACAAGAAGAGTGCCAAAGTATTCTTTCTAATTTTTGCTTCAGGCTATTTAGAATGATATGGAGAGGGGTACTCCATCAATAGCCTTGGGTCTTTGTACACATTTTATTTCCAAGGCTACATTGTGACATTTCCCCCCAATCTCAATCAAAACTACAGAGAATGCCTCACATGTTTCTAGCACCACGGTAGCTATAAAAACTAGAACCAGAACAATAGCACTATAATTTTCACTGTTATCAATGTACTAAAATAATACAATATTGCATTTTTTTTCTCTGGTCCTTCACATTTCATCTCCATGGTTATTTACTGAGTATAAGCTATTAGGCTGCACTGGCCAATTATGGTCAGTTCCTATTGTACTTATTTGCTGTCTGTTGCCAACATCTCTTCTATTAATCTGCTTTGTATTAAAGCAGATTTCATAGAATCTCTAGTTTGCATGAATGTGGCACTCTCAAGTTACTTTTTAAACAATATTTATACATTCTTGTTTAATTAAAGACTTTTGTATGCCAGTCCTTTGGTTTTATAAATTCTTCTTTACTGATCTAGATTCTGTTTTCTGTATGTTTGCCAGCCTAGGGCATTCTAATGAAACTGAAGTTAAATGAAATGAAATAAGCAAATTATGCAGTTCTTTGAAATGCATGGTGCAGAAATGAATGAAGCGTAATTTCATTGGCAGAGCAGGTGGTAAGTATTTGCCCATTTCCCCTCCCTGCTTCATGCCCAGTGCTGTTCTGACCATTGGGGTAGCCTTTCAGAAAGCCTAGCGAGTCGCGGTGGGAGGGGGGAGACAGGAAAGTTCTGTGCCACAAGCTCACAGTACTTTTAGCTTTTCTGGAAAAATTCTATAGATATGATTTTTAGTCATTCATATCAAAAATATGTTAGTGTATTCAATAATCAGTTTAGTAAGTGTGATATTTTAATAGGAGTGGGATTCCAAAACTGACATATCTCACCATAATGAAGGCCAACCATGCAAAAATAGCCCAGTCCACCAGGATGTGTGTGGAAGACAGCTTCTGCATTGAGCAATAAGAGTGTCACAAACTGCTTCTAACGGTTAATTGGAAATTGCATACGTAATACCCAACAGATGTTTTGAAGGGATACGTGACCAAATACAAATTTAGAATGAGACATTACTTGGTCTTCAAGCATATGCAGAAATTCCAGACTCAAGTGTGGTATCTTAATTAAAGGAACTCAGCAGGGCTAGATTAAGAGAATTTGGCCTGTGGTCTTAACAGCAGTTATTAAAGTCAGCATTACTGACTGGCTGAACCAATAGTCTGGTTCAGTATAAAGTAGTATAACATCAAATATGCTCATATGTTCAGACCTCTTTCATGCACTGATGCATACACAGGGAAATGTAAGTGGTGGGCTTGGTTCATATTCCTTAGTACTCCAAGGAAGCACCTTCTGTGTTGACAGTGGGAACCCACTGAAAAGTAGTGTTACCCAAATCTGCCCCTATGTCAGGCTTATCATGTGATAGAATACACATAAAAATGCTAACATGACTCCTGGGACAAAAAGGGGCTTTAGTCAGATGTATTCACAGCTCTCTGTTTGGTACAATACATCTTTGAGAAGAGAGGGGAGACAAGCATTTAATCAGGAAATAGCCTTATTACGCTATACAAGATAAAGAAAATAAACTGGAAACTTGAAGAAAGAAAAATAAACCAATCTCAGCATGTAATTGCATTGCCTTTTAGTTATTTGAATGCCCAGCTCTAAAGTATTCCAAACTATGTTCCTCCCACTGGGCTAGCCAGAGGAATGAGATAGGTGGGCAGTTGCCCAAGGGTGGAACCGAAAGGTGCTGTGGGATAAACTGGAAAAGAGTTTCAGATAGATAGGAAGAAATCCCTAACCATGATGCAATGGGGAAGGGCAGGGCAGACTGGTCCTGAACGGGAGACACAGGGTGGGGAGGGGAAGGGAAAGGAGTTTGTAAACCACTCTGAGACACCTTTGGGTAGTGAAGGGCGGGGTATAAATCCAATCTCCTCCTCCTCCTCCTCCTCCTCCTCCTCCTCCTCCTCCTCTTCTTCTTCTTCTTCTTCTTCTTCTTCTTCTTCTTCTTCTTCTTCTTCTTCTTCTTCTTCTTCTTCTTCTTCTTCTTCATGATGAATTGGCAAAACAATGTGGAAGGGCTGAGACTGGGAAGGAAAACACAATGGGAGAGTAGAAATCATACTCTGCCTATCTTGAAGAAGAAAAAGTTTGGTAATTTCAGCTCATAGTGAAATAATGTTTCACCAGCCACAAGGTTGGAGGACTTGTGATACTCTTCTTATGCACCTGTGATCACCAAGGTGCCGGTGGTACTCTTGGTCAAATTTAGTGCAGAATGAGGATCTGTAATAGGACTGAGTCAAAAATTTAGAACCTGAATGTTCATTGGTGGACTTTGGCCTGTATTCTGATTGGTGCAATTGTAGGATTTGGGCTGTGACAAGTTGGTTCAGTCCTCCTATCACAGAAGTGAGCACCTAAAGGTGCTCAGGAAATGGTTTGGAGGGAATCTGAGGAGGTTCTGATTATAGGTGATTAAATTGGAATGGAGAGCAATCCTGACTTAGATCTGTTGATGACAGTCAGGAGATGGCTTGATGGACCTTCTGAATTTATGAATTGATCATCTGGGAGCTGCATTGTGAACACTTTTTTGTGTGTGTGTGGTATTTTTGCAGTGTGTGTGTGTGTGTACGCGTGCATGTGTGGTGACCTCTGGCAACTCCTACTGGGGCATGGAGGATGTTCAGAGAAGTGGCTTGATAGCCTGCCTCTGCCTCCTGGCCCTGATATTCTCTGGAGGTCTCCCATCCAAATACTTACCGGGGTTGGCCCTGCTTAGCTTCCGAGATTGGGCTTGCTTGGGCTATCCAGGTTAGGACATGAACAAGATTTTGAGAGTTTGGTTACTGTTCTGCAAAGTTGGGTTGATGCTTATGAACAAAAAATGTGAAATCATGGGTATATGGATCAAACAAAAGAGCTTAATTGATATTCTCTTGTAGTATCCAGGCAGTTAGCTACTTCCCTTTGAAAGTGCCTAGGAGAACTTTCTCTCTTGATCAGGAAACCCTGCTTTTAATATTAAAGCATAGATATTTCCCCACACCTAAGGCTTTATTATATTATCATATGCCTGCTTTTAAGTTTGCAGGACCAAGAAATCAGCCAATTATTCAAACTGTAACTGAACTCGAACTATTTTGTGTAGTCAGTTTGGTGTAGGGGTTAAGAGTGCGGACTCTAATCTGGGAGAACCGGGTTTGATTCCCCACTCCTCCACATGCAGTTGCTGGATGACCTTGGGGAAGCCATAGTTCTGGCAGAGCTGTTCTCTCAGGGACAGTTCTCGAAAGAGCTCTCTCAGCCCCACCTACCTCACAGGGTGTCTGTTGTGGAGAGGGGAAGGGAAAGGAGTTTGTAAGCTGCTCTGAGACTCCGAGTGAAAGGCGGAGTATAAATCCAATCTCTTCTCATCTTCCTCTTCTTCGTCTTTTAGTCTAGAATTTCCTTAGCCATGTTTAGGAATAGAAAATGCCTACTTATACTGTTTTTATTTATTGTTATTTATTGGACTGTTTTTAATGTAGTTGCATGTGACTATATAATATTGTTGTAAGCTGCCCTGAGCCCTACCTGTAGGGAAGGGTGGCCTAGTAAATCAAATTTAATAAATAAAATATGGGAAATGTGTGTGTTTGTATAGCAGAAGATCAAGGCTCCCATCCCCCTCACCCTGCAACAAATTGTTGCATTCTGATCTGACACACATGAAGTTCTTGGACTTCTCCATGTAACCCAAGACTCTCCTCCCCCCTGCAGCTAGTATTGCAAAATAAAAGAAAGTGACCCTGAAACAGCAGTGAGATAAGAGGCATAGCAGAGACAGCTAGAGCTGAGGAGCTTGGCAAAAGGGTGACAAAGACTTGAGCAAGGGCTGAGCAAGAGCCAGGTGCACTTGTGTTTTAGGGAGTAACTGGGAAGGGCAAAAGAGGTAAAGACAGAGCAAAGAAAGGCCAGAGAGACCACAATGTCATCAGTATGAAAAACAAAACAGGGGACCAGAGATGGAACTGCTGGAGATCTACTTCCTGCCAAATAGCCTGCTTGGACAGTCCTTGCAAGCATCTAAGAGGTTTGGCCAACTTTGGGTGAATGAGAAGTGTGAATGAGATTAGTTTAGAATACGTAAATGTTTTCAGAGCCAGTTTGGTGTAGTGGTTAGGAATGCAGACTCCAGTCTGGGAGAACTGGGTCTGATTCCCCACTCCTCTACATACAGCTGCTGGTGTGACCTTGGGTCAGTTACAAGATCTTTCAGAGCTGTTCTCTCACTAGCAGTTCTCAAAATACAGGATTACAGCTGAACATCAAGAAGACAAAAGTAATGACTACTGGGGAATTATACAACTTTAAAGATTGACAAGAAGACATTGAAATTGTTCAAGATTTTTATTCCCTGTCCCCATCATCAACAAAACGTAGGGTTGCCAGATCCCCTGGTGTGGGTGGGGGTCTCCCAGTTTCCGGTGTTCTTCACCACCAGCCACCAGCCAGCTGGCTGCTGGGTTAAATTACCCCCCAAACAGGCAAGAAGCCAGGAGTAGAATGACATGCCTATGTCACCTGGAAGTGATGTAGACACGTTGGTGACATTGTAGGGTGACACTCTGTTTTTTTGGACAAAACTCTATGGTTAGAAGCTAATTCTACCACAGAGGCTTTGCCCACAAACCAGAGCATTGCCCCCAATGTCCCCTACATGCCTACATCACTTCCGGGTGACATAGGCATGTTGTGTTTATTTCCAGCTTCTTCCCTCCCCACTCCCAGTAAGTGCGCCTCCATTCCCCACCCGCTGGTCCATCTGACCTGGCAACCCTAACCAAAAGGGTGACTGCAACCAAGAAATCAGAAGGAGACTGAGACTGGGAAGGACATCCGTGGAGGTACTAGAAAAGATCCTTAAGATCAAATTAATTCATGCCACAGCATTCCCCATTACTATGTATGAGTGTGAAAGTTGGACAATGAAGAAAGCTGACAGGAAGAAAGTTGAGTTTTTTGAAAAGTGGTGTTGAAAGAGAGTTTTATGGACACTATGGACTGCCAAAAAGACAAATAACTGGGTTCTCAATCAAATCAAGCCTGAACGCACCCTAGAAGCTAAAATGACCAAACTGAGGCTATTGTACTTTTTTCACATTATGAGAAGATGAGTCTCATTGGAAAAGACATTAATGCTAGGAAAAGTTTAAGGCAGCAGGAAAAGAGGAGGACCCAACAGGAAATCAGTCAAGAAAGCCATGGTTTTCAGTTTGCAAGACCTGAGAATGGCTGTTAACAACAGGACATTTGTGAGGACATTAATTTGTAGGGTCGTCATAACTCAGAAATGATTTGATGGCACTTAACCCACACACAGTGAGGTTTGTTGTTGTTGTTGTTCAGTAGCCCAGTCACGTCCGACTCTTCACGACCCCATGGACCACATCGCGCCAGGCCCTCCTGCCTTCCGTGGTGCTCCGGAGTTTGCTTAATTTCCTGTTCATTACATCGATAACACTGTCTAACCATCTCATCCCTTGCCATCCCCTTCTTCTTTTTCCTTCAATCTTTCCCAGCATCAGGGTCTTCTCCAGTGAATGCTCCTTTCTCATTTGGTGGCTAAAGTATTTGAGCTTCAGCTTCAGTATCTGGCCTTCCAGGGAACAGTCAGGGTTGATTTCTTTTAGGATTGACTGATTCGATCTCCCTGCAGTCCAAGGGACTCTCAAGAGTCTTCTCCAGCACCATAATTCAAAAGAATTGTTTCTTCAGCACTCGGCCTTCCTTATAGTCCAACTCTCGCACCCATACATGACTACTGGGAATACCATTGCTTTGACCATACGGACTTTTGTTGGCAGGGTGATGTCTCTACTTTTTATTATGCTGTCTAGGTTTGCCATAGCTTTCCTCTCAAGCATCTTTTAATTTCATGGCTGCAGTCATGGTCTGCTGTGATCTTGGATCCCAGGAACGTGAAGTCTGTCACTGCTTCCATGACTTCCCCTTTGACTCGGTTGCGAGAGAAAGGCTATGGGCTAAACTGGAGCAGTCAACTATAGATAAGAGATTACTGTTGTTGATGGCTAATTTATATAAAAATACATCCTTGCAAATTCGTTACGCTGCTGATTGTAAGCTATCAAGACCTATTCAAGTCCAAAAAGATGTCAGACAGGGTTGCCTTCTTGCTCCTCTTTTATTTAATTTGTATGTTAATTGCTTGATAACTTGCCTGCATGAAATTGATATTTCAGCACCCACCTTGGGCATGGGAAGAAAAATCCCTGTTTTAATGTATGCAGATGACACTGTGCTTCTCTCACGTACTAGAGGAGGTCTAAACAGGGCGTTGGTAAAATTTAGTGCACAATGCCAAAAAGAGTTACTTACTGTAAATTACTCAAAGACAAAGATCATGCGTTTCCATAAAAAATACAAAGAAATGAAATGGTCAATGGACGGGGTACCGGTAGATCAAGTTAAAAATTTCAAATATTTGGGACTAACCTTTTCATTTAACGGAAAGGCTTCTAGACATCTCCAAAATTCTGCATGTTCAGCGCAAAAGAGCGCAAATGCTATATTGCGCTTCTTTAGGAAAGACGGAGCCCAGTATGTCCCGGCAGCTCTTAAATTATTCTTGAGCAAAGCCCTCCCACAAATGATATATGGAACACAGATACTAGCAGAGAGTACATTTAAAGATCTAGAGCTAGTACAATCAAAATTTCTTAGAGCACTTTTCAACGTCCCTAATGGTACTGCAAATTCGAGCTTAAGACAAGAAGCAGGTTTATCTACTGTAACATTGAATATTTGGATACAGAGGAGTAATTATTGGGTTAAGTCCCATCTGAATCCGGTGGGACTTATTCCTGATCTTTTGTCATCAATACCATATCCCCAATGGGCTCTTAGAGTAGTAGATAAATTGAAACTAATTGGATTAGATCCTGAAAATTTGTTAGAAGGAGGTCTGCAGTATGCAAAGAACCTAATACACCAAAGATTTAAGGATATTGAAGCACAAAACGACTATGCAGCCCTGCCTTCCTATTATAAGAGATTAAAGATGGGACCAGGTTTAAATGCTGCATCTTACCTTGGGCTCATAAAAAACCCTAACTATAGATGGGCATTTACTAGAGCACGGCTCGATGTTTTACCCTCAGCAGTACTTTATGGTAGATATACCCGGACCCCCATGCATCAGAGAATTTACTCCTGTTTGTTAGAACAGGTGGAGTCTGCCTCCCATATAATACTTCATTGCCCCTTGTATGATGAAGAGAGACAGCAGTTGCTGACACCCCTTCTCTCACGTTTTAACCCCCTGGCTCATTATCTTACATATGATGAGGATTGTTTGATGAAGTTTTTATTGGCCGATACTTATGATTCTGTCACACGCAATGTTGCTAAATATTGTCATTTGGTAATCAAAAAGTACAGAATGTATTTTAACTGGAGCCATTAATGATGGAATTGACTGGTTTACTGTTCTTAATAAACTTACTAACTTACTAATAAACTTACCTTTTATTTGCCAAGTAGTGATGGGGCTGGATGCGATGATCTTAGTTTTTTTGATGTTCAGTTTCAAGCCAAATTTTGCACTCTCCTCTTTGACCCTTAGCAAGAGGCTCTTGAGGTCCTCTTCACTTTCTGCCATTAGAGTAGTATCATCTGCATATCTGAGGTTGTTGATCCCCCCCCCCAGCAATCTTAATTCCGGTTTGTGATTAATCCAGGCTGTCATTTCGTATGACGTACTCTGCATATAAATTAAATAAGCAAGATGACAATATACATTCTTGTCATATTCCTTTTCCTATGCTAATCCATATTTGGTTCTAACTGTCATTTCTTGACCCTTATACAGTTTTCTCAAGGGATATGTGAGGTGGTCTGGTACTTCCATCTCTTTAAGGACTTGCCATAGTTTGTTGTGATCCACACAATTAAAGGCTTTAGCATAGTCAATGAAGCAGAAGTAGATGTTTTTCTGATACTCCCTTGCTTTCTCCATAATCCAGCGAATGTTGGCAATTTGATCTTTAGTTCCTCTACCTCTTCGAAACCCAGCTTGTACTTCTGGCATTTCTCTATCCACGTACTGCTGAAGCCTAGCTTGTAGGATATGGCTTTTATATTTCATGTGTCTTTTGTTTTTCTTATATTGTCCATTATCTTCCTACCATTATGGTAAGAAAATAATGCTTATTTCTTTATGTCATACTTTTCTCCCCTGTGTCATGTGTGTTCTTAGCTAGAGAAATTCTCATACTCGTTGGTTCCATTTGAATCAAGGTTTTTTGAATGAGCCCTTTTGTGCCATGGGATAGAACAGCAACTAACATGTTCAACCACCAGCATATTCCTGTTGTCTGTCCCCCCGCCCTGTCAACTGGTTTCCCCTATTTTATTGTCTGTGTTTTTTTAATAGTCTGACTTCATTGTCTTTGTTTCTTTTTAAAAATTTCTTGGGATGTTATTATGGTCCTCTGCTAGGTATGTTCTAGCAGGAGCTCATATCAAATGTCCCACTGAAATCTGTATTGACTGCCATGAATTCTGGTTGCTATTCATTTGTTAAGCAAATGACTCAGAATGGTTGGCTAATGTTTCATCAAGGTATTAATTACTCAAAGAAAGGTTCCTGATGGTTCTGTTCTTTGTCCATGGGAGCCTGAAAGAGGTGACCCCTCAGCTGAAGGAAAATGGTTGCCTTAGGGAGAGGGGCAAGTGGAATGACATGGAAACATTCACTCTGGATGGGGAGGGGAGACATGTTGCAATAAAGAACAACATTCTTTCTTTTGCATACAGAAATCATTGAAGTATGTTAGCCTATTGATATCACTTCATTTTAAGGACTTCATTTTAAAACTTCACACAAAAGCCAGTGCATGTTAATAAACAGAAAAAGACATCATAAACTAGATGGCTAAAAAATAGATGTTAAAAACTAGTGTAAGACAGCCATAATGCTAAAGTAAAATGCTTATTACTGGGACAAGAACTTGGGACACAGGTAAAATGTGGAATTGTCAAACAGTAGAGAACCCAAGAAACCCATATTGTACACATTTATGCATCTGTAATCCTTACAAAGTGGAGCTGCAGTGGCTCAAGTGGTTAAGACGCTGAACTGCAGGCTGTGGAAGGTCGGTAGTTCAGCAGTTCGAGACCCGAGTGTGCCGCATGACGGAGTGAGCTCCCGTCTCTGGTTCCAGCTCCTCCCAACCTAGCAGTTCGAAAGCAAGAAATTGCAAGTAGATAATTTGGTACCACTTCAGTGAGAAGGTAACAGCATTCTGTGCGCCTTGGTGTTTAGTCATGCCGGCCACATGACCACGGAAATGTCTTCGGACAGTGCTGGCTCTTCGGCTTTGAAACGGAGATGAGGACCGCAACCCTAGAGTCGGATTCGACTGGCTTTCGAGCAAGGAAACCTTTACCTTTACCTTTAATCCTTACAAAAAGTGAATATTTTAATTTCCAGAAATCTTTTAGTAGTTTGACATAAAGACTTAAAACTTATTATGAATCCCCAATATATTACAGGTCTATCTATGATAACCCAACAATTCTCTCAGTGTAATCTCAACCTTCATTTTTACCCCACCAGTATTCTAGTAACATTTGTATCTCACATATTCAAAAAGTATCAGTTGATACTTGGAGTATGGAGCAGAGTGTTAGGACAAATGATATAGGGAAAAAATGAAGCAAGATTTTGTGAAAATGTAACAGGCAAAGGAATCATTGGGAGTTTGCTAAACTGCTGCACTGTTCTCCATATTTTCTTCACCAAAGCTTTAACAGTAAGTGCTCTCTCATGTGGCCTATCAAGACATGGTTTAGGCAATCAATAATACAAAATCCTACATGCCCCCCCCCATGTTATAGCGGGCTAACAGCTCACACTTTCAGAACATAGATTTTCATTGGTTTTCACAATGAAGAAGGCTTTTAACTACAGATATTTTCTTTTATAGATACAAATAGTTTATGATTGTATATGATATAACAACAACAACAACAACAACAACAATAATAATTTGGGAAGAGTTTTGGATTTCCCATAATATTCTTCTAAATCTAGAAAAATTGTCTTGGAATGGATTTACCAACAATTTCATAGGGTTTCACCTTCTGTGAGTATGGTTCTAGGATACATTTTGGAATTTCCCTCAAATGGGAATGATCCCCAAATCTGAGGAACTGTTTTTAAAATTAATTTCCATACAATTCTACATTCCAGATGTTGTTCAGTATATCTGAATATAATTCTGTGACATCATTTATTTTTGATATTCCTGAATCTGAGACTGTCACCTTCAAAAATCCCAAAATTCTAAAATAAACAAAGAAACAAACAACATTCTGACAAAGAAAGTGAGATTCTGATATATGTAAAAACATCAGTGACTCATGTGCATAGAGTTCATTTCATAAATTAATGACAGCAAAAAGCTAACACATTCTGACAAAATGCTTCTTGGAGGAGAAAGGCTTCTGAATATCCGAAGGTTTTCTTTTGTTTTTGCTTCCAGTTAGGCCACCTCTGCGTTTTACAAAAGAATTATGTTCACTGAGGGTATACTAGTATTTTGTACCACAGCATAAATATAAAGGCTTGGCTCCTAAGCAGTGTGAGCAAACTTCAGCAAAAGGCCAGTATGATGGACCCCTGCTTCTTCTTTACTGTGAGGCAGATTTTCCCACCAAAATGCTGTTCCCCACTTTGACTGAGCAGCCTCTTACTAGCGTATTTGAATTATAGAATTACTAGCAGAAAAGCCCGTTGTGAAACCGATACAACAGGATCTAGAAAGATGTGGTCTGTAACAAATGCATAGGCTGGATGGTGGTAAGGTAAACAGTAGTGGGTGAGGGTGGGAAGGGGGTGGGGGAACGGCGGCGGCCGGAGGCCTCTGCATCCCATTGCCGGCCCTGGAGTGAGTGGGGGGGAAGGGACCCAGCCTCCAGTTGCTGGCCCAGGAGTGGGTGGTGGGGGAGGGGAAGGGAGCGGGCGACCGGAGGCTTCTGCCTCCTGTCTCCGGTCCTGGAGTGTGTGGGGGGGTGGAAACGGACCTGGCGGCTGGAGGCTTGTACCTCCAGTCGCT
>NW_015167067.1:795034-806883 GCF_001447785.1 Gekko japonicus
GTTTTCCCTCCCACCCCCACCCACTCCAGGGCCGACATCCGGCCGCAGGGTCCGTTTCCCCCCACCCAACCCCCCTCACTCCAGGGCGGGCGACTGGAGGGGCAAGCCTCCGGCTGCCACGTTCGTTTCCACCCCCCCACTCCAGGACCGGTCGCCTGCTCCCTTCCCCTCCCCCACCACCCACTCCCAACAGGCACTGAGGGGAATGTAGGGTTGCCAGCTCTAAGGAGGGAAATACCTGGAGGTTTGGGGGGTGGATTCTGTAGAGGGCAGCATTGGGCGGGGGGGGGCGGAAGGACTCAGCAGGTATAATGTCATAGGGTCTACCCTCCTAAAGCAGTCATTTTCTCTAGGGGAACTGATCTCTGTCATCTGGAGATCAATTGTAGCAGTGGGAGATCTCCAGGTCCCACCTGGAGATTGGCAACCCTAGGGGAAAGTCAGCTGCACAGCAGGGGGTTGAAGAGAATGGTTTGATGGCTGCTGGGCCAAGATTGGCAACAATAGTTCCCCAGGAGCCCCATTGTAAATGCACCAAACAATTCCTAAAGATTTTCCGAAACACTACTCTGTCGATAAATTGCAGCACTTTGAATTAGCACCAAAGCTTTAAGATCTCTCCAGCTGTCACCTGGAGACTGGCAACAGCTTGTCTGGAGTGTGGGCAGTATGGCATTGTATCTGTCTGAGGTCCCCCTCTTCCTCCTCAGACCCCACCCTCAGCAGGCTTCATCCCTAAAATATCCTGGAAGTTTCCAACCTGGAGTTGGCAACCCTATGTCCTTTCCTGGCAACCATCAGCCAACCTTAATCTGCCTGTCTGTCTTAAGTTTTACACACACACACACCCCACAGCCTCTGCCTAGAGAAAGGGCAGCTGACATCATTCTCCTCTCCCCTATGAGGTATGTTATGCAACTGAAAATTCCAACTGCCTTGCCGGGGGGGGGGTGAGTTTGAGTTGTGGAATGGAGTGAAGTCCAATCAGCTTCCACATGCAAATGACCTTGGAACGCTGGGCGGGACTGCACAAAGCAGCCAGTCAACCCAGCCAGTGTCTTCTGAGTGGCAGTTCTTCCGGCCTAACACTAAAGGGGCCAAATTTAGAACGTTGCGAAATAGAACGTTGCTATTCAATTATTATAAGGGAGAGATAACTTTCTGTGTGTCCCACCCTGTGATAGAGAAGTTATAAATCCCTTATAAATCCCTTAGTAAATGACACTTGACATGAAGTAAAGTTCAAACAAGAATGTTGATTTTATTGAACAGGCACAGTTGGGTTAGGAACAGGCAGAGGACAAGAAGCTGCAGTAAATTTTGTTGTTGATACAATTTATAATATTTTGAATATGTAACAAAGTATAGAAGCTTATTTTCTTAGAGAGTTCTCAACTATGAGAGGCTCGTTTGTCTCAGAGATTTCTTAACAGCAACCATGTGTCTTAATAAAGTTTCAAAAGATTTATTTTGGATATATGAAGATTTGTTAAATAGTCAAAACCAAATACTTAAGCAGAATCAGCTTAAGTAAAAAGATATATATCTGACTTGGTGGAAAAGAGTACAAATAGATTCTAGATTTGCTAAAGATCAAGTAACTGGTTTTTATGATAACACCCCTAGAGCTTGATAAAATCTTGTTTGGAATAGATCGAAATATATAAAGCAAATTTATACTTTGTCATTAGATATGAAAATGCAAGATGAGGTTGTAAAGGAATTGATGATTAAGTGGGCACAAAATCTATACCATAATATACAAATGGAGGAATGGTCTAGGGTATGGAAGGTAAACATAAAATTTACAAAAGCTGTTTTGTACAAAGAAAATATATATAAAATGTTTTATAGATGGTGCATGACCCCGGAAAACTTAGCTAAATGGTACCCAAATATGTCAAATTTATGTTGGAAATGTAAAAACAAAATTGGTTCTTTTTACCATATGTGGTGGTCTTGTAAGATAGCAAAAACTTATTGGCTATGGATACATGAAATATTGCAAAAAATATTAGCAGTAAGTATACCATTCATTCCTGAATTGTTTTTATTAAATACCATTCCGCAAGACTTTACAAAACAGTACGTTTATATGATGGTACATGTTGTGACATCTGCCAGAATACTTTATGCAAAATATTGGAAAAAAAGAAGAAACACGAAAGAAGAAATAATATATAAGTTGCTTGAAGCAGCAGAAATGGGCAAATTAACCTTACAGCTACAAGGAAAAAAGATGGAACTTTTGAAAATAACTGGTCGAGGCTTTATAGATGGATTGAGAACTATACACAGAAATCTTGATAAGAACTCAAAAAGTAAATGCTGTCTTTTAAAACTGACTGTATAATAAGGTACAGGTGTACAAGATAAGGTTTAATTCTATTTCCTGTGTTAACCAGGGACAAAGTATGAGCTCCACTATCATAGTTCTTGTTGTTGTCTGTTGTCTTGTTGTCTTATTCTTTGTATTATCTTTCTCTCTTTTCTGGAAATAATAAAATGCCCTAGCCTCGGCTGGGGTATAACTGGGGAAAAAATTCATATGACTGAGTTTCCTGGAAGTTAGTACTTTCTTCTCGCATTTAAATACTTCCCTTGTGGGATTACAATTTTCCCTTTTGACTCTTGAGAGGTCTAAGACCGTTTCCCTTTTCACATGAACCAGGTGTCCCTTCTGGGCTGAACCCACTGAATAACTGGGTAATAGCCTCCTCTTTCTAGGAGTGATAATCCTTTTATGTTTGGCTGGACTGGCAGTTTCAACCTACTGTCCAGTCTCTTCTTTCAATCTAAACCCCAGTTCTTGAGATTGTGAATAAATGGAATCCAGGTAAGGCTGACACTTAGATTTTAAGTTTTAATTCCTAAACTTTTCCTCAAAGGGAGTTGTGTCCCTTCACTTCCCAAATGAACTTGTCTGTTTCCCTCAGACTGACACACACACTCCTGTTGCCAAGTCAAAGTCCAAATGATGGCTGACTCCCTCTGACAAGACTATCAAGACTTTTTGAAAGCTCTTCTCAGTTGGCACTGACTAATCAGAGAGAAGGAGGAGTGCATGCAGTCAGCATCCTGTCAATCAAACTGTGCTTTATAGTGAGGCATTAACTGCTAATCTCCCAGTTCTCTGCTTTTGATGCACTAAGCATCCTGGTTTTGGAGGTCAGTTTTTCACATATGGATCCTGAGGACCAACCCCCAAACCTCTTTTGTGACCAGAGAGGGACTCTTTGAGTTCACAGCCCTAGCATTTGGACTTAGCCATATTCCAGAGGCTGATTGATAAGATGTTAACAGGGCTAAAAGACTTTGCTCTAGCATATACTGATAATATTGCCATCTTTAGCCAAACCTGAAATGAGCACCTCCACCTCAGCATTATGCAAAATAATTATGTTCACTGAGGGTAGACTAGTATTTAGTATTTTGCACCACAGCATAAGTGTCACTTCAGCAAGAGGCCAGTTCTTCCTGTCCTGCTGCATCCTACTGTGCCCCTGAAATTATGCTCCTATGTATCAGTGGACTTCTGGAACAGTGGGATTGGTAAGCCTATTGGAGTCTATAGTGGGAGGGAGGGATTGGTAAAAATGTCATTTCTTAGTGGAAGTGCTGTTATGCTGGTGGAATGGCAATTTAAGTTCCAACCCAGAACACAGAGATAAATATTGGTGCATCATTAAAAGTTCTGGAACCCCAAACCATTAATTTTCAGCTGAGCTATATGTTATGAGGCAAACACAGAACTTCCAGCCCTGTGTTTGATTCAGGGGGTAAGAAAGGCTACCTAACATTTTGTCTGCTGCTGATTCTCTCCTATAACTCCCATCTCTCAGAATTAGAATTGATCTCCAGACTACAAAAATCAGTTCTCCTGGAAGAAACAGCAACTTCAGAGGGCAAACTCTATGGTACAACACAAATTCCCAGGTGATATCCCTCCCCACATTTCCTGCTCTGCAGGCAATATCTACAAATCTCCTGGAATTTATCAGGCCACAGTTGGCGACCCTCCTCTGTGCCTAGCCATCTCTGAGACAGAAAGGATATCTGGTTTATGTAGGAGAAAATCAGGGTTAGGATAAAGGCTAAGGAAATTCTTCCAACTCCTGCATTACTGTGAACATGTGTATATGTATAGGGTTGGCTGAGTATGTTTGTTATGGATGAGAGGCAGACAGGCAAGATATGCTGTGAAAATTATGGGGATTGAAGGTTGAATTGACATCCCTGAGAGCAGCAGAGTATGGGAAAGCGGGACCAGAATATGGGAAAGCGAAACCAGGCTTGAGGCCCAGGACCTGGCACCCAGATTGGCTAGGGCCCTAGAAGACCATGTGGGGAGGGGTGTGAAAAGAGAAGTTGTTCCTTTGTTTGTGGTGTGTGCTCATGTGGCATAGTCCATGATTGAAATAAAGGAATATAGAGGAGAGTGATGCTAGAGGATGCTTCCCAGCGCAATCCTGGGGAGGGAGGCACCATGCAGCCGGCTAGACCAGATGTCGAAGAATTGTAAGTTAACTAAGCAAGTAATCTTTCTTTCATATTCTTTTAAAATCTTGCTTAGCTATATCTAGAATGGTCTTATAGTTACCAAGAATTGTGCCTTGTACAAATAAAACTGTTTAACAAAAGAGCCTGCATATTTCCTTACTTACAGCCTTGCTATCTGGCAATGTTAGAGAAGGGTCCCCTTTAGTCATGATCCTGCTGAGGTGGTGGCACACTATCAAAGAGAGCAAAAGAGAGGACCAAGACACAGCTTTCTGCTCCAGCTTCCTGACAAAGCTGTGAGCTGACAAGGGAAGTCTATAGGAGAAAGTGCCCGCTCATTCGCAGGGCAGTGAAGCCATTCCGCTACAATGCTCTTTTTGCCTCTTTTTGTTTCTGCTTGTTTGCCTGTCATCATCAATAGGTTTGGTCTGCCAATTTTTGGTTTTGTTATTGATAAGTATAACTTTTATGTATCTTTACCATGATTAATACATAATTAATAAGATAATAATGCATACATGGTATGTCATGTGTTCGTATACCATCTCACATGTCTCTTGAGAATGGGAGTACCAGAATGGTTTGCCTTGGAATCGGACCGAAATCATTCTGTCATTTTTGAGATTGTATCCCAGTACTGACTTTTGCACTCTCTTGTTGACTATAAAGGCAACACCATTTTTTCTACGAGATTCCTGGCCACAGTAGTAGATATAATGGTCTTCTGAGTTAAATTCACCCATTCCTGTCCACTTTAGTTCACTGATTCCTAAGATATCGATGTTCAATCTTTCCATCTCATTTTTGACCATGTCAAGCTTACCTTGATTCATAGATCTTACATTCCAGGTTCCTATGCAGTATTGTTCTTTGCAGCATCGGACTTTCCTTTCACCATCAGACACATCCACAACTGAGCGTCCTTTCAGCTTTGGCCCAGCCGCTTCACTCTTTCTGGGGTTACTTGTACTTGCCCTCTGCTCTTCCTCAGTAGCATATTGGACACCTTCCGACCTGAGGGGCTCATCTTCCGGCATCATATCTTTTATCCTTTTGTTACAGTCCATGGGGTTTTCTTGGCAAACATACTGGAGTGGGTTGCCATTTCCTTCTCCAGGGGATCATGCTTGGTCTGAGTTCTCTGCTGTGGCCTGTCTGTCTTGGGTGGCCCTCCACAGCATAGCCCACAGCCTCATCGTACCACACAAGCCCCCTCGCCACGACAAGGCAGTGATCCATGAGGGGGTGTATTAAGATATTTGATATTTAAAACAAATTTTAAATGGTTGTTCATCGGGATTAATAGAATTTCACAACAGGAAGCTCACACAGCATTGACCATCCCCCCAAATCCTTAATGTTTTTTTCTTTGCTCTATCTTTCACATTCTCTTCCTCTCTTCAGTCACAACATGCAAATGAAATGCAGATCACCTGGAGGCATTTTATTTGCTCTGATGAGATTAAGGATACCAGCTAGAGCTCTCAATAATTCTCTTGCCTGTAGAGGGCTATGTCTGTGTCCACATGATGTTACTGAACCAATCACTGGTGAGAATTACTCATTATCCTGGTGGAATCAACTGACAAATAAAGTGGGTGTGTTTATTCAGGGTTGAAACTGAAGTCTGAGGAGCACAGAGAAATTCCGCTCAGAAGAAGAAAATGATCCCTAGACAGATGAAAGCTAGTCAAATTTCATGTCCTTCGAACACAAAGACATTGGCAATTGTGCATGGAAGTGAGTGTTCCAAGCAGGAGTGTGTTGTCATCTGGGAGCTGATGCAATTCTCACACTCTCAGCCCAACCTCAAAGTGAGTGAAGCATTGTGGTAATAGATATACCCCAGCTGTGTGCAGGATCAAATGGAAGATAAATGAGCTTTTGATATGCTTAACCCATTTTTTTGCAGGAAGCACACTCCACTCAAGTATGACCTGCTCCATTTGATGAAAAGGCGGCTGTGTTTCATCATTACAATATGCTTGTACACACCATATGTCTGCCTCAGACTCTCAAGGAGAAGAAAACATCCAATACAATTCTACTAGGCAGGCCAGACGGTGGTGTTTTTCCCCCAAGGGGGATTTACAATATATTAGCTTTGCACTTTCTGACAGCAGACTAATGTGTTCTATAAATATGCTTTATATGGGCAAATATAAACAGCCAGGGTGATGTTAACATTTAAGAGCTTGTAAAAAAAGAATCCATTCTTTTAGAGGGCCAGAGCTGTGTAATTGTTAATTTCCTAATTAGGATTGAGCAAACTGCCTAAATTTGATCCTGCCCCGAGAGTCAGCAGGAGGATGCCTGCAAACCACATGAATAAAATATGCTTTTAGAAAAGATACCTTCCTTTCCTGGCATGATTTATCTTCCCTTTAAGTGGTCACATGACAGCTGTAAAATTAATTCCCTAAGTATCCCGAAAAGGGAAACCATAGCACTTTAGAATATATATATTTTTAATTCTAACACGGTTATTCAAAAGTATTTAACCACTGAAATCATAATATTAAATATTTGTGTCTTTTAAAGACTATGTAACTGTATACTGGCCTTTTTTTTTTTAAAGCTGAGAACATATGAAATTCTTACAATTCATATCATTAGGATCAAGCATTCACATATTAGGATAGAAGGAACTGCTTTAGAACTCGGGTTAGATGGTATGACAAAAAGCCTCAAAAATCTTTGACTTCGATATTCCCCCCCTTCTAATGCACACAGCCAATTAATGAGACACTTCTGAAGGTTTTCCTCTCTTCCCCATCTCTGTTTTTCTCCCATTTTCTCCCCATTTTATATGATTTTCATTTTAAAAGCCTATCTTCACGTTTTTTTCAATGGCATCCCATAACAGCTAGACATGTCTATCCTTGGCTATTGACAGAAAATTTTTAGCCAAAACAAATGGCTTCTAAATTCTTAGTGCGATCCATGAATGCAAATAAAAGTCCCTGTGGTCTTCACAAGATGAGAATTCAAAGTCCTCACAGTTAAAGGTCACCAGATTAGCATATGTCTATCACAAGAAAACAAACTATAGTTTCTGGTTCAGAAATGATA
Organism: Gekko japonicus; assembly: GCF_001447785.1. Lineage (NCBI taxonomy): Eukaryota > Metazoa > Chordata > Lepidosauria > Squamata > Gekkonidae > Gekko > Gekko japonicus. The sequence continues at coordinate 802,607 of NW_015167067.1, forward strand.
AAATAGGGTTTGTCAAAATCTGGAGGTATTTAACTAACAGGTTGTGCATGAGGGGAAGGAGTATGAACACATTAGCCCAAAGATTCAAAAGATTTGCTCTTGTAATGAGCAAACTATAGTCTGAACCATGATTGAGTTGGGTTGCCAGCCAGCAGCTGGTTCCCAGCTGGAGATTGGGCATGAGGATGTGAGATGTATGTGATGTCATTTCTGGGGCAAAAGAGGAAGTGATGTCACACCATCAACACAGAACCTGGATCTGATGTCCCACTGTCAAAGCAATTGTCTAGTATTCATTGGAAACTTTATGGTTACAGTACAGTTTCCAGTGAATTCTAAAGTGTCATGTTGATGGGATCACTTCTGGATTTGCCTCAGAACTGATGTCATGCCATTGATGTGACAGTGATATTTGGCTAATCCCCCCACTTCTCGCTGTGCTACTGAGTAGCTACAGGGATCAGGTATTGATAACCCTGTGCTTCACTGAGTATAATCCACAAATCTCTCATCTGAAATGACAGCAGTTTTCCAAGATTTCAGGTCTACTATCTAACTTTTTTTTTTGCTGAAAAACAAAGTGACATCCTAAACAGAGTTACATCCTTCTAAGAGGCAAATTGTACAACGTGTTTCTTCACTTGTCTACACTAGTTTATCTGTGTCCTCCATAGCCATACAGCAGCTGTAGGGAACTGCTTCTACAAAAGAGAGAGACTCCCAACAGACATGGAACAGTGCTTTGGGGGGAGAAGGTCTCCTGTCTCCACAACAGTTTTCTCATGCAAAAATTACATTAAGAGGAGCTATTTCATATTGCTGCTCCATATGCCGTATCTGTGCACATGAAACAGCAAAATCAATGAAACACCTCCTCCCAATGCAGTTTTTGTGCAAGAAACTGCTGGGGGGGGGGGAATGCAGGAGCCCTCTTCCCATAGCACCATTCTGAGCCTGTTTGGGGTCTCTCTCTCTCTCTCTTTCTCTCTTGGCAGCAGTTCCCAGCAGCTGTTACGTGGCTGCAGGGAGCATGGGCAAACTAGTGTAAACAAGTGAAGAAAGATATCATGTAATTTACCTCTAAGCCCATTGACTTCAATGGACTTAGAGGGGTATAATAAAGATAAGCAGAAATATCTATATTAGCATCTACCATAGAAAGTAATTTATATGCAAGTATCATATGGAGCTGCGGTGGCTCAAGTGGTTAAGACGCTGAACTGCAGGCTGTGGAAGGTCAGTAGTTCAGCAGTTCAAGACCCGGGTGCCGCAAGACAGGGTGAGCTCCTGTCTCTAGTTCCAGCTCCTGCCAACCTAGCAGTTCGAAAGCAAGAAATTGCAAGTAGATAAATAGGTACCACTTCGGTGGGAAGGTAACAGCGTTCCGTGCCCCTTGGTGTTTAGTCATGCCGGCCACATGACCACGGAAACGTCTTCGGACAGCGCTGGCTCTTCGGCTTTGAAACGGAGATGAGCACCGCAACCCTAGAGTCGGATTCGACTGGCTTTCGAGCAAGGGAACCTTTACCTTTACCTATCATTGGGTTGCCAACCTCCAGGTGGGACCCGGAGATCTGCTGCTTTTACAATTGATCTCCAGACAATTAAGATCAGTTCGCTGGAGAAAATGGCCGCTTTGGAGGGTGGACTGTATGGAATCATATCCTGCTGAGGTCCCTCCCCAACCTAAACCTCACTCTCCCCAGGCTCCACCCCTCCAAATCTCCAGGTATTTCCAAACCCAGAGCTGGCAACCCTAACTTATTCCCATATTTGAGCAAAAATCAATGCTATATTTTGCAACTTCCTTTTGTACTTCCAATGCTATAAAGCCATTATATGTAGGCTTTTTCATCTTATTTAGCATCACAAACAGAAAGTTCAGCTTGTAAAAATCATAATGCATAATTTACATGGATGCACTGCAGCACTTACCTGGGAATAGCACAGTGGAAAAAAAATTAATTACACATTTTTAATATTCATTAAACCTTTCTTCCCCAGAGTGTGAACTGCAACTGTACAATCACATTCCTAGCAATCTGATGAAAAAGGACATAAATGAACAATAAGGAAAAGAGGTAGAAATGGGAATGCAGGAAACGAAAAGCCAGCTGGTGTGCAAACACAGAAATTTCCATTGCCCATTCATTAAGAACTGGATTGCCACCAGCCTGAAATGGTTTTATCTTTGCTGCGTTCCTTTTATTTTACACTCCGCTTCACTGTTAGAAATGTGTATTTAATTTATGCATATTTAAATGAATTAAGACATTATAAAGAGAAATGTCTACTTTGTACCCAGGCAAGATGGTGAAAGATTTAAACCTTTGGGATTAAAATGAATAATAACCATGACAACCTGAATAGATTTGATTTCTTTACACAAATCAGACATATTCCATTTGTACAGACAGTGTGGCAGTTACACAACAACAGAGGCTCACATGGCATTTCCTATATTACCTGTATACACTGGACCGTAGTGGTTTTAGTAATAGTCTAGAGTAATTGGACTGAAATTCTAATGGCCTGCCAACCTTCACCTTATGACATTACAGTTTAACTTAAAGGTGGCAGATACATCTTGGTTCATTAGTATTTATCTTTGCCTTTATATAACAAGAATGAACAGGAAATAAGGCTCACAGTTTCACTAACACAGCCCCTTGGTTATAGACCTTTTTAGCTTTATATACATGAGCGGTTTGTAAAATAATTCACAGAGTTCTGCCTGCACCTAAAATTATTGTCTTTTACAAGTAGACCTTAAGCAGTTGGAAACAATTGCATGTGTTGTCAGCAGCAAGTTTTTTTGTTCCAAAGCCTTGATGCAGCAAAATGTCATTGGTTCATTTAGCCCAGTACTGACTACCCTAACTGGCAGCAATTCACAGAGTCTCAAGTGGCAAACTTCCCCTGCCTTTCTGCCCAATAAATATTACAAGAAGTACTAGGAACATATTCCAGGACATTCTTCATGCAATGAATGTGATCAGATGCTGAGATAGGGCCTACCTAGGCACTTGTACAGTGCTATCCCATGGGAGAGGGTGTACTTGGTGTCTTCACACTTTGCTACCATAGTTGCCTTCAAACATGGGCTGTGGAGTGAATATGTTGCGATAAGTTTGTTTCACTCCAAGAACTACAGGTATAACTAAGTAGAAACCTTGGAATACCCCCTTGAGGGTACAACAAGCAAACAAAATGATAGCAGAAATATATGCATATTATATAAAGGAATCCAAATTCATATTTTATATAACTTTGAATTTGAACTGGTGTCATTGTTTAACTGTTAATGTATGCCCCCCAAAATAATCCTTGCTTATGTCTTTGTTGAGCAGCTCCACAGTATATGTCACAACAATCCTGTTTGTTGCCTTTCTCTTTTACTCTTGTGTTGCCCAATCCATCATTTTAAAAAAGGCAATCCTCACATTTCACATTTAACTGCCTGATGCAGTTATTTGCAACTGCAAGTAACTTCCAATATTGCTCTCTCTGGTAAGATCCCTTTCTTATATGTACTTAAGTTAGTGTTTGCCTTCTCGCACACACAGCTACCATGACAACAGAAAAAGGGTAGTGTGGACATGGGAACTGATTAATGGAGACAGTTGTTGCAACAGTTTAATGTGCCCCTTGTTTCATAATGCTGTTTCCCTCATTAAAACAAAGAGAAGTTGAAGGACAGGTCTTCTCTTATTTAATCAATCTTTCATTTGGTCTTTAGGGAGAAACTGTTGCCCATCAAAATACCCAAGGAAAAACAGTTAAGGGCTTAGTATGTCACTGGAATCTTCATGGGGATGTTCAGAACTGCTGTCTAGAGACCAGAAGGTCTTTAACTGATTGCAGTATTGTTTTCTAATGTTTGACATGGCAATGAAGAGCATGCATATCAGAAAAGGAACATGAGAACATCATGCCTCCATTATAAGTAGCAGGGATGATATGGTTGCAGCCACCTCTGCAGTTGTTCTCATGCTGCATCTAGGAAAGCAGAAAGCAGCTGGTGGGAGAATCTCTACACTTTTATCTGGGTGACAATGCTTATCTTCATCCAATGAAAAAAATTGACATGCTGATTTCTTCAGGTCAAATTGCTGTCAAAGGAACAAATTCCACAAGGAACAAATAAGTTTGCATTTTAAGACTAAAAATGTATTGACGCCTAAACTTTCATATACATTAGAGCCCACTTCATTATCAAACCACTTTTTAAAACATTTTCCTCAACCTTCTAACCCTTTGCAGAATTCGGACTCTTA
>NW_015167067.1:806990-819247 GCF_001447785.1 Gekko japonicus
TGATTGCTGCCTCCTGTACAATGTCATAAACCTCCATCCATACTTCTTCAGGCACTCTGTCTATCAAATCTAGTCAAACCTATTGTTCACCTCCACTGTATATTCATCAGTGATATGCTCTGGGTCAAACCTGAATGGCCTAGTGGTTTAAGAACATAAGAACATAAGAGACGCCAATGTTGGATCAGGCCAAAGGCCCATCCAGTCCAACACTCTGTGTCACACAGTGGCCAGAAATACCAGTGCCATCAGGAGGTCCAGCAGTGGGGCCAGGACATTAGAAGCCCTCCCACTGTTGACCCCCCCAAGCACCAAGAAGACAGAGCATCCTTTGCCCCAGAGCCCCTATCTATACCTTGTGGCTAATAGCCACTGATGGACCTCTGCTCCATATGCTTATCTAATTCCCTTTTGAAGCCGTCCATGCTTGTAGCCACCACCACCTCCTGTGGCAGTGAATTCCATGTGTTAATCACTCTTTGGGTGAAGAAGTACTTCTTTTTATCCGTTCTAACCCGACCGCTCAGCAATTTCATTGAGTGCCCACGAGTTCTTGTATTTTGAGAAAGGGAGAAAAGTACCTCTTTCTCTACCTGCTCTATCCCATGCATAATCTTATAAACTGCAATCCTCTTTCCAATGTTGTTCAGCATCTATATACGCCCCCCTGCCCAGCTGGCATGGAGATTTGGGCTGAGATGTCACGCTGATGACACCCAACTGTATCTGTTGATGGGTGGCCACCTGCCACCCCTCAAAAATGTGGCTGAGGGGCTGGAGGCCATGGTGGGATGGTTGAGGAAGAGTCAGTTGAAACTGAATCCAACTAAGATGGAGGTTCTGTGGCTGGGTGGGTTGGTGGTTCAGCTTCCCACTCTTGATGGTGTGCCTGTAATACCGGTGCAAACTGTCAAAAGTTTGGACATGGTCTTGGATACCTCCTTATCCATGAAATCCAGATCATGAATGTTACCAAGCTGGCATTTTACCAGCTGCACCAGACCTTTCTTGTCTCATTCTGATTTAGCCACCGTAATCCATGCAATTATCACCTCCAGATTGGATTACTGTAACTCGCTATATGCTGGCCTGCCCTTGAGACTGATTCAGAAACTCCACCTGATCCCAATGTAGTGGTGTGGATCCTGCCTTGGGACACCATGGACCGCACACATTCAACCAGTGCTGCGCCAACTGCCCTGGTTCCCAGTGGAGTACTGGGTCAGGTTCAAGGTTTTGATACTGACCTTTAAGGTCTTCAGCAGTTTGGGACCTACATATCTTCAGGATCTTATAAATAAATAAATGTGAAAAGTGAATTAAATGCTAGTGAAATAAAACCAGCTTATTTGGCATTACTAGATAGTTCAGACCCTGACCTGGATAACCCAGGCTAGCCCGATCTTGCCAGATCTCAGAAACTAAGCAGGATCACCCCTGGTTAGTATTTGGATGGAACATGACCAAGGAATATTGGGTCACTATGCAGAAGGCGGCAGTGGCAAATCCCCTCTGAATGTCTCTTGCCTTGAAAACCCCATGGGGTAGCTATAAGTTGACTGTGACTTGATGGCAAAAAAAAAAGTTGTGAGGGGTACTAAACAATTCCAGTGACGTTTATTCAGATTAGTCTCGTAGAGCTTAGTGGGACTTACTCTCTATCAGGTCTGCTTAGGATAATATTCTTACTATAGTGTGCAGGACAGAGTTGTCCTAGCACTGCTTAATATAATGACATAGAGTTTGGCCAAAGGTGAAGTTATCCAAGGGAAATTTTTAACGTATAAATTACCATGGTGGGCAAAAAGTTACTATCCTGTGGTTTATAATGACAGAAGATTGGTGCACCATTCTTTCCAACCATAATGACAACCAGACTGGTATCATTTTCCTAACGATGCATGCTCTGGTAATTTATATATGTAATTACTTTTTTTTATCATGCTGAGTTACCACTATATACTTTCCCCCATTCCTTTAGTATTATTACATTAGTTAATAATTCCCAGCGCAAATCTGGCAAACCAAGGCAGGCATTCCTCAAAAAAACCTGTGGAAAATATGGATTTCTCTGAAAACGTTTGTATCGCAAACCCATTTTGGGGCCACAGCAGACACATAAGACATGATAATAGGAGTGTACGGACATAGTATTTGGGTCATTTTCTGTTTTGTTCTTCAATATATTTTCTATATTATAATTATTGTGCTTTCACTCTCAAAATGAGGTGGACACCATCTCCTCTCCATATTTCCTGGAAAGTACAGGGTTCCCTGCCTGACTCCTCCCTCCAGAGCTCTTTGAAAAGAGTGGATAGGCAAGAAACAGCACCAGTACCACATAAGGGTTGGGACCAATAATGTTTCTGAACTTGTTGGTTTCTGTGTGAATAAGCAGACAAAGTACTCATGTGGATATATGTAGTTCATTAAAGTCTGCATTAAGCCTCAGACAGAAGTATTGTGAAGTGACTCGTGAGCACTCAAATATAAAGTGTGAATTATCCCTAATGCCAGAATTCAGGAACTAGCCTGAGCAGTGGCTGTGTTGAAAATGGGAAGAAGCAAATATAAATGAAGCATTTCACTGTAACAAATGGAAGTTTAAATTACATTAGCAATTAAATTTTTATTGTGATGAAATAGATTATTTTTCCATGCCACAAATAGCTTTAGAATTACTGGAGATGAACAGTTGCAATAAGAGGAAATAGGACATTTAATCAATACAGCACTTCAACCTGAAATTAGATTTAGACCACAGAATCTACTTTTAAAAAGTAAATGAGTTAAATAAAGTGATCCTTGGCTAACTGAATAATAGTATTTAAGTCCAGATGGGATGCTGACTTGACACTTGAGAAAAGGCTTTTTCCATTCACATTGTATGTGACTCATGAGAAAGCTTAATGCTTAATTTACAACACCGACCAAGCATTTTGACATGACAGAATGATTACTTCTAGGCAGGCCTGCACAGTCAGTATCCCACCATGCAAAATTCAGCACTAAATGCAGAAGCTTTTGCCCCCCCAAGCCTGAATAAAGAGGCGGACACGAATGTTGGGTTAACTATAGGGCCACTTTATTAACTGACAACTTTAACTGGAACTAACAGCAAGGGCAACACAGCTGTCAAGGCCAGGGGTCCAACAAACCCCTCCCTTACCTTGTCACACGGTGCGCCACCCTGCCCCAAGGGAGAGCCATCAGCCGTGGCTCACGCTCGGCCGGCTAGCAGTTGTAAGACAGCCCCGAAGCCCCGTCCCCCGGGCAGCAAGGCACAAAGGGAGGACCTAATCAGGGTGGTCTTAAAGGCAGTCTGTTTTCCCCACCCCGTACCACAAGGCACAAAGACTGTACTCATGAGACTCCTTCAACCCCAAAGGAGGGGTGTCAGCTGGTGCTCACCAGACCGCAATCTGTATCCACATAGAACCCTGCCCAACTTTAACTGACCAACCTAACTAACCCAGCTCCACCCCTACAAAACCCCTGCATCACTGTTGCAGTACAGGGTAGGCAAAAACACCCCCACCAAGTACCAATCAGGAAGGGGCGAAAAATTTCTACCCGCCCCCCCAAAACCAGACTACCAGCCAAAGCTTGCACTACTAACAGGGTGACAGGGTGGGCCAAAATCTGCACTGAACTGTGGCCGGGGAGGGCAGGGCCTGAACTAAATGCCTTTGGGTCCCACCCCCCTCTGAGGACCCGTATGCGGTGTTTCTGCCACCAAACAAACGGTTCACCTCTCCTAGCTGGGAGGCAAAGGTGTCTCTCCAGCCCCATGGCCGCAAGGACCAGGGGCTGTTTGATCTGGATTACCACCATTTTAACCACATTTTAACCATAGTAAGTATTGCAAAATTTCCAACCTTTGTTCAACATCTTCAGCTACTTCCTTTTTTTGCCATTTGATATAATGATTCACCTTTGGCTAATCTACCTTCAGGTGCACTGCCAAAAAGCAAATTAGGCACAATTATGTAATGCAAAGCAGGCCCACTGCAGGACAATAACTGGCCCCTGCCAGGAAGGCCCTGCCACCATCACTATTTCCTTTGTCAGTAGAAAAGACCAAGAGTCCAGTAGCACCTTAAAGACTAACAAAATGTGTGGCAGGGTATGAGCTTTCGGGAGTCACTGCTCACTTCTTCACATTTTGATCTATTTCCTTTATGAATGTCTTTTCTGTTCACAATCTGAAAAGTACTGAGACTTACTAGTGATTTCAGCTCTCATACTTTATTTCAGCTCAGAACAAGACGAGGGTAACCAGCTCGAAGGCTGGTTTATATGTGCAACAACCCCGCACCCAAAACACACCCACACACAAGTGATTGGCTATTTACAGTGGCCGAGAGTTCCATAGGCTCTCGGCCGGGAGCATAGCCTGCCGATAGGTGCCGGCTAGGATCCGCTTGTCCCATTGTTACTGAGACCGAAGCTCAGTGGCTTCGCATGACCGTGTAGTGAAATGGCCGCGCATGCGGTCTGAGATGGATACATTATAGAATCGTTTACCTCAATCAAAATAGATGATTTGAACAATGTTCTGCTCATTTCTAATTGTAAATTCAGTTAAGCAGCTACCACCACTCCTAGTGTTCACAGTGCTGACCTCTAATATGAGACATCTAAATAATGAATGAGAACAACAGCTCTAATGAATATAAATCTATCCATATCCTGTGCTGGCCACAAGTCATTCCTTAAACTGGATGACCTCCTGTTGGTGGCAGCACAAAGTTTTAAGCTTATGTAAACATTGGAGTGCAATGTGTACAGCTAACCTTGGGCTTCAATTTCAGACAAGAATTTATGTGGGAAATTATCAGAGTATTGCAAGTCATAATCAGCGAAAAGCGTAACATGAGGATGACTGGTGCCTGCCCATGGAGCAGACGCTGGCATTTGCCCTCCCCCATCTCTTTGGATGAAGCAGAAGGGCGGGAGCACTGGCCAGTCAAGGGCTGGCTCACCAGCCTGATATGATGGCAGCCACCCTCCATCTGCAGTTTGGCCAGGCACGAGCTCCCCACCCACCCACCCTCTTTTAGGCCAGTGTCCAACTTGCCCTATTTGGGCAAGTTGATAGAGAGGGTGGTGACGACATAGTTACAGGGCTTTCTGGATGACTTCAATTTGCTTTCAAGGCAAAGATATTCTACAAAAACCCTAACATGGTCTATTTCTTATCAGAGAAGGAGTCAATTCAAATAAAATGCCTTTGGCCAACTTGTGTTAAAAACCTGGCCACACCAGTTGTCTATCAGACATGGGAGATATGAATGATTCTTGTAAAAGAAATTATGAACTTGTGTGATTTGGTGTTACACAATTATGTGAGCAGATCACTTCACCTCTCTAGTCTCAATGGATTTAACCTAACTTGTGATTACTAGTAAATTCTGAACACAATTTTTTAGCATTTCAAAGCTCCACTGCTTTCATGCTCATATGATGAAATTATTTCAGCTTAATGAACGGCAGTGTAATAAGTCTAATTATACAAGCAGAGTATAAGTCTGGACAGTCAGGCTCTAGTTATAACTCTTTTATAACATATGTTGCATTTTTAAATATTGTGCATGTTCCTTGCTGGATATATATGCAAAGAAGAATTACTGGTGGTATTGATTAGGCATGCTGTGTATTTTCATTTTTTCCCCTTTAAAAAAACTTTCTCCATTCTTGAACCAATTTTATGAAAGTCAGCAAAGCATACATTTCTCATTGGTGACTAATCATGTGCCAAGCTGGAATGTTAAAACAAAACCATATTTGAGTCATTTGAGAACTAAGAAAAGGCCTAAAAAGCTTAAAATACAAACCAGCTTTAACTTATCATGTGTCTTAAAGGAATCTTTTCTAGGCATTTGAATATATATGGAGCTAAAAAAATCCTTTCTATTAAATCTTTAATGCTACTACAGCAACATTTTATTTAATATTTCAATCATTTTTGGTTTTTGTTTCCAGAGTCAGCTGTGGGCCATATCTATTGGAGTATCCCTAACAGCACAATCTTTTCATACATCATCTTAGAAATGAATTCAGAATTGTGAGTTCCCACAGTTTTGGATACTTGTCATATGGGTGGTCTTGCATGTTCTACTGAAGTGATTGGGGGGGGGGAATGGAAATTCAGACGTACTTTGTCACCACTTCTGAGTTTTCCTGTAGTGCCTATGTCTCTTGATGTGGAAGATATCAGATCGTCTCCCTTCTTCACAGAAAACAGAGAAACATGCAAAGAAGAAGCAGGGGTCACTAATACTTTATCGCTTGCCATTTCAGTGAAATGTCAGAATCCAGTAATGGTGGATTTTGGAGACATGATCCAGCCAATAGTTAAAGTCTTTTATGTTCCATTAATTCAAAGAGAGAAAGAAATTGCTAAACATAGGCCCTGGTCACACGGCAAAGTTGCGGCAGGAGAGGCACGGGAGTCTCGCAGATTTTCTGGACGCGATCTCACCCCAACATCTGGGAAGCGCAGTGCTCTCGTGGCGAACCCGTGGCTCCCCACCAAAGCTGCGGAGTTAAAAACTAGTACCTACGAGGTACTAGTTTCCTGAAACCGCGGGCCAAGGGTGGGCATCTGATCGCGTTCCCGGTGGACTTACGTGGCATCCAGAGCCTGCCGCTGTTCGTCTCCACAGGTTGCGCAACAGCGCACAACAGCACATGCGCACAAAGAGCGATTGCTAGTGTGATCGTGCGGCGTGGCTTCTGTGCAGGATACCCATCTGATTGGCATTTCCCTCGAACCACGGGACCTCGACCGGGATGTGTGCTCGGGTGGCCGCGCGTTAGTTTCCTCCAGGGCAATTAGCCACACCTCCCCCCGGTGATATCCGGCCCGTGTGACCGGGGCCATAGTTTTAGCTCTGTCACTGTGAAGGTAAAGATATGCTTTACATTGGCTGATCTGTGCCCATTAAACAACCTGCCCTTTTCTAATACACTGAAATTTCAGAGTAGGGCTCATTCATGTTGTTATCAGTATTTTTAGCCTACTCTTCCTCCAAGGCATATGTGGGCCTTAATATCCTGGCAACAACCTTGTGATATAGGTTAGGATGAGAGATAGTGACTGGTCCAAGGTTAATTATGTGAACTGTGATTTGAATTTGGGTCTTCTGAGTGGAAACATCCCAGATGTCAAACCACATTGGCTCTGGATTACAGCTCCAAAACAAGTAAAGAGAAGTGTTCGTGTAGTGGTGTGGGTATGGTATACTAAGTATGGTGTTATGAACCTGTAGCATTTAAAAACTTCACAACTATTATCTGTCTGGTACAGTTTTATTCCAACCTCCCTTCAGAGGCAGCACCCCACATTTTACCCTCACAACAGCTGTGTGCGTAGGATTGCCAGGCCATAGCCTGCAAGCTCTAGGAGCATGGGGTGGTATTGTAATACCAGCATGCTGGTGTCTTCCTGGCATCCTGACATCACTTCTGATGGAAACAGGAAGGGATGTCATGACATTGGGGGGGAAGGTGGGATTTGAGCACTCCCCCCCCAACTTCAGTTCACCAGTGCAATGCCAGTGCATGCTCCCATTTCCCCCAGTTTCCTCCTGTTGGCCATTCAGACATTAATGGACAATGAACAGATTTGTCAGGACTGCTGCTCCCAGGGCTGTCATTCTAAAGGAGGCACTGTCACTTCAGTCTCAGAACAATTCTGCTACTTCCAGGGGCTGCCATTCCACCCTGGAACCTGTCATTCCAGCCCAGGAGGATACTTCTGCTACTCCCAGGGGCTGTCATTCTAATGCAGGGGCTGTCATTCCAGTTCCAGAACACTTCTGCTACTTCCAGGTGCTGTCATTCCACACTGGAACCTGTCATTCCAGCCCCAGGACACTTCTGCTAAAACCAGGTGCTGTCATTCTAATGGGCGGGGGCTGTAATCCCAGCCACAGAAGACTTCTGCTCCTCCCAGGGGGTGTCATTCCACTTGGGGGTTTTTCCATTCCAGTCCCAGAGCACTAATTCTATTTCTGGGGACCATCGAGTCCCTCTGGGATCTCTTATGCCAGTCCCAGAGCAATTTATCTTAGCCCAAAGACATTAACTCTGCATTTTCACTGCAGGTATTTTGTGCTGTAATGTATTTCAATGGAGTCCGTGCAAGTCAGTTGGCATTCTTGGCTCCCATTATCTCCAATGGGCTTTCAAGCTTCTTCCATTGTTTCCAATGGGCAATCCTGTCATTCCTTTAAGTACATCCCTCTACTGGGCAATAGTACATTGCACTGGTTTTGCTGGGCTTGCAAAAATGCCGCCCACCTACAGTTTCTACTGAGAGATTCTCTTGTTAATGAATCAATGAATTAATGAATGAATGTTTATTTGTGATCAAAGACAATTAATCATAGGAATACATTCTTATAACAGCCAAAGAGATTCATTCCAGCACAGAAAATATGTTTAGTCATAAAAGCCTTCAAATATTTATGAAATATAACAATCTAAAAAAATCTAAGAAATCTAAAATGTCTAGTATACGTAAAATGATTATGAGTCATACAAATAGATATCTATATACAGTCATGCTTCTTATTGTGGAATTTTACTAAGTGAAAGCAGAATTTGGCTATTTGCTGGAGACAGTTGGATTTTCATTAATTAAAAGTCTCTCCAGGCAGGTCTAATCTGCATCAACTGATGGTCTGTCTAAAAATGGGGATATAAACTTATCCCTATAAACTTGATGGAACAGGCACCAAAAGAACATATGAACCATTGATTCCACTTCTCCAATAGAGCAATGGCAACAACTGTCTTCATATGGAATCTTCCTGTATTTCCCATCCAGAACCGTTGAGGGAATAACCACACAATGAGCCAAAGTAAAAGCTCTTCTATAAGATGGCACATCCATATAAATAAGATATTTGGACTTGCTAGGGGCCAGGAAAAAAGGAGCTTTTATTAAATCTCACTGTCACTCTATGTTGTGAACCCTTTGTTTGACGGTGCTTTTTGCCAGGGCACTGCTCTGCACCAAAAGATCCTCAGGCGAGAGTCCCATTCTTTCTAAATTGATCTTAACCATTCACATCCACCTTGGGTGATAAGAATCTTGAATTATTAGCGAGAAAAGACCCTTTTGATTTGTATAGATCTTAAGCCACTGATATGCAGAAGATAATAGTAGTCTAGCTTCTTTTCTCATTTGACCCATTTCAATACGTAGGATGGCATTTGGCACACTGGGATGGTAACTGTAAAATATTACAAAGAAATTTAGACTGAATCTTCTTGAGCACACATAAGTGTTGGATCCCCAAGCATCGAGAATAAATCCACGTTTTAAAGAAAAGCAAAATTTATTTCAAAGCTTTGGAAAGACACTCAAACACGTTCTTTGTTAGAACTGAATACAAACGGTTAGGGCAAGCATGATAAAGGGATTTGAACCAGGTACAGGAGGGGGATGAAGGTCAGGAGTAACCTCCCCCCTTCCTTTGTCACGACTGAAGCTCAGCCTGTGACTAGAATCCTCCAAGAATAATCGTCCTGGAGTGACCGTCCTCTCCGCACTTGGCACAACAAAACCCAGGTACTGACACCAGCCTTTTTTGGGTTGGGGATTATTGAAAAATACATATATTTTATCAGAATTTTTAGTGCGAAAACATGTGAGCATCAAACATTTGAACCATATGAAGCACTTGGTGACTTGATCTCTTTAGTCTCTTTTCAGTCTCTTTTCCTGCCATTTTAGTCTCTTTTTCTCTCTTTTTTTGAGGTGGTCTACCCGTCCTAGCTCTGCTCTTCAGAAGTATGCAGTCACCGGCTCCTGGTGCAGAGAAGAGTTTCATAGCATTTCAGGGGGGGTGTTCTACCACATCATGAATCAAACCAGTTTGTTTAGCCCCCCAAAATTCATGATGATTCATAATTCATGAACTGGGCACGCCATGAGCCACGAACTGAACCAAACTGCATTTTCCCGGTTTGTACCCATCCCTAGTCGGGAGGTCTCAAATCTTATGTATGAGGTAGATTAAGCTGAGAATGTATGATTGGCCCAAAGTCACCCAGCAAGCTTTTAAACCAGATCTCTCATCCAATACTATAAGCATTATACTGTGCTGTCCCTCAAACAATGATCTATGTAGGCTATATACCTACATATATAGGCTATATACCTATACATATCATTCTATTTTTATTGTTAGTAGGATCCTATTTATGTAATTTCTGTGCTGCTTAATATGTCATGTGAAAACTTATGCTGTGCTTCAGTTCTTTGTGGTGGGCTCCAGACTTCTAAAAGCCTAATGCATTGGCTATTGAATGTCCCATTTTGTTGATTGTACTGACTCACTATGTGTAATCTGACTTTAGCCCCTGTGAGAAAGGCAAACTATAAATAATGTAAATAAAAATACTCTATATTTTAAATCCTTATTCCCATTCCATGTCACTAATTGACATAAAATGGAGAAACAAAAGATCTATTTTTGCAGCAAAAATAGACCGAAGCGAATATTATGAAATTCCCTAGGAATTGGTCATTTCAATGCATGACTGAGTATTACAAACAAAAATCTTCCTACGATGCCCATCATATTATTTAACCTGAAAAACAAAAATATAGTTAACCTCATCCTGGAGAAAAACAACATTCTCCATCCAATAGATTTTTGTGGGTATGGTGATACACTGAAGATAGCTCAGTTTTCCTTGATTTTTCATCTTCCATAGATTAATTTGTATGGAGATCATGGTGAAATTTCCTTAAATTATTCTCAAATGTGAGTCAGTGGATGCAGTTTCATACTATATATGTTTGCAGGGGTCATTTCATAGAAAAAGACACAAATATCTGAAACACAGACAAAGCAGGAAAGTCTTCACCTGCTGACAGAAAACAACACAGAGGAGGATAGTTGACCTTCCCTAGGGAAGGAATTCCACAGTTTTGGTGCCACAACTTACTGAGAGGCCTTTTCTCAGGTTGCAACGAGATTGTGCCTTATGGTTGCCAGTTCCAAGTTGGGAAATACCTGGAGCTTTGGGGGGTAGAGCCTGAAGAGGGTGGGTTTTGTGAAGGGGAGGGACTTCTAAAGCAGCTGTTTTCCCCAGGGGAACTGGTCTCTGTCGCCTGGAGATTGCTGGCCACCACCTGGAGGTTGGCAGCCCTACTTGCCCGGGATGGCAGGCCAAGCAAAGCAGGGTCCCTGGAGATGCAGTCAGGGAGGGTCAGGTGGGTGTTGGTGGTCCATTTTCTACCCTCACAAAAATGCATCAGCACAAGGGGGGGGGGAACTTACCCACTAACAATGAAATACTTCTGTTTTGAAAATAAATACAGTTATATAGAAGAAATATATGTGTCAAGAACAAGAAAACCCAATGGCTACTCACACACACACAAAATGAGGAAATTACACAAGAAGGACTGAATTACATCATTGGAAAGTTAGCCACAAATCAAAAGGCTGGAAGCCTAATTAATAACGTATGTTACAGCTGCTAGCAGAACTTTTCAAATTATCTTCTTCAGATAAATAAATTTTATTATTTTCTTCAGATATGAACTGCGCCTTTTTCTTTCTAGCATGAAGCCACTGATCAAGTGAAGATGCGAACCACCAAACCCCCCCCCCACTATACACATAAAATATTAGACAACAAGAAGAAATACATTTTAAGGACACAATTTGCTGTCCAATACTTTGTGTGAGGTGTTGTTTTTTGTGTGTGGTTTGCATACTTGCATATGCTGTTCATCCATTGGTGGTTGACTTTGGCCAATCAAGTGAAGAGCTGAAGATCCCAGTTTCTCTCTCACAGGCTCACTTGAGGCAAGGTCAGACTGCCCCTTGCTCTGCGGGTTTCACTTTCCGTTTTCATTGCCAAATGGTTCATCAGACCCAGCTTTCTACTGGCTGACCAGAAACCAGATCTTTTAGTAAGAGACAAACAGGATCTGATGGCAAGCTTCCCTCTCTTCTCCTTGGTCTTCCAGCCTCTGGAAGTCAGAGGTATACTGACTCTACATGTGGAGATTCCACCTATCTAGGAAAGGGTGGGAAGAGAAAGCAATTTTTAAAGCTGAAGGAGTGAGTAGTAAAGCCAAAGGGGGGTGATCTGCTATTCTCAGGTACTTTGAGCCTGCCTTTGGCTGTAAATCAACCATTTGGCTTTAAGATTTCTCAGGAGTAATAGATTTTAAGCTTCTAATTTTAGTCTCCCCCTTCATGCCTGTTTTCTACTCCTAAAAA
>NW_015167067.1:822419-872046 GCF_001447785.1 Gekko japonicus
AGCCAAGCTGGGCCCGTAAAGCCCGTATAAGCTTTGTAAACAATATCGAAGTACTGGAATAAAGCTGCCCCTCTACATGGCTGAGCTTTGGCCAAAACACCGGCGTAAACCAAAAACCCGGCCAACCAATTGGCCCAGGTGCGGTCAACCTAAGCTTCTCCTTATCCCTGTCTTCCAAATCCTCCTTATCTTTCTTCTCCAATTCACGAAAGAGGAGGGAAAATACATCCACATAATCGCCCCGACAGATTTTTTCCCTAGTTGCAGGTAACAAATGATCCCCCAACGGTAATGCTACATCACCATATGGGAGCTCCGAGGCCACTATATTGGCGTAAGATGTGCTCTGCTGACACTTGGACCCACAACACTGCACCTGCCCTGAGTCCTGAACCTCACAACTACTCCCTACTGGCTGATGTGAATGTTGATGCCCAGGTGTCCAACCACATCTGTTTCCAGCTATGTGAGCACAGGGTGAATGATGTGTACCTGCTCCCGAAGGGTTAGCGGCCCCACAAGGCCCCCATGGCCAAGCTGCCCCTGACGTGGACCCCTCCAACTTACCAGAGCCATTGCCTTCCTGTATTGGATCTGACGCAGGCACAGCTCCTCGCCGTGGAGGTGCACAACCCAAAGGGCCCGCCTCATCATCCTTCCGTTGACTCGGGCATCCACCACCAGTTCCAGTCGAAATCCTGCCTTCAACCAAAGACAACCGTGTGAGAACCTCAGCCTGAAACCGCTTCTTAGACAAGGAGCGAGTTTCCTTCCTTGCCACTGCACCGGTACCAATTCTGCTGCCAGGTGCTGGGGCCCCAGCAGCCTGCTCTACTGCAAGCAACCTCGCCAAAATTGCCTGCTGCACCTCATCACCCCCCTCTTCATCAGAAGAGGACAACGTGGGTGCTGGCCGTTTAGGGGGAGCTTTGGGCGCTGGCTTCTTCCCCTTGTTGCAGCCCATACCTTTTTTGGGCGCCATTCCAATTGACCACAAACAAAAAACGCCCAAAATTCTTAAAGATGCTAAACCTGCTTAGCCTCCAAGATCTGATGAGACTATGTTAGCAGGGCTATCACGGCCAGAGAACAGTACAAGTAAGCTCGCTAAGTGTAATGGAACCCCGCACTCCCAAATGGCTGCCTGACCACACAAAATGGCCATCCCAAACCGTGCTGAAGGGTGAGGGCTCCCACCAGTCACAAAATGATTGCCAAGCCCCGCCCCATATAGCTTCTCCAAGGAAAAGACCTTACAATGGCTGCAATTGAAACTGAAACCTAGCACCCTTCTCTGGCCCCCGAGAAAACCAGGCTTTGCCCCAAAATACTAGGAAGTACCAACGCAGCCGCCACCTGCAAGCTGCTAAAAAACCTGCTGTGATTTCTTTACTTTCTGGCAGCCCAAAGTGTGTGTGGGGTGAGTTAAGAGGGGGAGGGGGAAGCGCGCACCAAAATGCCGCCAAGAACTCAGAAGACCACAGGCCGCTTCATGCCAGCAACCCGGCAGGCCACTACTACCCCGGCCACACTACCCCCGCCGCACTCCCTACAGGCCCCGCAATCACCCAGGCGAAGCCGCGCCTAGCGCCCGGCCTCGCCCCCAACAGTGTGCCGCTCCAACGCCTACTCCCGGTCCGACGAGCTGTTGCCCCCACGCCAAACACAGCCACTGCAGCCGCTGCTGGGCCGCCACCCGGCCACCGCCGAAACTACTGCCGCCGAAACCGCCACTCTCCACCACGCCCAGAGCCCGGTCTGCAACAGCACGCCCACGCCGACTCCAGCTACCGCTCCCCGCACCCGGCTCCCAGAGGGTAAAGACCTCCGTCCCGGCCGAGCACGAGGAGCCAACTGAGGTGGATACTGGGGGGCGGCTTCTTGAACTTCCGGCCCCGCCCCTTGCATCCGGGTGCAGCATAGCTGCGTCAGCTGTCTCCTCCTCCCGGGCGGCAAAGGCGGCCCGCCAACGGCACGGGTGCCCCAGCCGTTGGCAAACTGAGTTTGTAAGATTTGTCTGTAACAATTTGTAAGATTTTCTGTAAGACACAAGACCAGGACACATCTCACTTCTGGCAATCACTTGGAGAGACCTACTTTTTTCCCACAATAGAAAACAATGGAGGGATAGGGACAACCTGTTTGGGGGCCCGTAGAATTGGAGCTCCTGGTCCAATGTTCTTCAAACTTGGTTGGTATCTTGGGGAGAGGCTCCAGCAGCTACCCGGCAAGTTTGGAGCCTCTCCCTCAAACGCCCTCCCCCCCAACCCCCAGAATATACCCTATGTTTTCGCCATTGACTTCAATGGCCCAGAGGATATAATTGTCAGACTCCTCCTTGCATCATAATAAGCACGCTTTTGAAGAAAAGGTAACTTTATTAGAGCTAAAGGTGCATAACAGGATCACTGTTCAGAATGAGGGGTAAAAGCAATGGCAAAGCATATAATAAACATTCAAACTACTATGGGCCAATTGCAGGGGTTCCCACGCGCGCCGTTGGCCTGAGAACTAACGGTCCCAAGCCTCTCATGTTATCTTCTTCTCACGGTGTTTAGTGAGAACTTCTCTACACTAACAAGCTCTTGTTTCCACCTGTGGCCTTGAGCGAGATAATTGTTTCGGCGAGCTACATAGACATGCGCATCTACGATTCTACAGTGAATATTCGCACACACATATACAGAAAGAAAACAAAACATTGGCACCTTGCTGACATAAATGGGGCCAATTTTTTAAAAACATTTTATTGTACAGATATAAAGAGAACAAATAAAGAATTTTACATAACCTTTCACTCTTTTTATATCCATTTTTTAAAAATGAATATTCATTTTAACCGTGGCAATTCTTCCCAGCAACGACAGCAACCACCAATAAATGGGGCCAAAATTGACATTCGGCTGGTCCTTTTTCAGGCCCAGCGTTCTAGCGGATGGGGGGGAGGGGGTGGCGGCTCTGCAGGCCGTTTTTCAGGCCCGGCGCTCTGGGTGCGGAGCCTGAAAAAGGCGGGGAGGGCAGATCAGTAGTCTCCGTCCCCCTGCAGTGGTTGCAGCTGCCGCCAAAAGCGGCGGTGGCCATAACTTTTAAAGAGCCCCTAAGGACAGCTGGGGGAGCCAGAATGACCTCTCGCATGTGATGTCCGCGGCAACGTGAGAGGTGGAATTTGCCCCTACAAGTCCAAGGTACGAGTCCACCACCCCGGGGCTCAGGGAAGCAGGAGAACGTTTCGCCCCTCCCCCTCCCCCCACGGGCATCGCAGCTGCCGCTGAGAACAGCAACAGCAGCCATAACCTTTTAAAGAGCCCCTAAGGAGAGCTGGGGGAGCCAGAATGACCTCTCGCATGTGATGTCTGCGGCAACGTGAGAGGTGGAATTTGCCCCTACGAGTCCAAGGCCACAACCCCGGGCTCAGGAAGGCAGGAGAATATTTGCCCCCTCCCCCTCCCCCCGCGGGCATCACAGCTGCCGCTGAGAACAGCAGCGGTGGCCATAACCTTTTAAAGAGCCCCTAAGGAGAGCTGGGGGAGCCAGAATGACCTCTCGCATGTGATGTCTGCGGCAACGTGAGAGGTGGAATTTGCCCCTACGAGTCCAAGGCCACCACCCCGGGGCTCAGGGAGGAGGGAGAACGTTTCCCCCCCCTGCGGGTGTCGCAGCTGCTGTTGAGAACAGTAGCGGTGGCTATAACTTTTAAAAGAGCCCCTAAGGAGAGCTGGGGGAGCCAGAATGACCTCTCGCATGTGGTGTCCGATTGGCACCGCGAGAGGTGGAATTTGCCCCTACGAGTCGGAGGCCACCACCCTGGGGCTCAGGGAGGCAGGAAAACGTCCCCCCCCCGAGGGCATCGCAGCTGCTGCAGAAAACAGCGGCAGCAGCAACGCCGCTCAGACACCACACGGGAGAAGTGGAATTTGCCCCCATGAGTCCAAGGCCACCACCCTGGGGCTCAGGGAAGCAGGAGAATGTTTTGCCCTGCCCCCTCCCCCCACGGGCGTCGCAGCTGCCACTGAAAGCAGTGGCCATAACCTTTTAAATAGCCCCTAAGGAGAGCTGGGGGAGCCAGAATGACCTCTCGCATGTGATGTCCAAGCGACAATGGTGCTCGAATATCACACGCGAGAGGTGGAATTTGCCCCTAGGAGTCCAAGGCCACCACCCCGAGCTCAGGGAGGAGGGAGAACATTTCACCCCGCCCATATGGAATGTAAAGTTTTCTACAGCAGACAGCACAACGGTTTAGGTTTAATGAAACTAAGCATTATCAGGAGCATGGGCTTCCATAATGTACTATACAAATATCCATGTCCTGATGTCATTGTCATTACAACACTCATTTTACATCTTTGGAAGCAGTTACTACATGTCTGTCACAGAGTGGCACAGCAAAGTCCCCAGAGAAGAAGGAGTCCTTTTGGCAGGTTGTCTGGTAGATTATGAGTGGCCAGAAGTCTCAGTAGAGTCCTACCTGGTAGTAGTTTGGACTTGAGAAATCCTTGAAGGCAGAAACCCAAAGTCTCCTAATGTATAGTTTTGTCTCTGGGCAAAGGCCTGGATCTCTTGTTATACGGACTGGATACAGCCTAGTTTCCTACAGCTGTGTACAGTGTTCCTTCCTATGGTTCCAGGTGGTTGTGGGTAGGGGATTAAGTTTTCTTTCTTAATTTTACCTACTGTTTCCTATTTCCCCCTTGCTCACTTTTGGCTTCTTCCTTTTAGCTTATCCCTTTCACCTGCTCCCTTTCAGGTCTGGGCCAAGGGCTTCTGGAACCCTAGGACAGCCAGGCCAGTCACACTCCTCCACCCAAGCCACCAAACTGGGCATACCTCGAACCAGTGTGCCAGGTTTGTTGCATCCATCACTCTGTATCAGAATTCCAAAGGTGCCCACAGACTCAAAAAGGTTGGAGAACCTTGCCATAGGTGATCACTCAGGTCCCCCTTGTAGTGTATTGTAACGGCTTACATTAATCGCCGCATTGATGCCCCATGTTAAGCTCGAGAGAGAGGAAGGTTCCTCCGAGCTATCGTGCTATTGGTCGCTCCTCAACAGCGACCAATCAGAACTGCACCTAGTCCCTGTGGGGGAAGAACTCTCATTGGACATTATCCGCTCAACCTCATTGGTTGTTTATTGTACAGAGGCGTGACTACGATAGCCCGGGAATGTTTAAAAGGAGCCTAGCTCCCAATGCTAACTTGTTCTGGTTATGACTTCTTTCAAGCGCTTGTTCGTACCTTCAATAAAGCTGTTCACTTTTGCTGAAATCACTCTCCGGATCTTTGTTAGCGGCGATCTAACACCCCTAGTGTTTGCTTTCAATTAATCCTGATTCCCTCTGGAGTTCTCCAGCTTGCTCAGAAAGAAGGTGAGATGGGGCAGGCATAGCTGCTACACTGCTACATTTGTCATTGGTGGCTGAGCACAGAGCCTCATAGAGTATGGATGCACGAAGCTGTACTTGATATTACATAGCAGGAAACTACATGTCCATGACTGTCATTTTTGAAAAAAAGTTCATGTTTCTTCTAATGCTAAACTGTACTGTTTTTTATAATGCTGAATCAATCCTTTGAATGTAACAGAGAGGGCTCCTGAAGGAATAATGATGATAAGGAAAACCTTAATTTCTAAGGCCGGGTGATTCTGTACTCATGATGGCAAGAACGCATGCACAACTCTGCTGCATCTATGAGATAATATAAGTTTCAGGATCTTTACCACTTTTGTGAAGGTGAAGAATCAAGGAAAATGTAGTGTATATATTTACTGATTTATATGCCAACTGCTTACACCACATATTTTCTAATACAACCAATGTAATCTCTCACACATCATACCTACAGGACTTCTGGATAAAGAGTGTGTAAATTGCTTGATAGTCTACCAGATAAAACCCTTTAGCAAAAACTTTTTAAAAACTATCAACAATGATTTGCATATTCCTATTTGGATGTATTAGGATGAAAAAAATTATGTTCATATCTAAGGAAATAAAAGACTGAAGAAAACTGACATCGTCTACCAATGGCTGTGACCCAGAGCATATTGTTGTGTTATTAACAACATAAACGAATTGAGCCATTGACTTTGAGCCGTTAGGCTCCTAATCCTTTCTTTCATTTCTGTAATGTGTTCTTCATCGTGGAGAAGGTACTCCATTGTAGAATGTTGCTCTGTCACTAGGTGCTTCTGCTCATATCTTCAACAGCAGAAAGCACCTAGTCCATAAGGAACTCTCTCAATACAATGGAAATTTGTTTCATTAATGAAGGATCATGGAAATGCTGCAGAAACTAAAAAAAAGGCTTAGGATCCAAGCCAATATCTAAAAATTAGCAGTTGTTTCCCAAGCAAGGCTTAAAGGAGAGTAAACTTATCAATAAGATTGTTTTATTAATCAAAAGACTTTAATTGATGAAGGGAAATTTTAATTGCTAGGTCTGAGAATTAAGAGATTATTTTAGAGAGTACTTGTTGCCTGGTGTGAAAGTGTAATAAAAAATGTGAAAGATATTTGTAGATGAGTTCATAATATTAAACATGTATTTTCTTTATATGAGGGAATCTGACTTCTGTTGATATATAAAAAGACACAACTATTGAGATGTTGCTAATATACTATTCATTTAAATTTAATGTTAAATTAATTAAAAAGCAGAAAATCAAGAAAAATATTTAATCAATTGACAACTCAATTAATGGCTGAGATGAAAAAAAATATTAAAATGTAAAATCAGATGCATTTTTTAAAGTTGCACACAAGTTCACATGTCTTCTGATGCCAACTCATTTTTCAGTGCATCATTTTACTAAAGTCTGTGCACTGTTAGTGCATTGATTATTTTTTTTTACCTCAATGCTTCCTTTACATCTGGCAGCACTTGTCTTGGTCTATGGACAGGAACTTGATAGAAAAAAAGTGTTTTGCTCTTGGTATGGTTGTTTACATCAGCTGGGGAATTCCCAAATGACCCCAAATCTCCAGTTACCCAATTAAGTCTTTCTTCAGAGTGTAGCCATGTTGGTCTGCAGTAAAGCAGCTAGAATCAAGTCCAGTAGCACCTTAGAGAACAAGAAAGTATCTGTTGAAGGGATTTCTGACTCTTGAAAACTAACATCCCGAAAATCTTAATCTCTAAGGTGCTGCTGGACTTGATTCTATCTGTTCCAATTAAGACTTGACTCGCTTGGATTTGTTCTGCTTTCTCACCCACATCGATAAAGTTATTATCCTCTGTACTGTGCTGGGATAATATCAGTTTGTGGTGTGGGCATTTTTCCTCCCAGTGAACGGAGAAATTGCACTTTGCACTAGAAAAGTAGATTTCAACAGAGTCCACTAATTCATTAACTTTGCTCTCATATTTCCAGGTTATACTAGTGAAAGTTGTTGTGGAAGTGTCTTTAAACTTTCCTAGAAGTCTGATGCGGTGTTTGTCAGTGTTACTGCTTCTGTTGTTGGTTCACTGATTAGGGAAACCAGGAGAGGTTGTATCTGTGTTTTAGATCACACATAATTCATCCATTCAGTTCCATTTATTTCCTTAGAACCACTAGTGATCACAAGAGAACATTCTTCACTTGTTTATACATAAAAGGTTTTTCAGGGGTGACCAAACATATGTATACCTAGAATTAGTTAATCACAACTATTACATTTATGGGCTAGAATTAGCTAATTGCACTAATTACTTTTATAGAACAGAATTACGATAGTATCTCTAAAATATCCATATCAGTTTTTTATAGTGAACTTAAATCAGGCGATCATCACTTCTACAAGAAACAGCAATAGATTGCACACAGTGTCAGATGTTGACACATGTGAAGGTCAGGAAGGATAGTCAAGTCAAGCCAGAAGCTGGGTAACTGGAATGTCAGATGTTGGGAACAAATTCACAGGGCTCAGGCAATATTACCAGGCAATAGGTTAGGATCCATGTAGGGGAAGCTGAAAGCAAGACAGAAGTATTGTCAAATCAGGCAAGAAGACAGAAGATACAATGCAGTCCAGGGCAGAAACAAGGTGTGAGATCAAAACATGACAAGATCAAGATCAATAGCATTAACAATCACTGTACTATAGATGAATTGCTCAGAATGAAGGGCACAGCCTAGACAGAACAGTGTCATGCATTTAAGTTAAATCTCATTGCAACCTTCACTCATCTCTGTTCCTTGCAGCTCTTATTGGATTAATCCAGGCAGGTTTGTTTCTTTTGAGGACTATCTTGAGGAGAAAGCTGAGCGTGCGGTTCAAAGACAATTGGGCCAGCAGGACTCTTCCTGAAAACAAGATTGTATGTATGCATGTATGTTATTTATAGTCCGCCTTTCTCACAGGGATTCAAAGCAGATTACTCATAGTGAGTTAGTACAATTGACAAAATGAAACATTGAATAACCAATGTATTAAGATTTTAGAAGACTGGAACCACCAGAAAGATGTGAAGCATATCATAAGTATTCACATGACACAATAAATGGTACAGAAATTACGTAAATAGGATCCTGCTTACAATAAGCTAATCACAGCAGTATAGACTACAGCAAGTTTGTAAACCCATTTTCTACCTGTGCAGAAAAGCCTTCTTAAATAGTTCAGTTTTGCACAGTTTGAGGAAAGCCAGGAAAGTGGAAGCTTTCCTGGTCTCCTTGGGCAAACCAGTCCACAAGGCAGGAGCCCATAATATGGGCAGTTGTTGATTTTGCCCATTTGCAGGTTGGTACCTGCAGAACCCCTGTGGACTTGAGTGAAGTTGTTGGGGCAGAACATAGGGAGAGAGGTGGTCCAGTAAAGCACAGAGCCAATCTCTGGAGCTGCTGGCCTCATGATTTGGGTTTGAGGTGCCACGGCACTTAACATCAAATTCTGATTTTCTCAGCTACTGCAACAAAAGTGCTGCTTTTTTAATTCGTTAAACCAAATCAGGCAATAAGTAACAGATTTTTTAAAAAAATTCTATAAACCCAGTGATTCTACTGAGTAGGCTTCAAGCAAGCTTGAATTTCCCCCCCTCCCCTTGGACTTGTTTATCTTCTGCTTCTGGTTATTCTGAAGCACAAGGGGGTAACTATAACAAAAATTTCTTTTCTGTAGTATAATCTTGAATGTATTCATAAGTGGGCTTTGAAATTTACTGTGACCTTTGCTGTTTTCCTTTGGAATCTGTTCTTTCCCCCAGCCTAAAATGGTACCCCAGTTGACCATCTGAACAAATAGAACAGGCTTGTATGGTTCCAAATGTTAAAAAAAACAACCTTCTGGTAGTAATGTGATTCCCCTCAGATGAGACTTTCTCTGCTTATCTATTCTGTTTCTGCTTAGATGGAGGCATTCAAACCATGCCTGACCTTAAATAATGATGGCACACCCTGACTTTTGGACACTAGATCTCAAGCCTTCTATGATTCAGTACTACTGCTATCCAATTTACTGCCATGATTCTGTTCAGAGTCTCTCTCCTATATACTCAGTGAAAGAGGAATGAGTGGCATAGAACTACTTTCTTAGCTTGTATTCCCTGTATTCTTAGCTTGGTATTCTCTACCAAGACATTCTCAAGATATACCCTGCTTTCCCTGTTCCCTTGTCATGGAAGCCTGTCCACTAGTGGATATTCAAAACAATAGCCCTTGGTTTCAAGTGCAATAAGTGTTAAAAGCAAGATCCAGAACACTACAAAACAAACTTTGGCTGCGGTCACACGGAGCATTAGGCACGCTAGAGAGACGGAAGAAAGGCGGATTTTCCGGGCGCGATCTCACCACCACATCTGGGAAGCGTAGAGCTCCCGTGGCTCACCCGAGGCTTCACTCCGAAGATGCGCGGTAAAAAACTAGTACCTCGGAGGTACTAGTTTCCGAAAACCACAGGGCAAGGGCGGGCACATGATCGCATTTCCGGTGGAATCCCATGGCATCTGGCGCCCGCCCATGTCCCCTCGCAAAAAGGGTTTTTTCCCCAAGTGTCCTCGGGATGCGCACAAGCACCCAACGGGGCATGCGCACACATTGGTGTACAGAAAAAACCCACCCGTTTGCCGCACCGCTTTTTTGCCGTGCCGCACGATTGTGGTGTGATCGGCACCTCCCCCCTACCATGGGACCTCCACGGAATGTCTGCTCACGCAACCGCGCATTATTTTGCCCCGGGGCAAACAGCCACGCTTCCCCCTGCATTTTTCTTGCCCATGTGACTGCAGCCTTTATTTCTGCTTTTTAGTTGTGCAGTGTCCCTGTGTTAAAAAGTCTATAATCTTTCATGAAATGTTTCTGCATAGAAGTTAAACAACCAACTTACAAGCTTGCAATTTTGTAGAATGTGTTATTCTCATGCAGAGAGACCCTGAGCTGTTTCTGTGTGTTAAATAAGAAATGCTGTGCAATGCATCAACAGTGGTGATGGAAGTGACAGAGCCAGTAAGTATCTTCTGCTGTACCATGCATGATCTCAGCGGAGAGAGAGAGAAAGAAAATGTTTTGGTTTTTTTTAATGTCAGTATCTTGGCCTGTTTTACCTTTTAAGTTTCATTCCAGCAGTACTTCTAGCCTAACTGGATTTGACCCAGTACCTGAAAAATGAGGGGGGAGGGGGGGCTGCGGCTCTGCAGGCTGTTTTTCAGGCCCGGCGCTCTGGACGCGGAGCCTGAAAAAGGCAGATCAGCAGTCCCCCCCCTGCAGGCGTCGCAGCTGCCGCCGAGAACAGCAGCGGAGGCCATAACTTTTTAAAGATCCCCTAAGGAGAGCTGGGGGAACCAGAATGACCTCTCATGTGAGGTGGAATTTGCCCCTACGAGTCCAAGGCCACCACCCTTGCTCAGGGAGGCAAGGAACGTTTCGCCCCCCAGCAAGCGTTGCAGCTGCCGTTGCTAACAGCAGTGGTGGCCATAACCTTTTAAATAGCCCCTAAGGAGAGCTGGGGGAACCAGAATGACCTCTCATGTGTGATGTCCAAGCGGCAATGGCACTCGGACATCACACGCGAGAGGTGGAATTTGCCGCTACAAGTCCAGGGCCACTACCCTGGGCCTCAGAGAGGCGGGAGAACGTTTTGCCCTGCCCCCCCATGGGCATTGTAGCTGCCGCCGAGAACAGTGGTGGTGGCCATAACTTTTTAAAGAGCCCCTAAGGAGAGCTCGGGGAGCCAGAATGACCTCTCGCGTGTGATGTCTGAGCGGCAACCTCTTGCGGGAGAAGTGGAATGTGCCCCTACGAGTCCAAGGCCACCACACCAGGGCTCAGGGAGGCGGGGGAACGTTTCACCCCCCACAGTTGCCCAACTGATGGCTGGTGGGAGCAGGGGGCGGGGCTTATGTGCCTGCCCCCTGGGGTCCTGACTGGCGGAGCGGTGTTCCGGTGCGCTCCGGCAGGAACCCAGGCCTGCATAGGCCTCTGTCCAAAAATCTGCTTATGCATATGGGTCACTTTCAGGCTGTGAAATAAATGTAAGTTTTCATCATTCCTGGTTCTCCATAAACTATTAAATTAACAGTATGGATTTTAGTAGTATTTTGTGCAATTTAACTGAACTGTGGAAATGCATTTTCCAAACATATTCATCAGTCAATTAATTTTAAGTCAATTAATTTAATGCACTTATTACTGTATGATTCTGCTTTAGATTGCAGGGTAAGCACGTTACTTGGAGCCTCTATTGTAATAGAATGCAGTTTCTCTTATAGACTCACTCAACCACTGTGGTTATCTTCCAAGGCCCTGTTTCAGGTGTCCCCACCTTCTGACATTAGCCTGGTGGCTAATTAGCTTTCTCAGTAGTGGTACCAAAACTCTAGAACTCCCTGCCCACGGAGACTGATCTGTTCCCTTCTGTTGCCATCTTCCACCAGCAGGTGAAGACTTGTTTTTTTTCATTTGATGTTTCTTTAGTGATCTTTCCTTCCTGCCCAATGTTGTTGTTTTTATATTTTTGTACGTGTATTTTAGCTGTGGTTTTAATTGCTTTAATGCTGTGTTTTTGTTGGTTTGTTAGCCACTTTGGTTGCCTTGTGAGGCCAGAAAGTTGAGGTATAAATTTTGCAAAATAAATAATAAAATATATTACCTGGGATGGCTTTTGTTTTAGAGGGAACTTCTCCTCCCCCTCCCAAATGCAACTTTGATGCTGAAAGAATGTTGCCAAAATTTTGTACAACACTAGTTCTAGTATATCTACCTCATCTCTTTTTTCCAAATTGTACACCGTTGTTAGGCAAATATGTACTCTCACTTTTTCTTTACTTTTCTGATAGAAATCTTGGTGGTTTTCTATATCATTTCTGTATGTATGTTTCTTTTTACAGAGAGTGCATGCTGTTCCCTCCCTCCCTACAGCCAGTTATGCTGATGACTCTGGCTCCTTTTGTTAATATAGTTGCATGTGGAAAAGATTTGTTCCACAGTATATGAATTTTGATCACTGCATTCTTCCGCATAACAGAATGAAAACAGAACAATGCCAACTAAATGTCAGAGTTTTGCTCCTTATCTCCTAGGCCATCTATGAATCATGAATGTTTTGAAAGCTTGTAACTTTACATTTTTAATGTGCATCACATCTGTACATCTTGGAGTTATCCATCTATATGAACAACAGCTGAAATACCTCATCCTGTCCCATTGCCAATAGCCTTTCATGTGTATCCCACTAGTTAATGCAGAAGGAACCAATTATTTTAAATGGGAAAATGTCACCAAATCCTTTCTCAAATATTTAAGATATTTGGGGCTAATCACATTTTCTTAATCCTAATACAGCTGTTTCAGAACCATGCATAGTAACCCAGCACATGATAAATTCTTCAGAATTTCTCCTGTAATTTTTATTAAGTAGGATCCCCCCCCCCAAGACTGCTGAAGCCCTGCTGAATATTATTGTTCTCTGTACAAACACAAATCATTTGCAATGTTGCTGGTTTGCATCATATCCCTAGCTTAGAAACAAGCAAAAAGCTTCATTCTGCAAGAGTCTAGAGCAAGAATGTTAACCTTGCCAACAAAGAGACTGTAATTGCTGAGCTGGCAGGCTGAATTACACAATACTGCAAGTCCCATATAATACAATGTGAAAAAGTGGCTACTTTGGATGAATACAAATCCCCTGGGCCAGATGGTGTACACCTCAAAGAACTTTATAGAGAGCTTGCAGAGTCTTTGCCCATCATCTTCAATACCTCTTGGAGGCTGGGAGATGTGCCAAAAGACCGGAGGAGGGTGAATGTTATCCCAATTTTCAGGAAACTACGATTCAGGAAACTACAGGCCAGTCAGTCTAACCTCTGGAGCAGATTTTAAAGGGGGTCATTCTGGGAGAATCTGAAGGACAACTTGGTGATCTGTACAAGTCAGCATGGATTTGTCCTCAGTGGGTCCTCAGTGGGCAACCAAAGTGGCTAGCAAACCAACAAAAACCCACTATCGTTTCATTCTTTGATAGAGTGATCAGCTTATTGGATCATGAGAAGGCTGTCAACGTTGTTTACCTGGATTTCAGTAAAGCTTTTGACAGGGTTCCCCATGATGTTCTGATGGGTAAACTGGAGGGCCATGGACTGGACTCTAGGATACTTAGGTGGACAGGGAACTGGTTGGAGAACCGCACTCAAGAGAGTAGTTGTCAATGGCATTTCATCTGAATGGAGGGAGGTGTCCAGTGGGGTGCCACGGGGTTCAGTTCAGTGCCTGGTACTTTTCAATATTTTTGTCAATGAAATGGATGAGGAGGTGGAGGGACTACTCATTAAATTTGCAGATGACACCAAATTGAAAGGAGGAGCCCTATAGCTAGATGATTTTCATGGTGGGGGGCACTGGGGGCATGATGCCACTCGTGACATCAGAAAAATAATAAAATATTTTGAGATCCAGAAGGTGGTAAGATAATAATCACTGGTAGACACAAAAGAAAAAAGGGACGCTTCCACAGGGTGAAGCTCTAGTTTTGGGGCTTTTGTCACCGAAAGATCCAGAGAGGAAAAAAGTAAACATTCTCATCCTTCAGCCACTACGTGGGGTGACTCATCAGGCAAGTGGTGCTTTAAACTCAGCCAACCCTGGCCATTCAAGCTGTGTTGGAAGTCGCTTCTGCCTATT
This sequence comes from Gekko japonicus, assembly GCF_001447785.1. Lineage (NCBI taxonomy): Eukaryota > Metazoa > Chordata > Lepidosauria > Squamata > Gekkonidae > Gekko > Gekko japonicus. The sequence continues at coordinate 836,515 of NW_015167067.1, forward strand.
AGTGTTTGGGATATGAGCCGTTCTATTCTCTCAGCCTTTCTTCTTCAGACTGACATTTGGAGAGCCCCCTTATACTTGTTGGAGGATGATTCCAAGGGGATGGAAGAGGAAGGAACTCCTTCTCCTCCTCTGACTCCCCTCCTACAAAACCCTTCAGCCTGCTACTAACCCACAGTTACTCAGAAGTAGAGATTAGTGTTCAACCTTTCATAAGGAAAGTGCTTGATTTACACTGTGAGGAGGAGCCGAATGAGCGAGGTGGGGGTAGAAGAGAGCTCCTCTGTGAAAGCAAAATCACTGAACACCAGATAATTTCAAGTGCTTCTAATATCCTGATACTTGGCATTGTTCCCCCCTTTCCCCAAAAAAAGTTCCCAGAGCTGTCCAGTTTGATGCATTTACAGCTAGTGAACTCTGTTCCAGATGGGGGGGGGGCAGCAAGGGAGGGCTCAGGCACACAGGTGCAGGATCCTCACCTGGATTCTCTTTCAGACACCTCCCTATAGTCAGGCAGTGTGGGGCCCCATGGAGCTGTGGCATGCAGGCCTCTCCTGGAACAAGCCCAGGACTCCCTCTGCCTCCCGGGGGAGGGGAGGTGGACCGGGAGATTAAGGAGCAGGGCACGTTCGGGAGGGGGCACTGCCCCATGAGCCCTGTGTTAGGTATGACCTGGGGAGGAGTAATGAACACCCTGGGAGACAAAATTCAGTGATACCTGAACACAATGGAAAAGTGGGCAGATGTCAATAAGATGCAATTCAATAAGGGGATATGAATAAGATGCAATTCTATAAGAAGAGAGTTCTGTATCTGGGCAATAAAGAAAAGAAGCATGCATACTGGATGGGGGAAACACTTCTGGGTAGCAGTGTGTGAACAAGACCTTGGGGTACGGGAGGCCTGTAAGCTAAATATGGGCAGTCAGTGTGATGCAGTGGCAAAAAAGGCTAATGCAGTCTTGAGGTGTATCAACAGAGGCATAACATCCAAATCATAAGATGTCATAGTCCAGCTGTACACTGCATTGGTCAGGCCACACCCAGAATACTGTGTGCAGTTCTGGAGGCTATCTCAAGAGCCTCCAGGTAGACTAAAAATAAGTTAATAAAATAAATTTGATTTAAATTGAAAAGCTTCATTTCCAACTTAATCTTGTGATGCAGTAATGCATATGAATCCTGTCTTTGTACACATAGAAGCAGGTTGTGGAAGGATCTTTTAAAGCAGAGGAATGAACTATTGCTCATCCTATCCATGTCTAAGGAATTTTACTAAAAGAGTTACTGTTGATATATGATTACTTAGTTTCTTGAAGTGTACATGTCCAAAGCAAACAGTGCATGCTCAGAAAATCAGGCTTTTATGTCTGATACACTATTTAGTAATATATAATCAAGTTATATAATATCAGCAAAGGAATACAATCAATCAGATATTGTTGGTTGGGCTTCAAAATCAACATAGCCATTGCATTCAGTCAGAAGAAAATCAGCTGAAATCCACACTACAATCCTTGAGATACCTAGGCCTCAAACTGGATATTCAAGATCACTTTTCCTGAGTTAGCTAGGATTTATTATATACATGTTATAGCTGAAAATGTGAAATATGGAATCACCCTCTTGGCCAAGTTGTTCACATGAAACCTCAGAAGAGAAGGAAACGAATTATTTGAAGGCTATCCCTTGCTGGTCTGCTGTGTTCCAAAGGAGGGAGGTAGAACAAATGTTCATTTGCAATGGGAATGAATAAGTTGCCGTCAACAGGATGTACGTAAGCCTGTATGCAGTCTGAAGTACAGTATCTAAATACTGGACTCAGCAGTTGAGGAGCATCAAGAAGGAAAAAAGTGCTTTAAGTTGTTAAAGGGAGCATGGTCGGGAGTGACTAAGGAGATTTAAAAAAAAATGACACACACAAGTTGTACAATACTAAATATCAGCTCTGCTTACAAAGTCATACATTTTAAAAATATATTCCTTTATCTCTACATATAGTGGTCTTACGCTAAATTCCTACTTCCATTAGGAATTTCTATATACTAAATCATATCACAATACCAAAATAGTAGAATAATTTGCTTTGCTTGTTCTGTTCACTCATCAGATATCGCTAGTATGTAACATAGTGATAAAAGCTGTTACTGTGCTAAAGAGTTATATTGCCGTGAGTTGCATTTTAAGAGTGCATTCCTAGGCATGTTTAGTCAGAATCCTACTGAGATCTACTCAGTGGGGCTTACTTTCAAGAAAGTGTTCTTAGGATTGGAGAAAAACAGAAACTACTTCACCTTCTGAAAGAAAATAATTACCCCCCCCTTCCAACCTTTGTTCATAATGAATGGTTGATTAGTGTCATATCTTTCAGATGATCAATTCTCCTGCAAATTTATCTATAAATGTATAGTTAATTTGCCATTTTTTGTTCAGCTGAGAAATATTTGTATTTGACAGTCAGTTGTGCTTGACAAATGAATGCAGTCCTAATAGGCCTGAGCTGACTGGAAGACCCCCGTATCCATTTGAAACCATTAATAACATTTATTTCATGACTCACGCAAGGCCTCTGAGAGTGTGTTTCTGCCCTAATCCTCTTTTCTGTATCTAGCTTGAAATATATTAATGCCCATTCTTCTTAAATGATGAACTGACTTTCTCCCAAGCTTATTTTATGGCTGGCTTTCAAAATAACTTCAGTGCTGGAGATATAGAAAGCAAAGCTGAAGCAAAACAAAGCTGAACCAAAGCTGTTGTGGCTGTATAAGAGGCCATGAGAAAATATGGCCAAGCTTAATATTTCCAGGTACAACTGGCTTCTGCTTGTTTTGCTATGACCCATTTTTAATTTATTTTAAATCACAGAATACAACATACAAAGCATATACTGCATTATTCTATGGCTGTTGAAAAAATGTGGGAAAATGTAGTGTATTAGAGTTCATTTAAATCTTGCCTTAATCTTGCCTTTCCTCCAAGGATCTTGGTGTCATACATAGTGCCCCCCTCTATTTTCTCTTTAAAACCAGAGGTCATTTCGGGGGGGGGAACGCGGGGGATCGCAGTTCCCCCGGGTGAGGTACGGGGGGGCGGCGCACATGATGAAGCCCCGCCCCCTGCTTCCGGCCGCCCCGCTTCCAGCCCTCATTCAGCCAGGAGGAGGCAAAAGAAGAGGGAGGGTAAGTTGATTCCTCCCTGCCTCTCCCCACTCCTGCCTGCCTGGGGCCAGGGAGGGGCTTCGCGGGGCTTCCTTGCATTCCCGCCGGCCTTGCAGGTCCACCGCCGGGCCCCTCATGGGGCTCAGCAGTGGAGCTGCAAGGCCGGCGGCAGTGGCCAGGACCGTTGGGGGTGGGGTGTGTGGCCTTATGACACACTTCCGGTGATGTCAGGGGGTGTGGCATATGCTAATGAGTTATGCTAATGAGTTCCCCTAGCTTTTTTTCTACGAAACGACCCCTGTTTAAAACAATCCTATGAGGTTAAGTTATGCTGAAAGAGATTACTGGTTAAGGTCACCTGGTGAGCTTCATGATAGAGTGGAGTGTCCCTGGTCATAGTTAAACAGTCTAATTACTGTTGTTGTTGTTCAGTCGCACAGTTGAGTCCAACTCTTTGCAACCCCGTGGACCACATCATGCCAGGCCCTCTTGTCTTCTGCCGTCCTCTGGAGTTTGCTTAATTTCATGTCCGTTGCCTCGATAACACTGTCTAACCATCTCATTGCCATTCCCTTATTCTTTGACCTTCAGTGTTTCCCAGCATCAGGGTCTTCTCCAGTGAGTGCTCCCTTCTCATTTGGTGGCCAAAGTATTTGAACTTCAGCTTTAGTATTTGGCCTTCCAGGGAAAAGTCAGGGTTGATTTCTTTTAGGATTGACTGATTTGATCTCCTTGCAGTCCAAGGGACTCTCAAGAGTCTTCTCCAGTACCATAATTCAAAAGCATCTATTCTTCAGTGCTCGGCCTTCCTTATAGTCCAACTCTCGCAGCCATACATTACTACTGGGAATACCATTGCTTTGACCGTACAAACTTTTGTTGGCAGGGTGATGTCTCTACTTTTTATTATGCTGTCTACATTTGCCATCACTTTCCTCCCAAGGAGCAGGCATCTTTTAATTTCATGGCTGCAGTCACCATCTGCAGTGATCTTGGATCCCAGGAATGTGAAGTCTGTCACTACTTCCACGACTTCCCCTTCTATTTGCCAAGGAGTGATGGGGCCAGATGCCATGATCTTAGTTTTTTTGATGTTGAGTTTCAAGCCAACTTTTGCGCTCTCCTCTTTCACAGCCAGCAAGAAGCTCTTTAGGTCCTCTTCAGTTTCTGCCATTAAAGTGGTATCGTCTGCATATCTGAGCGTGTTGATGTTTTTCCTAGCAGTCTTAATTCCGGCTTGTGATTCATCCAGGCCAGCATTTCACATGATGTACTCTGCATATAAATTAAATAAGCAGGGTGACAATATACATTCTTGTCATACTCTTTTTCCTATGCTAAACCAATCAGTTGTCCCATATGTGGTTCTAACTGTCGCTTCTTGACCCTTATACAGGTTTCTCAGGAGACATGAGGTGGTCTGGTACTCCCATCTCTTTAAGGACTTGCCACAGTTTGTTGTGATCCACACAGTCAAAGGCTTTAGCATAGTCAATGAAGCAGAAGTAGATGTTTTTCTGGTACTCCCTTGCTTTCTCCATAATCCAGTGAATGTTGGCAATTTGATTTCTAGTTCCTCTACCTCTTCGAAGCCCTGCTTGTACTTCTGGCACTTCTCTGTCCATGTACTGCTGAAGCCTAGCTTATTCGATCGTGAGCATGACCTTGCTAGCATGTGAAATGAGTGCAACAGCACGCTAAATCTATTGCTTTGTCTTCAACTTTGTTTCATGACATTTTAGCTACTGTTCACTACTTAATTATTAGGTCAATTGAAATGCCAAACCAGCAGATGAAGGCAAAATCGAGCAGTGAACTAGCAAAATCGAGCAGTGAAGTACCATAGTAGCTGTAATTAAATGCTGCAGTTATTCGATATCAAAAGTTAAGGAAGAGAAATCCATTTCTTCCATAATAAGCTGATTCCAGCATTGTTTGTGTGTAAAGTACTGTCAAGTCACAGCCGACTTATGGTGACCCAGCAAGGGGCTTTCAAGGCAAGTGAGAAGCAGAGGTGGTTTACCATTGCCTTGCTTTGCAGAGTCTACCTTGATGGTCTCCCATCCAAGTACTGACCCTGCTTAGCATCTGAGATCTGACACAATTGGGCTATACCATGCTGCCTTCCTTCCAATTTAAATGTGGGATGGTACTGTTATTGTTTATGAGAACCCTGGGATTCAATATAGCTAAAAGAACTGGTAGTCTATGTAATTCTCTTTGAAATCAGGGTAAGTGTATACATTGGCATTATCTGGTTTTTTTAAAATGGATATTGGGGGTATTGCATAGATTGTATGTTATATTATTACTTACAGTTCCATTATTCATTTCCATTAAGGAAAATTTAACTGTCCATATTGCTGGGAAAGGTGTTCAGCTGTAGTAGCAGATTTTCCACTGGTCATCCTCTGCTTTATTTATGACTGTTGAAGGTCTTTGGACACTTTTATTGCATTCAGGCAAGTAGGATAGACCTGTTGGGTTTATTTATGTGCATGATGTCAGCTAGCTGCCTTATCTGTGTAGTCTACCCTTCCCTCTCCCCGCCTTGCTTGCAGCTCAGCAGCTTGCCGTAAACATGCCAGGGAGCCGTGGGAGCTAGACGCCGTTATCAGTCTGGCCTTGTGCATTAGGGAGGGCTTGGGGTCCACATTTGGTGTGAATTTTTCTGCTCTCAGGAAACCATGGGATTCTCCTGCTCATTATGTAATCACCCGCCAGGAGTCTTCCCGCACGCGCACTCGAAGTTCATTTGCTTAGCTAATTGCTTTGCCCAGCTATATGTATTGGGATGTTCCCGCCTTCTAGTTATTCCTAACAATAATTCAGTGGACATGGTACCAGTCTTGTACACTAATAAACATAACGCTTCTTGAGAAACGTGTGTGAAGAGTTACTTACTGTGGAACCTGACACATACCTTGTTATTAGTGCCTGTGAGCACAACTACTGTGATGTTATTTTGCATTTCAATATTGATGTATGATATGCCATGAGCACATGTGTTTATATTTGGGAACATTGTATATGTTTTGGGTTGTGGACCACCAACTCAATGTAGACGCTTATTTGAAAATTTAATAGTTATTCAATATATTCAATACTCATACATTTCAAGTGTATATAATCTTTGATGGTCTTCCCTTGGCATTTCCTGCTGTTTTCTACATTCACATGCTAGGGATCCCTGTTTTTTATGCTTCCCTCCAATTCTAGCATTTTTAGGTACTAAAAGGAACAGATAATTTCAGATGGGTGGCTGTGTTAGTCTATAGAAGCAAAATAAAATGAAATAATTCATCATGAAATGGGATGGTGTAATTCATTTTTCGAAATTGACAGTACCATCTTAGACAGGTCTATCCAGAATCCTTCTCAAGTCTATTTAATGAGGCTTGCTGCCAGGAAAGTGTTCTTAGTATTTTACTGTAAAAATCTCTTTAGAAGCTGTGTTCTAATTAAATAAATTCCCTAGGAAACATTCCAATAGATAACTTATGATAATAAATAAGCCATTCAATTTTGAATTAGCAACACTCACTACGTATTGTATTGCCTACTGTTGGGTGGGGGGTTTTTTGGGTTTTTTAAAGCTCTTTACTATCAGGCTGTAGGTTGATTTAAAAATGCAGATACTTTTACAGATGAAAAATTTATAAAAAAGGCCTATAACTTTTGGCTGGAATGGAAGATGCAAGATGAATGGTTAAAACCTTCAATGATTGCTTGGGCTAGAGATATAGGAAATGAATTAACTTTTGAACAATGGGAAAAGGTTTGGGAGAAAGATGTAAAAATGGTTAGATCAAGTGCCTTTAAAGAGAACATTACTAAAATGTTCTATAGATGGCATATCTCCCCGGCAAGATTAAACAAATATGATAAGAAAATTGGAAAGAATTGTTGGAAGTGCAAATCTAGCGATGGAACATACTTCCATCTATGGTGGGTATGTAACAAAGCTAAAAAATTCTGGAAGATGGTAAAAGAGATGACTGATGAGATATTGAACAAGACTATACCTTTTTATTAAATTTTATCCCAGATACGTTTAAGAAAAACGAAACCTATTTAGTGATGCAGATCATTACAGCAGCCAGAATTTTGTATGCTAGTAAGTGGAAAAGTGAGGAAACCCCTACTAGAGAAGATGTAATTGCCAAAATATTAGATGTGGCAGAGATGGAGAAAATAACATTTATTTTACAAGATAAAGGATATGAACATTTTGATAAATATTGGTTTAATTTTTACAGGTGGTTGAAAGAGAGAAAATAGCTCAGCTTGGTTTGATATGATTGGAATGACTACGAATAGATACTTGTAAATATTGAATAGAATAGTATTCAATGGTTAGGGTAAATAAGGTATGATAGTAGAATGTATATATGCTGAGAAAAGTTGGAACTTGTCTGCAATCCGATTTTGTTAACGAACTGTATGTGTGGTTTTATTCTTTTCTTTTCTTTTTCAAATGTTCTTGTTTGTGTGTGTTTAATGTATTAAATACAAATAAAGAGATATTATAAAAAAATGCAGATACTTTCCCCAGCTTCTGCTGAATAAGGGTGAGAATAAATTCAAATTGCCTGCACTACACTAAATTTAATGTTTTGTGTTCTACTTTATTCCATGCCATTTTAGCTACTATTCACTGCTAATTAATTTTAACTATAAGTTAAGACATATTGTTAGTTCAACTGTAATGCCAAAATTGCAGATGAATGTGAAATTGAGCAGTCTGACTTTCAGTACAGCAAAAACTTTATTTTATGCTCTCTCTCTCTCTCTCTCTCTCTCTCTCTCTCTCTCTCCCCCCCCACACACACACACACACACTTTCTGGCTTTTCTCCTGCCTGAACATTCAACAGTCTCATCCCAAACAGAACTGAATGCTTCTACGCCCATTGACTTTAGTGCACTTAGAAGGGTGTTATTCTATTTCTATTCTATATTCTATTTAGGTTGTACCCTTCCAAGTATATAATCTGGTTAGTTTATTTTATATGCTTAAGCAAGATGATATTGTATACTTTTTGTAGACATACCTGTAGGGATATGTCACTGTTCAGTGCATATTCCTTGGCTTGTCCAAGAAAAGATGTCCCCTTATGTAACATTTATTTCATTCCTAGAGCAACTTCCAATGCCTTGGAAGAACACATCCTTTTTTTTCTCTCTCCCTGCAACAAAAAGATGGAAACACAGGCAACTTCATTAAGGCAACATTTAGACACTTTAGCATAGAAACACAGAAAGAATAAATTATTTTAAATACCTTATAAGAAACCTTTCCCTTTTTTTTTTTTTGGCTTAAAACCATCATGCCCATTTGTTTATAAAGGTGCCTATTTGCTCTAATATTGCTCTAATGGTTAGGAATCTGTCAGTGTTTCCACTGTAATTTCCCTGGCATTACATTACAGTTTTGAGATGTAAATTCAATCCAGGCTAAAAACGTAGCATAAGCCTTCGTTTATCCCTTTCACATGTTTTCAAAAATAGCTTTCATAAATTAAGATGTAAAATTGATAGCTGGTGCTTTCTTTCAGGTTTTACTTATATAGAACATGCTTGAACATGTCCATATCTCCTTCAAACAACTTTTGCTTATTCATATCTTAAAAACACATTTAATATTTTAAAAGCAATTTTAAATGAGGCTGCTAATCCACATTATGCAATGTGCTATTTGCATATCTTTAAAAAACCCTATTTTTCCAAAACCTGAATATTTTAAAAATTATTTGTCTGTTTTGGTGCCCCATGGTATTCCTAACTCTCCAGAGCCAGGTTGGTGTAGTGGTTAAGAGCAGCAGACTCTAATCTGGAGAGCTGGGTTTGATTCCCCTCTCCTCTACATGCAGCCAGCTGGGTGACCTTGGGTCAGTCACAGTTCTCTCAGAACGGTTCTCTCAAGAGCAGTTCTCTCAGAGCTCTCTCAGCCCCACCTACCCCACAAAGTGTGTGTTGTGGGGAGAGGAAGGGAAGACAATTGTAAGCCACTCTGAGACTCTTTCAGGTAGTGAAGAGGGGGTTATAAAACCAACTCTTCTTCTTCCTCCAACACCACATTTCAAATGAATCATTTTTCTTCCTCTCAGCCTTTTTTTCATTGTCCGACTTTTACTGATTGATTTGACTGAAAACATTTATTAGCCACCTTTCTTCCTTATGGAGCTTGGGGTGGTTTACAAAATCGATAAAACATAGATAAAACACATAAAATAGAATAAATTAAAAATGTAAAACCAAAAATTTTAAAGCACAACTCAAGATTGCTAGTAAACTTAACCAAACTTTCACACCTAAACGTAGTATTGGGGATTACCATTGTATGAATCATCTTGATCTTGGGCTCCAGTGACACTCCCTTACATGTAAATATCTTTTCTAGCACTTTCATGGCTGCCCTTCCCAGTATCTGATGAAGTGTGCTTGCACACGAAAGCTTATATCCAGAATTAAACTTTGTTGTTCTTAAAGGTGCCACTGGACTGAAACTTTGTTCTGTTGCTTCAGAACAACACGGATACCTAACTGAATCTATCCTCTTAGTCTGTCAGTCACCTTCTGATTTCTTGGTTGCAGTCTTCCTTTTGGTTGCTGATACAGCCAAGGAATAGGAAATCTTTAACTTTCAATTTCTTCATTGTCAACCTAAAAGTGTGTAATTCCGCAGTAGTTACTTTTCTCTTTTTGATGTTCATCTGTAATCTTGCTTTGGCACTTTCTTCTTTAACCTTCATCAGTAGTCATGTCAATTCTTCACTATTTTCTGACATTAAAGTGGTGTCATTTGCGTATGTCAAATTATCAGTTTTCCTTCTACCAACTTTCACTGTCATCCTTTCATCTCTTCTATATAGTTCTTCAGTGAATTTTTTAAATCTTTTCTTATTTTGTCCTAACCAGATAATCTATTTCCATGGTGATCTTTCAGCATCCCTAGCATGGTTTGAATTTCCCTTTGATTTCTTGAATCTTGTGGAACAGATCTCTTCTTCCTTCAGGTAAATAAATAATTTCTGTGAGTGCTGTTTGCACTGTCATTCATAATACTTAGAATATGAATATTTATATAGTGCTTAAATGAGTCCAGAATGCTTCTCATACATGATTATTTTGTAATCCTTGCTCAACAAGGATTTTTACAATTGCCCTCAATACTTCAACATTGATAGTAGTTAGAGACCAGATGGTTGCAGTCATATATTCTCTCTCACAGGGGTAATATATCTGTGGATTTGTTGGGAAAAAATCAGCAAAAAATAGCTATTACTGAGTCCCAATGAAATAATGAAAATAAGGTATACAATTAAATGCTATAGACCCAGGAATTTCACTAGATTTTAGTTGCCATTCTAAGCACACTCAAGTTCTGCTGACCTCAGCTGGATATATACAAGTAAACATGTTTTCAATTAGGTTGTTAGTCATGACTAACTTTTGCCAAATTGGGGTTTTCTATAGACCCTTGCCTTTTGCAGATTTGTGACCTGCAATTTCACATATTCTCAGTTCATGGTCTGACCATGTGACGTGGGGTGACACCATAAATTATGATACCAAAAACAAAAATAGTACAGAGTGTGGTAAAGAGAGGGAAAGTGCGTGTGTGTGTGGGGGTTATGACTTTTTATCCATTTGCGAGTAAAGTTCATATAGTCTGGTCTTATTAGCTATAAAGTGTGACATTAATGAGTCAACTATGCATTGTATTAAGAAAAAAGAGAAATCATAAGGGTCAGTGTTGTTCTGAGTGTGACAGCTTGTGCTAAAGTGTTGTGTGTGAGTAATGATCCTGTAATGGAAAAGAATTAAGCATATGGGTAAAAGACCTGGCACAGAAATGTGAACTTTCAAGTGGCCCTGTGGTGGGGAGATGGACAGGAAGGTGAGGCTCTCAGGTCCTGACCACAGCACCAACAGGGAGCCTCATATTGTTGGTGGAGAGCCTGCTGGGTGGGACTGGCTTCAATGCTGGCCGACCGGTCACCAGTGGCTGGCCAATTGCTGGCTGGCTGGGCCAGCTGGGAGGTGGGGCCTTGGAGGCCTTCACTCAGATCCATCCTTTCCCTTTTCAGGTTGGTGCTGCTTCAATGTCACTTTCATTTGGCTTTGGCTGTCCCCCCCCTCCTCAGCACTCAGTTTGTAGCACAGGTTATCTCTTGGTTCTTTTTTTTTAATTTTTATTTTCATTTTTCCATAACATACACTCCATATATTTTCCAACATTCTGGGGTTACATTAGACATTTTCTTCAATCCACTTATTGACTTTTTGCCATTTTTGCTTAAAGTTACTTTCTGTTTTTCCCGCCAAGTACATATTCAGCTTATCCATTTCTATTATTTCAAAAAGCTTCGTAATCAACTCTTCCCTAGTCGGTATTCTGTCTGTTTTCCAATTCTTTGCTATTATTATTCTTGAGATTGTAATTATGTACAGTATAATAGATAACTCATCATGTTTAATCCCCTCTGGTGTGATATTAAGTAAAAAGATTTCTGGTGTGATTGGCAAATTGATTCCTGTAATTTCTTCTATTAACTGCTTAATACTTTTCCAGAATTTTTGTATTTTCTCATACCTCCACCAAATATGAATATACGTTCCTATGTTATTCTTACCCTTCCAACAATTTCCAGAGACATTAGTGTAGCATTTAAGCAATTTATCCGGTGTCCAGTGCCACCTATATAACATTTTAATTATATTTTCTTTATATGACGTGGATCCTAAGAATTTAATAGATCTCCATGTTTTTTCCCATTCTTCTAGTCTTATATTGCGCCCTATGTCTTTTGTCCAAGTTATCATTGACGGTTTTAACCACTCCTCCCTTGTTTCCTCTTCTAGCAGGAAATTATATAATTTTTGAATCAGTTTATCCTCTGATTTTAACCATATGTTATCCAATTCTGATTTTGCTTTATAGAAAGACATTTTTTGTCCTTTAGAACTCTTGAGTTTAATTGTATCTTTTCCCAATTTGTAAGGTTAATATTCATTGATTGTATCATTTCCCAAGATTTTAACTCATTATCTTCATTCAATAAGTTTTCATATGTTGTCTTTTTATCATCTGATATTAATGTTGGCATTATGAAAGCTTCTAAAGGTGATACCCACTTTGGAATTTTGTTGTAAAACCACTCTTTAGTTTTTCTCCAAACTTTCATTAATGCTTCTCTTATTATATGGTTATGAAAGGATTTTTGTACTTTGTCCTTGTCATACCACACATAGGCATGCCAGCCCATGTGTAGATCATGACCCTCTAATTTTAATATTAGGTTTTTGGCACAGCTTCCAATGGTTTAGGCAGTGGGGCAGATCGAATTTTTTGGGGAAACCATGCCTATGTTCCCCCCTTGTTTTGGGGGCTACCCTTAAGGGGTCTTTGGGGTGGAGCCCTGCAGCATCATGCTCATTCTCAAATTGCTGTAGTACCACACACAGGCTTGCAACCATGTGGGACTACAATACTTGCCACCCCTGGTTTCCCCCCCCCAGCATACAGCCTGGGGGAAGATGTCTATCAGCCAACAGCAGTTGACCTGATGCCTGGACCTATGCCCCATGCCAGGTCAATGCTTCAATGGCTGTAACCAATTGAACTGTGGCCTATTTCATCCAATTTATCTCTGCATGGATTAGTCTGCTTCTGCTCCCTTCCCCTTGGCTCCTCCATCCCCGTTCTTAGGACTGCAAAGGGTTTTTAGCTTATAGAAGTATTTTGTACAAGCATCAGGTGGTAAAGAGGGTAGTGATGAGAGAGACCATGAGACAAAAGCATTGGACCAAAGAATGGAAGTAGTGGATAAAGAAAGGGCTTCTGAAAAACAACAATTATTACAGTTACAAGTGGAAAGATCATTATATGTTTTAAGATTTCAAGGTATCCCAGAAAAGAAAGATGAGAATCTGAAAGAGATCTTAATTGAAGCATTGGCTCCCCTGGCAAACTGTGAATCATTACAAGCAGATATGGACATGGTTTATTGAACATATCCAGAATTTGTCAAGAAAAATAATCTCAATACAAAAAGTGCATACAAAATAACATGAACAATATAATGATGTGATAGAAATGTTGTCTGTTGTTAATGATGATCTCCGGAATATTCTATCATTTCGACAAGTTTCTTCTTCCGAACAAAGATGAAGATAGATGAAGAGCATGAAACGTCTCTGGTCAGTTTTTCAACTGGTAATTACCATTATTTTTCACTGTTGTGTCATTATATTATTGGAATAAGAGTTTACAGTAGTTCTCAGTGGGGAAAATGCTGTAGAATACCCACTGAGAACTACCAGTTACCAGTTGAAAAACTGACCAGAGACATTGCATGCTCTTCATCTATCTTCATCTTCGTTCAAAAGAAGAAACTTGTCGAAACGGTAGAATATTCCGGAGATCATCGTTAACAACAAACAACATTTCTATCACATCATTATATTGTTTCTATCACATCATCATAATGTTCATGTTATTTTGTATGCACTTTTTGTATTATGATTATATATTTGTTGTTAAAAAAAACTTCTTAAGCACAATCACTACACAGTTTTTCATTCATTTAGTGGATTTTTTTCTGGATCAACTAGTAACTGTGACCATCATTTTGAGAAAGAAAAATAATCTGCCAGGGGAAATATTTGTAAAGTTTTCTAAAAGATCAACAAGAGACTCGATATGTAAAGCGACTAATGGGATAGCTCTAAAAATCCAAGGAGAAGAAATAATTTTTTTAAAAGATGTTCCCTTGGAGATACAGAAGAAGAGGAAGCAATATAGAAATGTCACTTCATTTTTAAAGGGAAACTCAATTCTTTATTGATGGATTATTCCAGAAGGATTTATTTTCAACTTTAAAGGGAAAAAAGAAAAGATTGACTCTCTTACTAAGGCTGAGCTATTTCTGAAGCAGCATCAAAGCCCAGAAAAGGAAAAAGGAAAAGCAAAGTACAACAACGCCATAGAAGATAAAAGCGAACAATCGAAATTAGACCATCAATGATCCTTGCCTGCTCTGTATTTTAGGTTGTAGTGTGTAGAATGTAGGATGAAGAGATAAAAGTAATAAAAATTATCAAAAAAAAAGACTTGTAGGGGAGAGGAGATCTCATTCTTCCCAGATAGCCCCCTGAAAGTGGGGTCTGCACACTTCAATCTGCAAGCTGTTGTAGAAGTCCACACTTGCTGGTTATCACTGGTGGCTGAAACTGCATGAGCCACCATTGATTATTTGGCCTGTGGGGTCTTTGGCCCTCCTCACTGTCCGTTCCTCACCCATTCCCTCCCTTGTGCACTTGTCTCTGTCACTTCCATCCCTTTCAGTCCCCTTGCTCAACCGGCACAAACCACCACAAACTGTGGAAAGTTCATGCCAGTTGGCCAGTCATGAACGTGAGTTCATGAACCACAAACTGGCCAAAATTCATCATGAACTTCAGTTTGTGAGCTGATTCGTGCCCATCCCTATTTCCCTCCCTTAGCTTAACCACTTTGTCTCTCCTCCCTAATTGGCTGTCTCCCCAACCATGGCTTCTATTCTACCTCTCTTCTTCTCTCTCCTGCTTTTCCTCTCTACTTGTTTACTTATTTTTTTATTCATTTAAAATATTTATATGCCTTCGTTTCTCCTGAGCATTTCAGGAACCAAGTCTGGTAACAACGATATAATATCTCTGGCTGCTTACTTATTTCTTTCTGTTGGGTGACAGTTTGGGTTATTACAGCAACTGCTTGAAGTATACCCCCCCACACACACACATAAGGTCTGTGATTTCATCCCCTTCCTTCCCTCTACTGCATCCTCCCATTTCAATTTTATATTGAAATTAGTGCTTTGCAGGGGCAAATATTTTCTGAAAAGTCCCCTAATAGTGAGAAAAAATTATTTTAAAAAGATCCTGTCTTTGTAATTACTGCTTATTTTTATTACATGTAGTAATGTGCTTGATAGCTGCTGAATCCATCACATGCATTATGCCAGATGATTGGGGATCATGTAGGGAATGCTACCATGATGTTATGTTTATCAGGTCTGGCAGTATGTTAGTTATATATGGCACAGGAATTCGATAAAGAATTAAAGCCATGCTTTGTGAATAGATGAGTACTTTTCAAACAATCACTGAAGGCAAGGCGGTGTGTGTGTGTGGCTTTTTCTTGCTGCCCAAAATGCATACCTTCAACTCAGCCCAACTGAAACCTTTCTCCTTAGCCAATAAATGTAGAATATAGTTGCCTACTATTATTTATCATGTATTTCAATTGTCTCATTCACCACTGACCTTTTGAACTGCCACTTAGGAGTAGCTTTAAGATTAAATGCAAGGAGTTTCTTTCTTCATACTGGAAGGTATTCCAGCTGGTTTCTTTAGCAGGCTTCAGGTGGTTTACTTGATTTTCTGTTCTCCATCATAAACACAAGTTAGTCACTATAAAATGTGTTAATTGATTTGATTGACTGTACAAAACCATAGAGCTCTGCAAAAGGTTTTACATTTGTGTGAGGGTGGCAACTAATATGAGAGCATACATTTCTTATAGCTGATCCAAAGGTCAGCATTTTTAAATAATAGCTGACCTCTCTGGCCTCCCAAAGACCATTGTGCTTAATGGCTTGCGTTAATTGGCTATACTACAGGGTTGGCTGCTCTTTATTCCAATGCTGTACCCTGTTCTCTTTGTTGAGAAAGCAAGTGCTCTGATATAATCCAGTTGGCACAAGATTGCCCAAGGGAATGAGCCGGCATGCTGCTTTGAGACAGGCTGTGCTGTAATTCATGGAGTCTCGACTTTCCAGGAAAAGAAAAGAAGAAAGGACACACAGGACATATAGGGAGAGACGGCAGGAAGCAAAGTGGGGGAAGGGGAAGACTGGAATAAGGAAATGAACTGAAGAAAACTAAGGCTGACACCTTTGAATACAAAAGCCTTATTTTGTTTCTTTAAAGCACGTCTGAAAGAATAATGCAGCAATAATTTAGTGCAGAAGAGCAGGGGTAGGATTTATAGCCTTTCATTTTGCACAGGATCTAAAAATTGAAATTAATTTGCCACACATTAATACATCTAGCCTGCTCCTGTTTTATCAAAGGGATCCTATCCTATGAATATAATTAAGAAATCACTAAAATAAAACAAACACATGAAGTATAATGAAGTGTTGGGCTGTGCCAAATGTAAGTCTAGATGTAAGTCTTCTGAGTAAGACATCATATCTCTGACTGACCAGCGCGGGCCCTGGAAGGCGCCTGGGAGGCCTCCCCAGGCCTCTCCTGGGCCGCAGTGCTCCAGCGTGGGCCCTGGGAGGCCAACGATGGGCCTCCTCAGGCTTCCCCCCGGGCTGCAGCGCTCCAGTGCAGTCCCCAGAAGGCCAGCGATGGGCCTCTTCAGGCCTCCCCCAGGCCACAGCACTTCGGTGAGGGGAGCTGGGAATGGGGCTTGCCGCCACCGCCATTTGTGTCAGCTCCTGGGCTGCCGGAGCGGTGCTCTGGCACGCTCCAGCCCCAAATGACCCCAGTAAGACCCCTGTATGTTTGAACACCTCCTGCCAGCTCAGCTCACATTCTGTTTACCATTTACTACCAGACAGCCAATTTTTTGATGGCCTGTTCATCTGTCTGTTGACCAGTTCATCACTGTTCACTTAATGGCTTCACCTTATTCCTTTCCAACAATGCAATGCAACACATTTGGTTTGTTCTCATGTGCATTCTCACATAGCCTGATTGAAATCTATTTCCCCTGTCCATGCTGTACTGATACTGTGCTGGGCAGGCTAGTTTTTAAGCAGACAGCTACCAAACAATATCTGTCATAAATAATAGTTGCCTTTTTTTGGGGGGGGAGTCCTGCAATTCGGAGTTCATTTAAGTAGTCAGGTACACTTATGGCTCCAAATCTGTTTGGATCAACAGCATTTTTGCACATGCTCATTTTTATAAAGGATGCAAGCCTGTTTTTAGTAGTTTTGTGCTGAGCAGAACACACCCAGCCATCAGCTTCTATCTAATCATCACAGTCAAACACAGTAACTTCAACTGTCGAACATGTTTGCTATGAACAAGCAAATTCCTCTGGCTTCATTTCATCATCATTTCTACATTATCCACACATGTCTATTTTATTTGGAGCTCTGCCTGAAATTCAAATTTAAATACATATTACTCCAATGCTCAATATGATATTTCATATACATTACTGAGGCTTTGTGTATTTGGGGTGGGGAAAATGTGAGGCATAAACCACTGACCTCTGAAACTGGGTGTTGTTCCCCCAGGGAGCACAACTGTCAGATTTCTGTGAAATTCTGTTATCTCACTGCTACATAATTAATATTACATAATAATTTCATACAGTAAGAATTGAAAAAGTGTAATTGAGTCCATTTTGATGTGTTGTCCTAATGGACAGATCAAATTCATTGGAGAGTTTTACGGTATAGAATTTCATAAGCATCCCTACTGTGTTTATATCCTTAGTGTAACATAGTGCTACAACCCTGTCCCACACTAGAGAGTGACTTTTCTTTCAAGGCTCATTTCCTGAACCTCGTTTTCGTAGACAAGCTGGAAGTAGTTTCTTCAATGTACACCTCAGCCTGCCTGTAGATCATTGACAATAGGGCCAGATTTATTTAACCTTCTGCTCCCATGGAATGAATGCCAGAATCACCCTCTGGTTCCATACACAGAACTGCAGTTTAATATAGAAGTCAAAACCCTATCGACAAATCCTTGATGACTCTTGTTTATGTACAGGAAAACTTAATGTATGATCTTATGAATTATGAAAAGGGAAAGGAACAACAGAAGTTAAACACTGGTAGACATCTTCAAGAAAGCTGTTCCTTCACGACAACCATAACAGCACACTCTGCTTTCTTTTCTGACTCCCCAGCCGGTTTCTGAAGAAACATTACTATGGACCTGAAGAAGTTTATAGGGGGAGGATTTTCTTAACAAAGTGAATATGATTATTACAGTCTTATAGATGTACTATGCAGACTTTTACAAGATTATTTTCTGATAGTTTTAATTAATAAAATAGATATTCTAATTTCAAGGGGGAGGGGTTATGCGCAGGTATGATCCCAGAGAAAATTGTTCTAAAAAGCACAACTGTCAATGTGAGGTAGCTCAGACTCTGAGTGGTTTTCCAAATATATGCTGTGGTAAAATCTTTGCTTGTGTTGTTGCTTATAGCATTTCCAGTCTCTAAAACATTTGCCGCACTTCATACAAATGATAATCCAGAAATGCAAAAACATCCTGTAGGTGGTGCTATAATGCTGCAATGTAATTCTAATTAAAACAATGTCCAAAAGACCACCATAACAGATACATTTTCTGCACCAGGATTAGCACCCTTAAGGGGGGGGGGAAGAATTCTAATATTAAAAATTATCTTGATAATCAGGTCAGGAGATGTCTAAGACATATTTTATTGATTATCATTTGCTTTAATGCTACAGAGGTGTAACCCAGGTGTTGCTTGGTGGTATACCATTTGCCAGTTAGGAAAAAAATTAATGCTAATAATTTGCTGATGATGCTTCCCAGAGCCCATTTATGTGGGGTTAGGGTTGCCAACCTCCAAGTGAGGCTTGAAGGCTCCAGGAATTCTCTCCAACCCAGAATTGGCAACCCTATGTGGAGTTCTAATATCCCCACTTCTCTGACTGTCTAAAGAGGAGGGGCTGTAGCTCAGTTGGAGAGCCTCTGCTTGGCATGAAGAAGGTACCAGGTTCAGTACCTGGCATCTCCAGTTAAAAGGACCAGCATTAGGTGATGTGAAAGATCTCTGCCTGAGACTCTGAGTAGACAATACTGTCTGAGTAGACAATATACTGAGTAGACAATACTGACTCTGATGGACTAAGGGTCTGATTCAGTATAAGGCAGCTTCATGTGTGCCAGTAGTTATTTAGAAATGTCTAGGTTTTCAGGCAAGTCCACAGTATGACAACTTTTATCAGAGCATTTAATTAAAATTATGATGTTATATACTGACATACATACAGCAGAGCTTGAGTCTGAAGCTCTATCTTCACTTGGTATTGAAAAGTACTTGATCTGATTGGGTGCTCCCCACAGTCTACCAATGAAAACACCAGACCAGTTCTGGAGGGAAACAAACCCATTGGTTGTTATCTGTAAATACTGATTGGTTCTTATCTAATGTATGGGTGTGGTTTACAAAGCCCGGACAATTTAAAAGAGAGCCTGTTGCTCTGTTGTTTTGTGTTCGTCCTTCACTTATCTAATAAAGCTGAATCACTGTTTTGTTGGAAAAGCTGCGTTGAGTCTCGTATTTAACAATTGGCGATGAGGATGGGATACTAGAGCAGATAGGCAGCCCCACTGAACTGATGCAACAACGGCGAATGGAGAAGCGCACCCCAAGGAACTGAGGGACGAAGAACAGCACCCGGCCAATCAAGCGGCTGCATCACCCGCTCCAATGGCTGCACTGCAAGTGACGATGGCTATCAACCCGGTTTGAAAGATTGGGACTCTTACCTTGCCAGCTTTGAGTTCCATCTGCAAGCGAATCAGATTGAGGATGAGGCGAGGAAGAAGGCCACGCTCCTCAGCTCCTGTGGAAGGGCCGTTTTTGACATTGCACGATCCCTTATCTCTCCAGCAGACATCCTGACGGTGTCTCTGAAAGACATTACCGACAAGCTGAAATCTCATCTCTCTCCACAGCCATCCAAGATCACCTGTTGGCATGTGTTCTATAAATGGGGCCAGGCCACGAATGAAACAATTGCCGAGTACGTTACGGCGTTGCGGAAGGCCGCCCGGCCTTGCAATATCACCAACCTGGAAGCACTCCTTGACCGGCTTGTGTGTGGAATGAAGGATAAGAAGCTACAGCAGCAGCTGTTTGTGAGGCCGGCTCTCACCTACGCCATGGCCTACTCCGAGGCTGTCACCGTCGAGGCCACTGAGAAATCAATGTGAGAGGTGCGTCCAGCATGGCCATGGATCGGCCAGTGAATCCGAGGGGGAGGCAGATGACATAAACAAGACCCAAGAAACACAGACCAAGCGGACCCCAGTGAGAACTGCGCCAATGCGAGCCTGTGCAGGGTGTGGCAGAAATCATGAGCAGGACTGTTGCTGGACAAAAGATGTCGTTTGCTGGGCTTGTGACAAGCGAGGCCATTTGGCCAGAGTTTGCTGATTCAAGAAGAGGTCTCCACCATCATCTCCCAGGGAACAACCGCGAGTTCGAGGTAAGGACAATGAGAGGCCTGCCGACTGCCATCGGACCAACTGCTGCTTTTGTCCATCGACCATCCTGAGCACCGGATCGCAATCCAGCTGGAAGATCCAAGTCACTGTGTTGCTGGACAGTGTGCCGTGCGACATGAAAGTCAACTCTGGGTCTGCGGTAACTGTCATCTCATCAGAGACGTTGCAGCGCCTGTTCCTGCTGAGGAGCCGCTGACGTTTGATGCCAAGTTCAGTTCATCTGACCGACTTCCAAGGTCGGTGCATCCTTGTGGCCGGAGAGGCCCGTTTTGACATACAGTTCAAGGATCACAAGGAATTGTTGAACCTCCCTGTGGCCGAAGGGCGCAGGGCAAGTCTGTTGGGGTAGACTGGTTTGGGGCTCTCAGGATCGCTGTCACTGGGGTTAACTAAGTCTGTGTTAATAAATTGAGTTTCATTTATGCCGAGTTCCCAGAGGTATTCGATGGGTCGCTGGGGAGGTATACGGGGCCACCTGTGACTTTTTACTTGGACCCCTCCGTGGCACCCATCAGGTTGAAATATTGAAAGGTTCCAATTTCACTAAAGCCTCGCATTGAAGCAGAACTGGACAAACATATTGCTCAAGGCGTGCTTGAGCTGGTATCACATGCGAGGTGGGAAACACCTATTGTAACGCTGGTTAAGCCAGATGGGTCTATTAGAATGTGTGCTGATTATAAATGTACTCTCAATAGGGCATTGCAACAGCACTCGTACCCTGTGCCTGTAATCAGTCATGTACTGGAATCCCAGGGGCAGGCGGGTGGGAAGAATCTTTGCCAAATTAGATCTTGCCCAGGCCTATCAACAGTTGCTGGTGGACCTGAAGGCAGCTGAAGCGCAAACAATCGTTACCCATAGGCACACTCACATATTTGGTGAGAACCTCAGACAGTTGATTACTGAAACGTCACATCGACCAGCTACAAAGGCAGTGAGCAGAGGCAGAACTCAGCCATGAGGAAGCCGAGGTCACAGAACCTGAAAAACCGGTAGAGTTATCCGACTCAGAACTGAGGGCTATCAGGATGGGGACTCCCACGCAGGGGAGCTGACCGTCGCAACTGACAGTCAGCTAAGCACAAGCTCAGGTAATAGACCAGGAACACCCAGTAGAGAACCAGGCAGCCATACAAATAGGGAAACAGAAATCCCACCTCCAACAGAAGCTGTAAGGAGGTCTCAGTGTTGTAGACAGCGTCCTGCCTATTTAAGGGATTATGTATGCTCTAGGATAGTTTCCTCTTATGGGGGAGGGATGTTATGTACTGACATACATACAGCAGAGCTTGAGTCTGAAGCTCTATCTTCACTCACAGGTTTGTTATGATAACAAAATAGAGGGTGGGAATGCATGCTATCCTGAGTCCTTTGAAGAAAAGAGAATCTGTGGTAGGACATTAAATAATGCAAACAAATATTTTCATTGTAGTGGTAGTTGTGAAATAATTCATTGAGGTTCATTGATAGTAATTTTTTGCGATCTGATTGGCTTGACTGGATATTCCCTAGTTTATGTGATGGGAAATGACTATAAAGGATACTTTGCTTCTGATTAATCTTTGCATTTTAATTTTTTTCTATATTTGTGGATTTTTTTAAAAACCTCTAGTGAAATACATACACAGGGCCTATACATTTCAGAGACTCCAAAGGAATTACAAATCTCTTTATACAGTTCATGTATGAATTTAAGGGTAGTGTCATTCATACTACATTGCCAGTGTAACCAACACAAGTTCTTTAAAGAAATCCTTATGTATATCTTTGTTGCAACTGTTGCAAAGACAGCTAATGCTTTAGTACATATGTTCCTATGGCCTTCTGATAGGGAACTAATTTTTCTGTTGTTTGGTCCAAAACTGAGACCTACTTTGAATAAGTTCAGCTAGTCTTTTTAAATTGAATCATACAAACCATAATCAAACAGATCATGTTGAAGATCTTCAACCTGCTTTTGAACCATATATACATACTCTTAACTTGTACTGATATTTTATGGAAATGTCTTTCTAGCACTTCAGTATCCCAGATATTATCAATGGGAGATAGTATACAAATTATTTAGCTGTCAGTGATCACTGTGGTCAAATTAAAAGAGGTCAAACAATTTAAACTGTTTACTTTTACTGTCTTTAATAGCCAGCCATTAATATCAAAACAGAGCAGCAGAACAATTAACCCATGGAGATGACTAGAGTGATTTCTATAATTAAAGCATGTAATGACCGGGAGATCTCCTGGAATGGCTGGGAGAAACTGATTTTTGAGAGGGCAGTATGTCAGCTATGCTGCCATGAAGGTTGGGGAGGTTGGTCTGTGTCTGGGTAATTGCTATTGCTTTCCTTTCAGGTTAATTGCTACTGCATTCCTTTCTGTGCTGTCTCTGCTGTGTGCTGAAACGCTTATCTATACAGATGTGCAGGAGGGTATTGTGGTGTCTGGGATTGCCCTAGGTGCCATGGGAGAGTGTTTGTTCTCAGCTTCAGCTACCCAATGGTCTCTAAGCCTTAACCCACGCATGGGAGGGTGCCTAATTGGCCAGTGCTGTGGGGGGGGGATACGAATACCCTATATCCTATTATGCCAATGGGGCCACCGCCATTCTTAACAGTGCCTATGTTACTGCATCTATAGCTCTGCAATAAAAGTATAACCGTTCCTGAATGCGTGTACTTCGTTGTTGGCTGTGGGTTTTGACAGGTGTGTGGTCTCTAGATGATGGACAGCAGAGGAACCTCACTTGCCACAAACTAACACTGGCTAATGCACAGGAAGATCGCCTAATAACATAGCAAAATTATTAATTAATTATACTTGATAAAATCACAACACAAATTGTTGCATGTGAATACAGAATACCAGTTCCTTCTCATAAATGGAGATGAATGGTTATCCACAATTATAAATATCTATGTGAATTGGGACTTCCATGTAGCAGCTATAAATACAGTATCAATGATTTGTAGCAATCTGTGGATTAAGAAAAGTTGGTATGATTTCACAAGTTGTGGCATCCATATCTCTGTTGTACAGCTTTCAAGGGGAGCCACTTGTTCAAACAAATACACAAACACTTTGCAGCTACTAGGAATTTATACAAGGACCAATAGCTAACCTGAATCTGATCTTCACATCTCTGCCATTATCTGGAACTCTTATAGCTTCCACAGGATCTTCTGTTTGTTTTGACTAGACAATCAGGACTAACTCAATGGGGTTTTAGGCCCATGCTGTCCTGCTTTTATCAGAGGCTCCAGTGGTGCTCTGTGGGGATGTCACAAATTTCATATCAACTTATACTGATCATTGAACTTTCCATATTTGACTGTAACTGTTACACACGAGCTGATCATTGAGTGTGTTCAGTTCAGTATTAAACAATTTGAACCTTTTGAACAGGTCTGTTTTATTAGTTTTTTAAATGGCATATGTATGAATACACTGCCAAGTCAAACAGAATGGCAACCATTAATGCTGCTAACAACTACTTAGGTGAACACCGAACAATATGTTTTTTAAAACATGCTTTCTTTTTGTGGTTTTTTTAAAATGTGTGCTTGAAACTGAACATCAAAAAAACTAA
This sequence comes from Gekko japonicus, assembly GCF_001447785.1. Lineage (NCBI taxonomy): Eukaryota > Metazoa > Chordata > Lepidosauria > Squamata > Gekkonidae > Gekko > Gekko japonicus. The sequence goes on from NW_015167067.1 coordinate 860,546, forward strand.
GATCATGGCACCCAGCCCCATCACTCCTTGGCAATTAGAAGGGGAAGTCATGGAAGCAGTGACAGACTTCACGTTCCTGGAATCCAAGATCACTGCAGACGGTGACTGCAGCCATGAAATTAAAAGACGCCTGCTCCTTGGGAAGAAAGCAATGTCAAACCTAGACAGCATAATAAAAAGTAGAGACATCACCCTGCCAACAAAAGTCCGCATGGTCAAAGCAATGGTATTTCCAGTAGTAATGTATGGCTGCGAGAGTTGGACTATAAGGAAGGCCGAGCGTCGAAGAATAGATTCTTTTGAATTATGGTGCTCGAGAAGACTGTTGAGAGTCCCTTGGACTGCAAGGAGATCAAATCAGTCGATCCTAAAAGAAATCAATCCGGACTGTTCCCTGGAAGGCCAGATAATGAAACTGAAGCTCCAATACTTTGGCCACCAAATGAGAAGGGAGCACTCACTGGAGAAGACCCTGATGCTGGGAAAGATTGAAGGTCAAAGAAGACAGGGACGGCAAAGGATGAGATGGTTAGACAGTGTTATCGATGCAACGAACATGAAATTAAGCAAACTTTGGAGCACAACAGAAGAAAGCAGGGCCTGGCGTGATGTGGTCCATGGGGTCACAAAGAGTCAGACTCGACTGTGAAACTGAACAACAACAAGTGCATGTGTGTGTGTGTGTTTGCATGCTTGGAAGTCATAGTGACTTCTGGTGACCCCTTGTGTGATTTTGGACATTGCAGAAGGGTGGCTTACTATTGCCTGCCTCTGTGTCATCACCCTAGTATGCCTTGGAAGTCTCCCTTCCAAGTACTTGCCAGCATTGGCCCTGCTTAGCTTCCAAGATCTGACAAGATCAGGCTGCCTGGGCTGTCCAGGTCAGGGCTACCCTGCTTTCTTTTTGTGACAGATTTATATGATTTGTGACAGATTTATATGATTTGTGACAGATTTATATGATTTGTGACTTATTAGCAGCAGCACAGCAAATTGGAGGGGGGTAGACCTCAACTGGGCTGTGTGAGAATGTGCATGTGCAAAAATCTAATTGTACTGTACTACACTGTTAGGAAGGAAAAGGGTGAGGCAACCTGCTGAATATCCACAGTCCACTTAAAAAGTGTTTTTTACCTAGCAAAAATCGTTGTGAGCTGAACCGGGGTGTGTTCAAGCATCTTTAGAAGGAGTCAACAGAAAGACTTGATCAAATTATCTTTAGATGGATTAAAGGCTTTAAATGGCAACATGTCCAAAGTTGGCATGATAGAAGATATTATTCCCTCTGCCCAGATTTTTGTTTTTGCACAAATGGGAATGCTTGATTCTATAAGAATATGTTTTAAATATATTTAACCTATAGTCATAATGTTATCCAGAGAAACTGACAGATTGTTAAGATAAATATCTGACAGGCTGTGATAGATATTATTGATCTTACCTTAGTGCAATGATTATACTACAGATGGTGGCATACAGTTGTAAAATCATACTCTCATGTTTATGATTAAAAGGCTCTACAGAGTAACTATTTCTAAATTTCAGATATGTAGCTATGTTAATTGTAAGCTTACAGCAAACACATTTTACATTACATTTTCTCATCAATCTATTTGTTTAAGGGGGCCCATCTATCATACTCCGTTGTATGATATGTATGTTACACATTACATTTGACAGGCTACTCCCCCCATGTGTTATTTATTTGAATAATAGCCCTTAGTTTTCCCAGGGAAACTAATTTTCAGTAATTATTTGAACAGCAGTACAAATTATTTTTTAAGTATATCCAAAAGGCTAGAAGCCTGATTCTATACAGAGTTAGACAGACTTAACTAATCATAGGAATTGGCTAACAAAATATTTGTGTGGAAAATAGCCAGTAGAAGCGTATTTCCACGTGAAAACAAGAAATTTCAGATTCCCAGCTTTCATTTTATTTCATGTGTGACCACCAAAATCCCTGAAAACAAGATGGGCTTGTGTAGGTGAAGACCCAGAAACAAGGGATTTCACACCCTACAGACTTGCCCCCCCCCTTTTAAATACTTTTTAAAAATTAGGCTTTTGGGACTATTTAGTCTTCTAGTCCTCAATGTGGGCAATCCCTGGACTCGGGGTGCCACCTGTCACTCACTTGGCCTATTATGAGAGGATGATAGACTTGAAGAAACTACACAGTAGGCTTGATGAAAATAACTAAGGTTTATTTCAGTGTTATGAGTGGTTTGATTGTTTTCATTTTCTCCCTCTCATTATTACAGTAACAAAGATACTGGTGAGCTGGGGCCTGAGAGAGTATTAACAATGACAAAGTAAGAACTTCCGGTCTATGGAACAGCGATGGCGGATGCTCTTCCCACAACGGGGAAGGGCGGTTCACACACCGGCAGCCTGGAGGGGTGCCACCTCAAGTGACACCCCCGCGGAGCCTTTGTGATAGGCTCCAGGCCAGGGGGCTTTTGAGGGGTAGCCTCTTCGAGGCCGCCCCGACAGTCCAGTCACTGAGTGGCCTTCGGGCATAAGCTGGACTGACCGGGTCAAGCACCGGAGATCGAGCAGAATGGCATAAAACTGAGCGTGGTCAAAGAAACTGACCGACAATTAACATGAGTTCTGAATAAAACGAAGTAGTTTGAAAAGTGATTCCCCCACCCCACAATTGAAAACAGTGATTGCCTTCTTGTGCGAATGAACGGCTAATGGACACGAAGGGGGAGAGGGGAGGAAGTAAACCGAAAGTGTTTTGAGAGACTTATCTGAATCACAAAGTTGTTTGGTGAGTTTTCCGAGTTGTGTGGAAGCGGCAGAAACTGTAAACAAAACAGGAAGATGGCGGCCCAGCAGAGAAAGTTTAAAACAAAGCCAGGCAGTCAGAGTCAAGCCAGTGAGGCAGCAACTTGATGGTATTAACCAGCAATTGACCGTGATGAATAAAAACTTTGCAGCACAGCAGCTTCAGCTGAATGAAACAGAGAAAAAAGTGGAGCAGGCAAACAAGAAAATTAAAGAGATAGACACCACAAGCAAGAAGTTGAAGAAAAGACTGGGAGATGTGGAAATGAAGCAGAATTACCAAGAGAATCGAGTTTGCAGCTACAGATGGAAAAAGCTAACATGATTCTCAGGTTTCATGGGGTTCCTGAAATGGATCGGCAAGATTTGAAGAGGGTGCTTGGTGAGTTTATCGCTGCAGTAATAGGCTTAACAGCGGATGAACTGGTAGAAATGGAGTCAGCCTATAGGGCATACTCCAATTACATTAAAAAAAATAACCTACCTGGAGAAATAGTGGTCAGGTGTGTAAGAAGACAAACCAGAGATGCCATTTTAAAAGCAACTTCAGCAACTCGCCTGAAAATGGGAAATGTAGCCATTAAAACCTTAAAGGACATTCCATTTGAAATTAGACAAAAGAGGAAAAATTACAAGGACTTATTTTATTTTCTTCAAACTAATGGGATATTGTACAGGTGGGCGGTTTTGGAGGGTGTCATCCTTAAGATCAACGATAGAAGAGTGAAGATAGACTCCACTTTTAAAGCCAAAGAAATTTTGAGACGTCAGCTGGGGACAGACGAAGAGTCCAAAGAGGAAGAAACAAAGTCTAGTGACTCTGCTACCTCGGGAACAGAAGAGGATTCTGCGGCAAAAAAGGATGTAGGACCAGCCAGAGTGGTATACGATTTTAGAGTCAGAAAGCCGAAGTAAAGGCAGAAGGACTTGGAAAATGGCTTTTTGAAGCGAAGAATAAGAAGATGATCAGAGACTTCTCTCATAACAACTAACAAAATAACATATAAATAGCGAACTGTTATAAGCAAGAACTCTACAAGTATATTGTGATACTAAAACTAATTGTACTAACATTTTTACTAACAGTGAAAAGATCTCCTCCTCTTGGGGTTTTAGTTTAGTGTGGTTTGCTTTCCTTTATCCTTAGTTGTAGTTCCTTCCCTAATATTTCTTTATAGTTTTTGTAGTATTTGCAAAATAAAAATATTCCCTCCGGGGATTTAAAAAAAAACACAATTACAAAGTAAGTTAGTTTTTTGATGGATTCAGACTTGTAACATAGAACAGAAATGCTTTTAACTGTTTTTGACAGGAACAGTATCCAAACCTTTATAACACTCAACATATAGGCTTCCTCTACTTTAAAACTGTTTTTGATAGGAACAGCACCCAAACTCTGCCTTCAAAATACCTGAAGTCCCTAATGGACTCCTTGCCTAACTGGCAAACCTCCTACCCTTTCTGCCACCAAAATGCAACAACTCACCAACTCTGTCAGCTGGTCAGCAGTTGAACTGTCAAACTCCTCCCCACCCCTGTTTTCAGTCCACCAATTGAAAGTGATTGGCTGAGGCTCCTGAACTTGAACCCACCTGTCACAGTAGTGCAATGCAGATAGGAGCGGGTTTGATTCCTGATAGCAAATGTCACTGATTGCCATTGCTTTCTTATTTGGGAAAGTGAAGCCAAGCACTTGTAGACCCTTCTCTGGTAAAGGTGAAACTTGTTTTCAGGCCATGGATCTGGGTGACCTAGTGCTCACTGACAGATCTCAGAGATGTATACTCTGCCATGTACTTTGCAGTGTACGTGGTCCCCTCCACATATATGCTGTTTGGCACAATGACGGCCTGCTATCTGCTTCCATTTTGCTTGAGACTGTACTTGGGGGAAAGAAACTGCCATGAAAGGTGAAAGGAAGAGAAAGTATCTGATATGTGGAAAGGAAGGAAATGAACTTTTACTATTAACAATAGATCTGTTGGTCCAGTTAGTACTAGTAAGCTTTTCTGTGTTGGTAGGCAAAAAAAAATTTAAATAATAGGGATCAGCCATTCTGTTTCCTTAAAGCACTTGAAGTGTCATATTGTTACATGCCATGTTGGGAAGTGGCCATTCAGTAGTTCTAGCCCTCCTCAACAGAAACTCTGTGAAGCTGATCTGATTGACAGCCACTTAAAGTTATAAGCACAAAACAAGATGTTTAGTGAGGTAGAAAGAGCTATGCATTAATTATATGAGAGCTTTATCTGACCTTGTAATTTACCATTATAAAAATGAAATAGCTCAGCTGGGAAACTATCTGCATTAGGATAGTATTAAAGTAAGTCATAAAGTCATGGTATAGGAAAACTCTAGTATCTATTTTCTGGGGAATCCAAAAATATTTTTACATAGACATTTATATTTCAGTAAGAATGCTGTATTTGTTAGGTTTCTTCTTCTGCTGCTGCTGTTGTTTTAAAAAACAACACACAGCATTTATACAGTATTTTATAGGTTCAAAGCACTTCACTTACATAAGCTCAGCAATATTTAGTTTTACCTTACCATTATTATGCAGTCCTTTGAGGTGGGCCTGTTAATAAAAATGCACCCTCTGTGTACCTGCTTTCTTAGTTCTGTATTGCTTGCTCTTTTGAATGTTTAGTGTGCTTGTACTTAGGGAAATACCTTAATAAAAACTATTTAATTTACTCTTCAAATCTGGAGTTTTCCTACTGTGCCGGACCTTGGTATACAAGTGGTGTGCAATTCCTGTACCCATCTGGCCTATTCTGCCTTATAGTTAAATTCCCCAAACAACAAGGCAAGCCATTGGTGGTAACAATGCACATTCTCTGTGGTGGTTCCCCCTTCCACCCCCCTTGTGGAAAACCCTGCTTGAGGAGGTAAGGCAGACCCCCACACTTCTATCCTTTGGCAGAATGTACAAAACAGTAATGTTCTGGGGGGAACTTTTATAAGTAAAATATAACTCCAGTACATTGGAGGAGTCCAGAAGAATGTCCCTACAATGGAATAGGATTTTAGTCTACTGCAGTGATTATTCCTGGTATTATTTTTCTTTTACTGCACCATTTTCTATCCTTTATATTCTATTTAGGTAAAGGTAAAGGTTTTCCTTGCTCGAAAGCCAGTCGAATCCAACTCCAGGGGGCGGTGCTCATCTCTGTTTCCAAGCTGAAGACCCAGTGCTGTCCGAAGACTTTTTCCATGGTCATGTGGCTGGCATGACTAAATTGAGGCACACAGAACACACAGGGCTGCGGGTACATATATGGCTGTTGTTCTGTTATAACACTTCCAGAACACCATCTTGGTTTTATGAATTGAGTGATCAGTGGAGCACCGATGTTTTATTGATTGTATTGTATTTTATTACTGCACTTTTTATACTGTTTTACCCTGGCATTTATGCCCTTGTTAGCCGCCCTGAGCCTTCGGGGAGGGCGAGATACAAATCCAAAAATAAAATAAAATAAATAATTTTTAAAAATCTCCCCACTGAAGTGGTACCTATTTATCTACTTGCAGTTTAGATTGCTTATAATATTGTTTATAAAATCAATAGGAAGTTAATAGAATAAAATCCAACTAATATCAGCATATTTGACAATAACTTTGTGAAGGAGCCAGAGTCTGCCAGGGTGAGAAACAGTAAAATGTAGGCTGGCAGATGAGTGAAAAAGAAGAAGAAGAGATTGGATTTATACCCTGCCCTTCACTACCCAAAGGTGTCTCAGAGCAGCTTACAAACTCCTTTCCCTTCCTCTCCCCACAACAGACACCCTGTGAGGTAGGTGGGGCTGAGAGAACTCTGACAGAAACTGCTCTTTTTCAAGAACAGCTGTGCCAGAATTATGGCTTGCCCAAGGTCATCCAGCCAGGTGCAAGTGGAGGAGTGGGGAATCAAACCCGGTTCTCCCAGATTAGAGTCCGTGCACTTAACCACTACACCAAACTGGCTCTCTATTGGAAGGTTCACCCTAGGACTTCTCATTGGTCCTCCACTTGTTTCTCCATAAAGCTAGTCTGTATTGCATTGTGAAGACTTCCAATGCCTCCCTCCATTCAGTCACCAGATAACGGTTGCCAGGAATGGTCTGGCAACTGGCGGGAAATGAGGGAGGTGGGAACTTATGGTGTTGGGGGTGATTGGTATCCCTGACACAATGATATCAATTCTGATGTGACATGGAAGCAATGTCATTACACTAGGGGGTCATGATAGAGTTTTGGGTGAATGCTAGATTGTCACCTGGTGTGATGACATGACCTGGGTTGTGCCAGAAGGGAGGTCATCTCACAGGGGATGCCAGTTGCTTCCCATTTTGCCATGGAGTTTTCCCACCACTAGCTGAGTGGCGTCAGGCAACAGCAATGGGACTGTCTCTTTAGGGTAGTTGTTTGTTGCAATAAGAAAATAAGTAGAAATCAATAAACTTTGCCAAACGAAATCATTCATAGATGATCTGATTCTGGGTCAGAATTTCTTACACAGCAGAGCTGCAATCTATTGAAAGTCACACCTCAGCACTGCAATAAACTTTGCAAAGGATTTGATAAACTGACAGTTTGCTACTGAAGTATAATTTTTAACATAGATATTTTCTAAAATGGATCTACTGAGATGAAGCAACAGGGAAAGAAAGAGAAACAACCATGCAACAGCCTTGCTCATTCATAATCTACTTTCTAGTTAAGCCATGTCGTGGTTAGTCTTGTTTCAGTCAGTATTAAATCAGTAAACATGACACGTTACATAGTAACATAAAAAGACAGGCAAGTCTCTTTAGGAGTTTATAATACGACGGAGTTGTGTAAATGGACACCATAAGAAAAAGCAAGTAATAACCTACACCATGGGATTGTTGTGAGGAATCAACTGGGAAACATCCATATACACCACTTTGAGATCCTTGGAGGAAGGAAGACATACACATGAATGGATGATTATTGCCATTTTTATTTGTTTGCTTTTACAGAATGTGGAATGATAATTTCCTTGAGTCATCTAGATTATTTTGCTTTATGGTTCAGGTATCTCTGACATAAAGCATCTTTTTTAATTCTTGCCATAGGCAGAGCTGTAACCAGGATGCTGCCAGTGGTTATACAACTCAAATTAAAGTAATAATTTATCTCACTTAAGAGTTTTTTTAAAAAGTTTTAATAAATGAAAAAAATTCAGCAACTTCTGCTGAAAACAGCATGTTTAGAAAAGGAAAATTTCTAGTGGACAACTAGATCCTTCTTTACCTACTGTGACTGTCTGCCATACTACGTTACAGGTGGATGCATGCAGGTATGGGACAACCCAGTGACCACCAATTCAATTTTAGACAAGAGTTTAGCAATATAAAAATTGTCACAACAGCCCAGTCCTGATCAGTGGCACCATGCAACCTTGTCCCTCTGTACCTTTTGAAGTTCCAAAATAGTCATGGGTAGCTATTTTGGCACTTGAAAGGTATGGGGGTAAACAGGACCGGATAGTGTCACCACGCCACGGTCCTGATCAGAATCGGGCTTTTGTGGCAGTTTTTAAACTGCTAACTTCTTGTCTAAAATGGCATCAGCAGCCATGGATTCTCCCATGTCCACCTGTGCCTGCCCATTAAATGTAGTTTAGCTCTGTGAGCAAGACAGGCTGTTTACAAGATCTAGTATGGAAGGATGCCTATGGCCCTGACTCTCAGGTAATGCAGTGAATCAATAGGAACATTATAATTCAGTGAGGGTGCAAACTGAGATGCATAGGAACCTCTGCCTGCCAGAACTGATGCCCTCTCAATTATTGAAATATTTTAAAATATTTTCCTGGCCAAGTGAATCAGGAATGAAATGTTTCTTTTTACATTAAAACACATGACTCCAGGAAATGTATATATGCTACAGAACTGACCCCTGTCCCCCCCATAAATTCACCTGAAACCTCAGTGAGATATCACATTTGGAACTGCTATTTCTTAGGAACATCAGTTGACTGAACATTCTGCATTTATTCCAGATGGCCAGCCTGCCCTTCTCTTGCTACTGTTTTTCAACACAGAAAGGGAAAAGGTTAAGGAGGACTACTCTTGCAGTATAAACAGATGGAATGAAGCAAAACAAATGAATAAAAAAGCTCTGTATTTTGAGAACAGGATGAAATTTTTAAACAGATAGCTAATATCAATTTTAAACATTCATTTTTGGTATTTATATATTGCCATGGGAAAAATGTTGCGGGCAGAAAAGAACTCGCCATCTAGTTGATTCAATGTATGATTTTTTAAACTTCCAGGATAGTATTTAAAAAGAGTTGTACATGAGTTAGTATTTGCACATAAATTAACTAGTTTAATATTAGGCACTCATTAATTATTCCCAAGTGGAAATAATTACCCTCCAGCCATATCATTCAAGAACCCTATATGGCAATTAAAAGCAAAAAGGTAGCAACCTCTCACTTGGGTTACTTTCAGGTTCCCAGTATGAGCTGCCCAGAGTTGTGGAGTCAGGTAAGGCAGTTTTCAGATGTCTAGCAAGCATGGCAGGAGGAAAGGAACAAAAGAAGCTAGCTTTCTAAGTCAGCTGTAGGAAGCCCAAAAGGACAGCTAGTACAGTGTAACAGATATAGTGTCTAATATTGAAGAGATGAGTTGAACTCTCACTCCTTCATTGGGTAATCTTTAAAAAGTCAGGGACGAAGCAGATATGATTCTGGGAGCTTCATGATTAGAGTTCTCAAGCATTTTTTCCTCCTGTTTAAATAGAAGGTGTGCAGGATTTGTATTTGGACGAGTGTGGGAAAAGAAAGGGTTCACCCTGTCCCCCATACCTTTTCCTCAACATGAAATAGCCTTGTGAAGTTGCTTTCTGGCATGTTAACTCAAACAGGCAGGCAACATTCAGTGTATACAGTCTATAAATATAAATTTAATCCAAATCAATCTAAATTTATTTAACAAACCTTATGCATAATATGGTAACTTTTCCTATTAATCTACAGTAATCTATGAATTATTAGCCATTCAGTCATGTCCAACTCTTGGCGATTCTATGAATCTATGAATACAAATCCTAAATCTTATCCTTGTATTAAATGTATACCCTAGGGTTAGAGTTGTAATAAAATATAGGACAAGGTGCTTGGAAAGAGACACAGTGAGGACTTTCATATGCAGATAGGGTTGCCAGCTCCAGTTTGGGAAATTCCTGGGGATTTGGGGGTGGAGCCTGGGGAAGGTCAGGGCTTGACTGGCAATATAATTTACAAGGAAATTTCATGGTGGGCCACTGCCCATAGAGGGGTGCTGGTGACCAGGAGCAAGCAGAACCAAATTCTGGTAGCCCAGAGCCTCAGGCACCTCTTGGTTCAGGCCTTTTATCGGCAGCAGTAGTTGGTGTCACTTCACCAGTTGTCTCTTCCCACACTGCTGCCAGTTTTCAGGAGGAAGCAGTGGGTGAACTAATACCCACTGTTTCCACTACTGAGCTGAGTGACCCTTATAGTGCTGGGTTATAGCCCCACAAGGTCCAATCGGCTTGCTCCAGGGCCACCTTCATTTCCCAGTCCTCTCCTGGAGAGGGAAGAGTTTGAGGAAGGGAGAGAGTTTAGCCAGGATGTGATGCACTAGAGCCTGTCTTCTGAAGCCACCATTTCATTTGAGGGAACTGATCTCTCAGTTGTTATTTATAGAAAATTTCAAGCCCCACTTGAAAGTTGGCAACCTTGAATGCAGATCATTAATCAGCAGCAAGTGGTCAGAGGACAGCAGGCAACAAAGTCCACCTTTCACTTAGAAAGGACTAATGTGAGAATACTTCCTGTAGTCTGATGTCTCTGGTATTCCATAAGTACAAATAGCCCTTAGCCACAGGCTTTGCTCCAACCCTGCCCTGCCCACCCCCAGTAGGATCATGGCAAGACCAGCCAAGGGATGCTTAGTTTCCTGCTCTTTCTGTTCTTGTTTCATCTGGAGAATGTTTTCTGTAATTATAACATTCAGATTTGGAAATGTGTGGCATATTCTGAATGTGACTATAATGATTTCCCACTCCCCAAATTCCCTTTTTCTATTTCTTTGGCTGGACAGTCCCTTTTCTTTCTTTTTTGTTCTCTGTCTGTCCCACCCAGTTGTTTAAATGACCCAGCCTAGGGAACGGAGGGAGTAACTAAAATCCTTCTTTTGTCTTTGATTCAAAACTAACAAACTGCTTTATTTCATTTTTGAGGGGAAATGGTCAGATAGCTATCAGGTTTAGGACTCAGAAGGTAAACAAGTAACAAGAATGAGGTAACTTTGTATAAATAGAAACAAAACAATGGGGAATTTCACATTACCAGTTTTCTCCCGGTTTCAAACCGGGAGTCTTCCGTTTCCAGATGAACCGGTACAGGGCTGCCGTTTCACACACGGCTTGCCCCTACCGGAAAGGAGCCGATTCACAAGCGGTTCGGCATTTCACACACGCCCCGCTTCTTTTTCCCGCCGTTTTCTTCCTGCGCGGGCGATCGGTGTTTTTTTTTAAAGGTTCGGCTTATAGCGATATATCGATATATCGCTATACCAGAACCTCAAATGGTCGCAATAACGATCCCATTGGAATGCAACTCCTTAGAGGTTCTGGTATAGCGATATATCGATATATCGCTATAAGCCGAACGTTCAAAAAAAAAAAAAAAGCCCGCGCGGGTGAACAAAGGCGGGAAACAA
>NW_015167067.1:872219-956603 GCF_001447785.1 Gekko japonicus
CCGGTTGAGAATCGGTTCCCTACCGGGACATTTGGCCTGTCTGAAATTCCCCATAGTTTGTCACAATCAAGTAACTATTTTGTTAAACAGACAGGTCTTTAAAACTGGAGAGAGGTCTCTTGGCAATCACTAATTAAATATACAAGCATAAACTTTTTTGTCTCAAAAATACTTAAGTTTGTAAAGGCAGGTGACTGTTCAAATTTTTCTCCTTAAACACTTGATAGGGACCATCCCCCTTTACTAGGAGCTATTTGCCTCAGGGAAGAGCTACTCATCATCCGTCTTCCCTCATTCAAGATCCCCATTGATACTCTTATTCTGCTTAACTCCTTCACTGATCCCACTGTACTCTCAACTGTCATTCTTAATTGCCACTCTCAAATGTAGAATTCCATTTGAATCCCCTGCACTCAAGGTTCTCAGGCCAGGTTAAAGCATTAGCCATTTACTGTCTGTTAAGGTGACATTATTCAGAGAATTTCAAATATTTCCAAATCTAAATTACATGTCCATATAAACATTGATACAGAGACAAGCTGCACAATGACCCCTTCCCTGAACTCCAGCTGGCTCAGGAGAGAGGTGGGAGGGGGAGGGCAGGGACAGCTGAAGGAAAGCCTTTGGAGAGCAAACCTGCATAAAACACTTGCAATATAATGTAAAACAATTCTGAACATTAAAAAGCAAACAATTTTTCAAATGTGTAGGCATGCTCCTTGCAACTTATAATTACATTCAGATTTGATCCAAGTGACGTTCATGCCATATTCTGAACAGGCAACCTTGGCTAAATAGATCATTAGATTTATCATTAAGTCCTTTTTATTGTGTTATTAATCAGAGCCACTTAGTCCCATGTAAGATTAAATTTGTGGTTTTCCCATGCCATGGGAATTACTCTAGTGGTTTTTAAAAAGTATATTAGGATTCTTTTGTAGCTGGACCATTATCAGAAATTCAGAAACTTACATGGGTTGTTGTCACATCTCACACAAACAAAAACATATAGAAGAACAGAGAAGAACACCCAGGAAAAGCAAGTTGTTTGTGTGTGTATGTATGTGTGTGCAGGAAAACAAACAAGCAAACCAGAAGTAAAAGGAAAATTCTGGCTCAAGGGAGCTTTGAGAGATCTAGAAGAGTGCTTGTCAATGCCTTCATCCCCAATGCAGGCTCCAATCTGATCATAAGTGATGACAAACAGTGGCTGAATCTGCATCTGCTGTGTAACGCAGTTCCAGTCTGCTGTGTCATTGTTGTACTCTGTTCCCCTTTCCCTCCCATTCTGGCTTGGAATAAAGGCTAGCTGTCTGCATCAGTCCTCACCATAGCAACCATGGGGGTGCAGGAGGGAGAGCGCGCACGAGAGAGGGGAGGCGGGGCGCCAGCAGGGCACTATGCTGCAGTGAGGAAACGGCACCCACAACTCCCCTGGCGGGGGGCAGGGGGGGTTGGAAAGTGAACAAGCTGGGTGGGCATGCTTCTAACCCACCAGCAAAAAAAATAAAATGATTGCATAAAAATGTTCCCTGGCTGCTTTTAAACGCACAGACAACTTGGGGGGGGGGGATTCGGTTCCAGTTGTCTGCTTTTTGCTCACAGTGTCTCGAGGGCGGGGGGAAGCAATTAGAACTGATTTAAACAAGATCCAGATAACACAGTGGGATGCCATAGTGACCTCAGATTGGCCACTACAGCGCAATAAAATGATGCAGACAGCCAATGCTGAGTCAATGCAATAGGAAAGCGATGGCGCCGTGCAATGTAGACAGGAATTTGTGAAACGATGTGAAATTGAAGGCACAGTGGCGGGAAAGACCAATGCAGATCGGACCAGTGAGAACTGTGGAACCACACACACAAAATATAGCTTGGCGATTATAAAAGTAATCAGGCATCTCGGCACACTTTGTTTATTTAGAAATGTGACCTTGTCTCCTAATTTGGGCCAGTAGTATTAACAGGCAAAAAGTTTGATTTGAGTGCAGTAGTGTCTTGGAGACCAACATTGAGAGTCAATGTTCCCTTAGTCTGGAGCACTGATTGCAGTCCTAAGGACATATGGGGCCCAACTGAGCAGAAGAAGGAAAGGAACAACAAGCAATAAACACATCACAAACCAATTTTGGAATGAAAACAGGCCATAGCTTTATTGATTACATCAGATGGGGCATTACATCAGATTTGGCAGGATCCAGAATGCATTGGTGTTGGGATTCTTAATTCAAGGTCGATGGTTGTATTGCAAACACAGAGCCACACTTAGTAAAAGAAAAATATCTTTACTATAAAAAATAAAACATGGGTATGGGAATAATAATAATAATGATAATGATAATGATAATGATAATGATAATGATAATGATAATAATAATATTTATTGCATTAGCAAAAAAGCCATAGCAACTGTACAGGATAAAATAAAATAAATTAAAAAAAACAACAACACACACTTAAAAGGTCAACAGTTATCAGCAGTAAACTAATTAAACTCAGGGAGATTTGTTTTCTTAATCACTGCAGCTAGAAAGGAAGCCACTATAGCCGTGGTTTGATTGTCAGGGAAGTTATCAGACAATAGCACTGAAACTACCCAAGGAAGGAGGGGAAGCTTTTCTTTAAAGAAATAAAAAATAAGTTACATACTTGCAGTTACTCTCAGTAATATATGCTAACAGCTACAGCTTTCTATCTCTCTTGACTTCTAGAAGAGAACTACCTCTTTGGTTCACACAAAGGGCCATAAACTTGTGAATACAGCTAGATCAAAGCATTTCCACAAACAAGTTGTTAGTTGACCAATACAAAGGTTACAGGTCACTTAATTAGGATAAACAACTCCCACAAACTTTCCCACCATTGAATACATTATGTAACCTAACATCCTGTTTGCTAACAAACAACATTTAACTCTGTAATGGCTGAAGTGTAAGCAACTTGCAATTCCAACAATTGGGCAACCTGTCTGTCAGCTGATGTATCACATCCCCAGGTGGTGGGCAGGGGTTTAAATAGCTGGGACAAGGGTGGGATGAAGCTGATGCTCCCTCCCGGGCTTGCCACCCACCCTCTGCCTTGTGAGACAACCTGCATGGCCAGTGATTGGCCAGCTGCCCCAGGAAGCAGCCTGCCCACCAAGGAGACCTAAAGGCAAACACAGCTGGAGAAGGATGTCCTGGCCATGGTCAAACATGTGGCCCTCTTCTCGCCAGTATTCTTCAGCTTTGTGGCTGCAAAGCAGTCCCTGGTAAGTTGATAGCTGTGAACTCTCAAAAGTTTATACCCCAAAATCGTGTTGGTCTCTAAAGTACTACTGGATTCAAATCGGGCTGATCATCTGCAAAACCAACATGATTATGCTCTAAAGCAGGCAAAAAGTGTTTCTCTTGGTTAAGAAAATTCTACAGATAGATCCAGATTGTTTGGCAGTTATATAAAATGCCCCCAAGATAGTGGAATCCATGCAAAACAGGCCCACTATCCAAACTCTTGCTTGGATTTTGGGGTGTATATAGCTGGAGTAGAGACATCGATTGACATCTAAAGAACTGTGTAGTTAGTTCTAGTATTTGTAAGGAGTCTTTAGTCTTCAGCAGCTCCAACAAGAGCACCAATTTTACCAAGCAAACTACTGGTGAAACTTCAAGAACTTTCAAAAGAAAGTTGTCATACAACATAAAGTGGTTGGTGGGAAATGCTGCATCTATATATTGATATCTATATTGATATTTATATTGATAAACATATAAAGCTCTCCTTTTTAAAGAAAGAAGCCAAACATTCTACAAGGTATATCCTAATATCTATGTCTTCCTAAATGCTTAGTTATTCCTAAAGTCGAGCTACCTGATATCTTTCATGTAGTTTAGTTTAGTCCTTTCCGGTACAGTCTGTAAAGAGCAGCTGAATTACGCTGCAATGAACATAACATTCAAGGAGAGACAGTATTCCTCTCTTCAGTAATTTGTATTTCTCTAATTTAGATCTGTGTGATATGTATTGATGTTAAATATTGTTTATAACAGCAATATCACTAGCAGTATATAAGAATTTAAATAGTATTTTTGAATAATGCTATCACTCTTTTCTAAAACACAGCTAAACAAGTTTCATCCTTCTGTAAGATCCACAGTAACAGTATTACGTGATTATTATTTGAAGTCTACAACTTCACTTGTTGTTTCCAACTCCCTGTACTATTCATAGTAGACTTGTTTGGGACAGTGTTGTTTGGTACAGTGTAATGAAGACATTTATGACAGCAGTCTGAAAAAAGAAATAAGAACTATGTGGAGTAGTTTCTTAGATAACGAGGCTGCAGTCATACATGCCAGTTGAAGCAGAAGGGAAATGAGGCTATTCCCTCTGGAGTAATTCAACCCGCAGTTGCAAGATCACACCTCCCTTCGTAGCTCTGTGTGCAGCCTGTCACAGTGTGATCAGACGCAACTGCAGGTGAGTTGGGGTTTTTTTTGCTGCTTGTTTCCCATGTGCATAAATGAGGAATTGCACCTCTACACTGAGGGCCCCCTATGAGTATGTGATGACGTGCATACTGCAAAGTCGGGGGGGGGGGGGAGGCACCAAGCCAGGATGGCCAGATCCAAACATCCTGACAGCATGCATGCGTTTTTGCACAATCAGACAGGGGAAAGTCCGTCCATGGCCCGTCGCAGCCCATTTACTACCGGATTTTCTTCAGTGTCTTTTTACTCTGCTTCTGCAGTGAAGCAGTGCAGGTTGCAAACAACTGTGGGACACTTCCCAGATGTTGCTATCTGATCGTGTCCTTTAGATCCATCGGGCATTCACGCCTATTTTGGATCTACTGGTGCGTGTGATCGCAGCCTAAGAGAAGAAAGCACTATGAGATAATAAAAACCAGTTAAATGGTACTGTTTTTGTTTTTGTTTGGCCTTATTTTTCTCTCAATGAGTTTAGTTTTGCTCCAGAGCTGTTGTCAGAGCATTCAGAATGAAGTAAACAATGCACAGGCTATTGCTGGTATGTTTTTGTTGCAAGTTAAGTGACCTTCAGTGCTATGATAATGAAGAATGTAAGGACATAAGAAGAGTCCTGCTGGCTGAGACCACTGAGCCATCTAGTCTAGCAATCTGTTTCACACAACAGCCAAGCAGTTGCCCTGGAGTGCCAACAAACCAGGCACAGATGTCAAGGCTTTCTGATGTTGCTTCCAAGCACTGGGTTTCAGACGTTTACAGTCTCTGAGAGGTTCCCTTAACAACTTACTATGGCTAGTAGCCATTGATGGATCTTTCCTTCCTGATTCTAATTTAACACCCTTTGAAAGCCATCTGTGCTTGCAGCCATCACTAACTCCGCTGGTAGTGAATTCTACAATTTATTTACTCATTGAGTAAAGAAGTGTTTCCTTTTGTTTGTCCTGTACATAAAAGTCCTTAGGTATCCCTGATTTCTATTATTATGAGAAAGGAAAAGAAAGCTCCTTCTGTCCATTTTCTCCACTGCATGCATAAGTTTATAAACCTCTGTCATGCCCCTTAGCCATCTTTTTCCTAAAAGTTTTTAGTTTTTCTAAACTAAAAAGTCCTAAAGTCTCCAGCCTTTCTTTATAGTAAAGGCGACCCAGCTAGGGTTGCCATCCTTTGGGTGGAGCCTGGAGATCTCGTGGAATTACAACTGATCTCCAGATAACAGGGATCAATTTTGCAACAAAAAATGGCTGCTTTGGAGGGGGGCATTAGAACCCTCTGAGCTCCCTCTCCTCCCAAACCCCACCCTCCTCAGGTTCTGCCCCTAAAATCTCCAGGAATGTCACAACTTGGAGCTGGCAACCCTAAATTCAGATGTTTGATTGTCTTGTTTGGTTTCTTATGTACTTTTTGCAGTTTTTCTCTGCTGAAGAAATGGGGAAGAACTAGGCTGTAATCTTCAAACCACTGTTGAGGGTAAACTGCTACATAAATTACTACGTGACTGTCTTTTGATCTCTTTGATGTTGTAGTTGATTAGTAATGCCTTCCTAACCTTTCTACATCCATTTGTCAATGGTTTTATAAGTGTACAAATCTGCTTAGGATGGCACTAAATCTATTATTATTGGCCAACATTCCCACATTTATTATGATTGAAGGTCAGCCAAGCAGTTTACTAGTGCAGTTTACATACAAATATAAAATTAATATACATGATTAACATTTGTAACTTCATAGTAGGTATAACTGATTATAAATAAAATGTTATTAAATGGTTTGGAATATCTGCTTTCTTATGGCCAAAGCCTCAGCACAAAATTTGGCCACTTTAGAGTTGCCTCATTAGATTGGTTGCCAAGAAGGAAATATGTAAAGAATTTATGAGATCTTCCTGGAACTTAGATAGAACAGGGTTGAGATATGTGAAATTAATGTCCCTGTAAAATAGGCAGTATAATAACAAATGTTACACTGTTTCAACTGTGTTTATTTGGCAGGAACACAGATGTTTGGAGTACATTGATTACTGTGGCTTGGTTGATGGATTTGTTGTTGTTATGTTGGATCCAGCAAAAGGCCCTGGCAGATGCATCACTTCCGGCATTCTTCTATGTTCCATAGTTTCTTCTGAGTTGAGAAAGTTGATTCTGTGGCTGTGGTCCAACTAGTGGCTTGGCGTGATATGGTGTCTCTAATTGTACCAGTTTAAAGTGTTGTAGGGCATATCATCCAAATAGCACATCCTGCTGTGGGTTACCCATGCAGACATTCCATGGTCAAGCATCCACATTACTGCAGTGCCTCAGCCATGGAAATTTTTCTTTAAAAAAAAAAAAAAAGTACCCATAGGTACACTTTTATTATTTTTTCTTTTCATTATACACTACAAACATACATGAAAACAAACAATGCATAACTACCATTAACAAACATTAAACATATAACAGGAGGCTTATTCTATTCTTCGATTATCTATTTGTTACATTTCTAATCTCATTGTCTATTTTACTAGCTTATCTTTTTTGCGTACTCAAATTTCTATCAAATTATTATGCTTATATTATACCAGTCGTAAAATCTCTTCCAAGTTTTCTGAAAAGTCCATTCTGTTCCAGCTCTCATCTCCAATGTCAATTTGTCATTCTCAGCCGTTTCAAACAGCTTAGTCACATATTCTTGTTTTGTTGGAGTCTCCATTGTTTTCCAATATTTAGCATATAAAATCCTTGCAGCTGTCGACAAGGGAACAATCAAATACCTATCCGCTTTATCAAAGTCTTTCAGAAATATATTCAATAGCAATATCTCTGGAGTAAATGGGACCTTAGTTCTTATTATTTTTTGCATTATTTCATGTACCCATCTCCAAAACATTTTTGTAGCATCACATAGCCACTACATATAATAAAATGAGCCAGTCTTATTCTTACATTTCCAACATTTACCTGAGCAAGTAGCGTTCTGTTTAGCTAGTCTATCTGTTGTAATATACCATCTATAAAACATCTTATACATATTCTCTTTATATGATACAGCATTAGTCAATTTAATGTTTTTCAACCAAATCTGCTCCCACTCTTCCAAGTTAATATTACGTCCAATGTTCTGGGCCCATACAATCATTTTCCCCCCACTTTTTCGTCTATCATCACATCATCTAATAAAATCTTATATAATTTCTTTATCGCTTTATTTTCTGCTGTTAATATAGTTTCTTCCAACTCAGTTATTTTATTATTAAATCCTAGCCCCTTGTCCTTTAAATATATCAATTCCAGTTGTGCTTTCTTCCACCAGGATAACTGTTCTGGTAATTTAAGGTTATCTTTTTTGTCCAAAATGTCCTGATATCTTAACGGTTCTTCTCCCGCGTAAACATTTGGTAATGTAAATGCCTCTAAAGGTATTATTAATCTCGATCTTTTGGTATAAACGTTTTTGTGTATAGAGTCCCAGACCTTTAGTAGTGCTGCTCTCAGCCAATGCTGCTTAAAGTATTTTTGTGAGCCTGCTTTTTCATACCACAAAAAGGCATTCCATCCTAGCAATAGAGAAGAAGAGAAGAAGAGATTAGATTTATACCCCACCCTTCACTTGGAGTCTCAGAGCGGTTTACAAACTGCTTTCCCTTCCCCTCCCCACAACAGACACCCTGTGAGGTGGGTGGGGCTGAGAGAACTCTGACACAAACTGCTCTTTTTCAAGGACAGCTGTGCTAGAGCTTGTGGCTGACCCAAGGTCACATCAGCAGGTGCAAGTGGAGGAGTGGGGAATCTCCCAGATTAGAGTCAGTGCACTTAACCACTACACCAAACTGGTCATGGCCTTCAATTTTAAAAAGTCTCTTATCTTCTAGTGTAATCCATTATTTGATCCATACCAGGGCCGCTGCTCTATAATACAGCAGCCAATTCGGGACACCAAATCCTCCCCTTTTCTTTGTGTCATGTAATATTTTCAATCTTATTCTTGCCCTTTTCCCTTGCCATATAAATTTAGATGTCAATTGGTCTAAGTCTTTGAACAAATTTTGGTTTTGCAATATCGGGATAGTTTGAAATAAAAACATCCATCTTGGTAAAATGTTCATTTTTATTGTAGCTATTCTTCCCATCATAGAAAGTTGCAGATTTTTCCATTTCTCCAAATTTTATTTAGTTGCTTATAATGGCTGCGGTCACACGGAACAGAAGCCACACAAGTGAGACGGAAAACAGGCGGAGTTTCCAGGCGCGATCTCACCAGCACATCTGGGAAGCGTAGCACTCCCGTGGCTCAACCGAGGCTTCCAGCCGAAACTGCGTGGCAAAAAACTAGTACCTCATCACGTAACTGCGCAGTAGTTTGCCCCAGGGCAAACAGCCATGCTTCTCCCCCGCAGTTTCCTGCCCGTGTGACCGGGGCCAATAAGACTTTATAGTTGTCTTCATAGAGTGTACTGCATTTATTTGTAACCTTAATTCCTAGATACTTTGCTTTCTTTACTATCTGGCATCCCGTAATTTCTTGTAGTTTTTCTTTTTGTTTATCCTCCATATTCTTAGTTATGATTTTTGATTTTTCTGCATTTATTTTAAAGCCTGACATTTCTCCATACTCTTCAATCTTTTCCATCAAAGCCCCTGCTGTTTCCATTGGATTTTCCAATATAAGTGCCACATCATCTACAAAGGCTAAGATTTTGAAATGTTCTTTCTTTATTTGAAGTCCAGTTATTTTGCTCTCTCTTCTTATGGCTTCATTCATAACCTCCAGTACCATGATAAACAAAAGTGGGGATAAAAGGCAACCCTGTCTGGATCTCAAAGCTATTTGAAAGTTCTCCATTAACTATAACTCTTGCTTTCTGTTCCTTCTATATCACTTGGATCATAGCAGTGAAGCTTTCTCCTGCTTCTAACATATATAACGTTTCCACCATAAAAGTTCAGTTGACATTATCAAATGCTTTCTCTGTGTCTAGAAAGATTATCGCCATCTGCTTCTCATGATGCAATTCATAATATTCAAGTACATTCAACAGAATTCTCAGGTTATGCCTTATTTGTCTTTTAGGTAGAAAACCCGATTGATTTCTGTTTATTGTTTCCACTAATACTTTTTTCAGCCTCTGTGCCAAAATTGATGCATAAATCTTATAATCCACATTTAAGAGTGAAATCGGTCTATAATTTTTCATTTCTTTCTCATCCGAGTTCTGTTTATGAATCAAAGAGATAAATGCTTCCTTCCATGTATTTGGGATTAAATCCCTGTTCTCTCGCCATATTACACAGATCCTTAAAAGTCAATGCAATTTGTTCTTCAAGCAAGAGGTAAAATTCTATCGGTAGCCCATCCGGTCCTGGAGCTTTCCCTCTATTTTGTCTCTTTAATGCTTCAACCACTTCCATCATTGAGATTGGTTGGTTTAATATTTTTCTTTGCCCTTCTGTAAATTTTCACAGTTGATATTTTTCCAAATAGCCTTTGATTTTTTCAATACTCACTGTTGTTTTCCCATATAAAATGTATAGTATTCCTCCATTGCTTTTTAATTTCCTCATTTCTGTAGATTTCTTTTCCTTCTTTTCTCAGTACTTTAATAAAAGTTCTTTCTTTCTGTTGTCTAATTTTATAAGCCAGCCATATTGTAGGTTTGTTTGCATTTTCAAAAAAAAATTGTTTTGCAAAGTATAGTTTCTTTGCTATCTCCTCTTTCAATAGGTGATTCATTTGATGTTGTAACATTTTAAGTCTTCTTTTTGTTCCATCATTGTTCACTTTAATCATCATAATATTCTCTTGAAGACTTATCTGTGTTTTTAAACTTTCATATTTTTGTTTCCTTTTCCTATTTACTTTTGTTGCTTCTTGTATTAACATTCCTCTGGAAAATGCTTTCATTTTCACCTTTATAATAATAATATATAATATCTTTTGATTTATTAATTGCTCAATCCTGCAGAGCTGCTGGCTCTGAGCGATTTACAGTTACACATATTCACATGGGACTAACAGTGATTCATAGGGGTAAAGGAGGACAACATATAAATATTTTTTAAGTCGCACACGTTTGCAGCCAACGGGGATTTTGCTCAGCTGTAGGCTTAGACATGCTCCAGACGGCATTCACTCAGCTTGGCTTGATGACGTCAGCTTTTTCCAGGACTTCTTCAAGTCGTAGCACCGCACTGCCACCGCCTGGCCGGATCGGCCCATCGCAGGCTTCTTGATGCCGAGGAGATCTTTCCAGGCTTCCAAGCTTACGAGCTGGACATTCCATTTCGCCGGCTAACACCTCCCCTCACCTCTTTAAAAAAACCTGTCAATTCTTCCTTCATGTTTTTTACAAATGTGTCATTTCTTAAAGTCATTAAGTTCATGGTCCATCTACTTCTCTTCCCAACTGTTTGTAATTCCATATAAACCAGTTTATGATCTGTATATGTCCCAGCCTGTATTTCTGCCTCCATTAAGTCCTTGACCATTACTGTTGAAATCCATATCATATCTATACGAGACCATGAATCATGTCTAGCCGAGTAATAGGTGAATTGTTTCATAGAGTAGTTTCTTATTCTCCAAGCATCCACCAAATTTAGCTCCGTCAGTAAATATTCTAGATTTCTTGGCATTTCTGTCTTCCTTTTCTTCTTCTTCCCACTCATCTGTTTGTCTTTTTCTTCATCAAAGATTGTATTAAAATCTCCCAACAGGCAAATATTTTGGCAGTTTTGTCCAACAATAAGTTCATGAAGTTCCTTATAAAATTTCTCTTGGTCTTGGTTTGGGGCATATATATTTACTACTAAAATCTTTTTCTCCTGATTTTGGGTTTCCACCATCAGAATTCTCTCGTCATCTGAAGCATATACTTTTTCGGGGAATAGATTTTTTTTAACTATCGTCACCACTCCTCTCTTCTTTTCCCCTGTGTCTGAAGCTATAAATGTTTTCCCCAATTTTCTATTTTGTAAAAATTTCTCATCCTTTTAACAAATATGTATTTCTTGCAGACAGATGACATCTAATTTCTGTTTGCCTAATTGGTGAAATATCCTTCTTTTTTGCGGTCCATTCAGTCCGTTCGCATTCACCGATAATATCTTGATTTTCCCTTTATCTATCACTTTTTCCATTATGTTGTTGCCTTTTTCGCCTTTATCCATTGCCGTGTTCCAATCGGGGATTTCCTTCGAATGTCCAGCATCTTTTTCTCTTTAGGTTTAAGATCGGCTCCTGCTCCTTTTTCCTGTGGGTCCTCTTCTTTACTCTCCCCTTCCTCCTCTTCTTCCTCCTCCTCCTCCATTCCAATTTCTTCACCATGCTTTTCTAAAAAGTCTTTTAGTTTAAAGATGGATGTAATCCGATATTTTTTCCCTTGGTAGGTGAAGACCAGGCCCTCCGGGAGTAACCATCTATATTGAATCTTGTTTTCCCTCAATAGCCCTAATAGTTTGGAATATTCTCTTCTCTCTGACTCTCCATGGGATCTCTTTCAAGACTTTTATTTCCACTTCATCTTTCTTTAGCAGTTTAGCATTAACTTCCCTGAAAATTTTGTCTCTTGCCATCCTCTTATAGAAGCGTACCTGTACCTCCTGTGAAAGTTTCATCCGCCTTGCATAAGCCAACTTGGCAGACCATATGAACATGGAAAAAGATGATGTGGAAAAAGAGTTTGACCAAGTATTCAGAATGAATTCAGCTTATGCAAGGCTGAGCTCTGCAGCTGACCAATCAGAGAGTGTGGAGTGCAAGGAGGCAGCAGCCTGGCAGCCACATAGGAACCAATGTGGGGAGCACATTTTACCCCTTTTGACGCCCTTAGTGGTTGAATTTCTAAAAATCCCTTCTTAGTGAGCATGTACGTCATGGTAGGATTGCTATCCCTGAATTTTGTGTTTCTAGGTCCAGGGATTTGGCCTGGGTGTTGATTTTATGGTGAGGGGACTTTCTTTTATATATATAGATGTGTACATATGAAGCTGTCTTACACACTGTCAGAGCATCTATATATTTAGTGCAGTATTGTCTACTGTGACTGGCTGTGACTGTGACTGTCCATGGTTCTTGGGCACAGAAAGTTCTTTACCAATACTTCCTTCCTGATATCATTTTTAACTGGAGACAGTATGAGTGTAAATCCAGACCTTCTGAAATCTAAGCATACCTTCCACTGAGCCACATTCCTGATGATGATGATCATGGCGAGGGCAAAAGTATTCACATTTTTGGAGAGATTTTTTTTTGAGGCAAAGTTGAAAAATGCTTGTTTTAATTTTTTTTGCAAGTTTCTTTGTAAAAATATCCATCTGTTCATATACTACTCTCTTCTAGTCTTAACTCTCTATTGATTCCATGTCCTCAGTAGTATCTTAACATTTTTAAACATGATTAACTCTGTATTTTCATTTGTTATTTGATCCTGAATTAGTTGGGAGTAAATTCAGGCAAGCCAAATTTCATCAGATCTTGGAAGGTAAGCAGGGTTAGCTGTGGTTAGTATGTCGATGGGAGATCACAAAGGAAGTCCAGGGTCACCAGGTAGAGACAGGCAATGGCGAACCACCTCTCAATGTCTCTTGCCTTGAAAATCCCATGGGATTGCAATAAATCAGGTGTAACTTGATGGCAAAAAAATAAATGCAAGAAGTATTACTTTCATTTTCATTTTCACTTGCTCTTATTTGATCTCAGTGACTTCATATTGCATCTAATTAGACTGGCTAGTGACTACTTAGGTTTGAGATGTCATTCCATTCATTACAAAAGCTTTAACTACCTTGCAAATCAGGCAAGTAGAATAAAAAGGAAATGATGCTGCCAGAGCAGCTGCTGCCAAGGTAAACAATATCACCATACAAACAGAAAAACTGAATATTCAGAAATAATATTCATGAGCATTTCTACACATCTATCTCTATTTCTGACCTGATAGTGAAATAAAAGATATGCAGTATAGCCCTAGTAATAACTGACATCAGGACTTTACTTTCCATAAGTGCTCAATGTGTTTTGCTATTATGTGAGCAATTTTTCTGATAATCCTACAAACTAGTATAAATTTATTATCACCCCGGAGAGATGGAAATATAAGGAAGTGTGTGTGTGTGTGTGTGTGTGTGTGTGTGTGGTCAGTTTAAACTTTCTGCACCACATACCACTTTCTTGATGACCATTTTATAATCCTCTATCATGCCCCTCTTCAGTGATCTTTTTTTTCTAAACTGAAAAGCCCCAGACTCTTTAGCCTTTCTTCATAGGAAAAGTATTCCAGTGCTTAATCAAGCTCTTTGCCTCTTCTGCACATTGTTGCCCATTCACCCAATGCAGAACGATCTTCCTGAATGGTTCTTGTAAAGTACTCCATTCGATACATCATGACTCGGAGAATGACATAAGAAACACACATTTACTCAGTACTTCACACTACAAAAGACAAAGACAAAGGGCCGTGTCGCCAACTATATACATATCCAAGAGAACACCCCTGGATCCCATTGGGGGGGTTGAATTCCCCTCCAAGGTTTCTATTGGTTCCCCTAGTGAACCTTAGGAGCCTAGTCCCTATTGTTCTTTAGGAATCAAGCTCTGTTCGCCTGGCCACCGCCTTGTGGCGGTTCCCTGGACACAACACCTCTGATCACCCTAAATAAGTTGGTATCATTCACAAACATCCATTTCTCATGCTCAATTTTGGATAATTTATGAACAAAGTAAATTGCACCAGTCCCAATGCAAAAACTTGGGGACGCCATTGCTTCCTTCCTTCCATTGTGACAGTGTGATAATGTGCCCTTCTCCACATTATTTCCTCTTAGCAGGTGTTGCCCCTGTTTATGCTTAATAATTTTATAAACAACATTTTCTAGTAAATTACTTGTTATTTATTTATTATTTAAAACATTTTAATATCACCATCCCACCTAGCTTAGGGAACCCAAGGCAGCCAACTATCAAAAAGATTTAAAATATGTAGTATAAAAGCAACAAAACTCATGTTAGGTCCAGTATCTTCTGGAGCCTTTAAAAAAAAATATCAGTTGTGTGATCAGAACCTGTGATTCTGTGAGTGAAAGACCCTGACTTCCACTTTCCACAACAACTCTCTGTGCAACCCCAAAAGGCATTGCTTGAGATATGATATCTGTATGGACCAAAATCCACTGGGCACAGGAGGCCATAGTTAGAATGTCCAAAAAAAAATCACTATACTTATGCTGATACTTCCTCTGCAAAGGTTTCCACTGGCACATGAGTGAAGTAGGCATGATTTTTCCTGATTCCCACTCCTTACTTCATGTGGAAAGGTAGCATTTCTGAGAATACTACCCTGGAGGCCTTGCTCTTTAATATACTCTCATCTGCATTTCCCTATGCTGTTAGGACCAACATAACCATGACAACTGTCTTCTCCTTCACATTACCTAACAAACTACCAAATCACCGACTTCTGGGACCACTCTGCTTTGGATTCATATACTCAATACAAGAGAACATCTGTTCATCATTCAGGAAATGGGTCCCTTCTGAGAGATCATCTCCCAGCCCCTCAGCCCTCCTCCTTTGAGACCCTCATCAAGCATAGGAATGACACCTCTGGAAATTCTCATCCACACACCTGTTTGTCTCAGCTCTTCCACTTTGGCTTGAAGGGAATAAGCTCATTCCTTGAGAGCCTAGAGGACTGAAATCAGACTGACGACTTCAGGCAAGGAGGTATATAGTGATACATGTGACACACAATAGAAAACTCAGGAAAGCTGCCATTCCCTGCTGGTTTTCTACTTTCATTATTCTAGTCTCAATTAATATTCATCAGACTATAAATAGCTAGCTTTCTACTGCATCCCACTTTAGGGTTACCAACCTCCAGGTAGGGCCTGGAGTTCTCCTACAATTATAACTCATTAATTCCCTGGGAGAAAAATGTTAACATAAGAGAGTTGACTATATAGTATAGCATGTAGGAGAAAGTGAAGACCTTCTCCAGGCACTGCTCCTGAATCTACAGGAATTTTCCAGGCCAGTTCTGTTCTGTTCTCCTTGCTATGGCTCAGTGGATGAGCTTTGCATGCAGAAGGTCCCAGGTTCAATCTCTGGCATCTCCGGCTAAAAAGGCAGTAAGTGATGTGGTGAAAGATCTCTGCTTTCACCTAGGGAAGCTGCTGCCAATCTGAGTAAACAATAGTGACCTCGATATACCAATGGTTTGTTTCTGTATAAAGCAGCTTCAAAATGTGGCATCTTTAGTAGTCCCTGTAGAGAAAGGTATGCCTATGAAATGCAACCTCACCAGCCTTTGACTTGTTGCCCTTCTGATCTAGGTGGCAGAAGACTAAGCTTCTTCCGCTCAAAATAATCTCTAGAATATTCAGCAGAGGATGCTGGGAAAATATGGTAATTAAATGCTTTTTCAGGGGTCAGTGGGCTGCTGTGAAGAGGCGGCAGGAAAAATGCATGCTTTTCAATCACATGGTCATAGGAGTTAACCCTCTACAAGAATTCCTCCACTTCATATCTTAATCTGTAGGGGCTTCATGTAGACGTAGGTTATCTTGTACTAAAAATTAAGCATTCTTTTTATTATATTTAACATTATTTGACATGGTTACTAGTTTTTTAAAAAACACTTTTTTGTTTGTTTTCTTGAGGCAACAGAAGACAGGCAGAGTAAAGCAATTTGGTTGATCCATGCAGGCTGACTAGCAAACAGCTTAACTGAGCCAATGTGACAGGGTACTGCTTTCCCATGAGAAATGCTGTGAATATTATACTTGTCATGTTTCTCATGCATTCTGACTGACTGATGAACATAACTTTCATTTCACAGGTATGCAGAGAAGTTTGAATCACTTCCAGGCATTTGGTGAAAGTAATTGTGGAGGCAAGTATTTTGGCAACAGAGGAGTTTATAAAGATGTGCAATAAAAGCTGGAAAAAATTGAAAGGAGCCCTTTGATCTTAAATTGTGTGTCCTGGGGTAACTGGCAGTCCTAATTATTGTATATTAAGTACTGCTGAATTGTGAACATGGGATCTTTCTCATGAAAGAGAGACTTGTCCCTAATGCTGTCCCACAGTCAAGTGCAATCTGAATGTAGTCATACTATGGCTACAGTCACACATAGTAAATAATCCACTTTCAATGCACTTTCCAACTGGATTTTACTGTGTGAACTGGCAAAATCCAGTTGGCAAGTACATTGGAAGTGGATTGGAAGTGGATTATTTAGACTGTGAGATTGCAGCCCATAACACACACACCTGCATAGAGAAAACAGATTTTGTCCAGGCTGACATGTCTTCCTTAGATTATACTACGTGTGTAGTTGGCAACTGTCCCTAAACAAAGCTAGCTATACAACATCTATATACGTAGCATTGGTAGGCATGCCAAGGAACCAATTTGGACAATCAACCCCACGAGAGATGGGCTCTCCCATCTGCCATTGCCTCTCGGGCTGGTGAGAGAAGCAGTGTGTGTGTTGGGGGGAATGATGCCTGACTACATGCTGATATTGCAGCTGAAAGAAACTGCTGAAAGAAACTTCTGACATCAGGTGGCAGTCTAGAAACTGTGCTGTTACACAAAGGCAAGGCATCTGCAGGTGCCTACAGTCTTTAACTATGCCCCTTAAAAATAGAGATGCTGTCAAAACTGGTTAATTTCATAACTGTGTAGCACAAAAGTTCCAAAACTATATATTAACCACCATGGCTAAATGAGGGGAAAACAATAAGAGGATGCTTTGGTCTGCTGCCCTGGTCATAAGCCCCCTGGCAGCATCTGGTTGGCCACTGTAGGAAATAAGATGCTAGGTCTGATCTAGAAGGGCTATTCTTGTGTTACCACTTAAAATTATGTTCAAAAATGAATTTAAGATGGGGAATCCTTTCCTGGGTATGTAAAATCTAATTCCTACCCAGATCTATATAAATATAATATCTGAAGTGTGTGTGTTTGTATGTATATGGCAAAATCAAAGGACTTACAAACAGTGTGTGTTGGTCCAAAGGAGGGATATCTTAAGCTATTTTTCCTCCCTTATCAAAAGGTTGAAGCTATTTTAAAAATAAATCATGAAGAAACAATTTATGTGTGCTTCCTTATTTGCTGTGTCTTGGCTCCACATTTCAGATTCCAAACTGAATGGAGTTTGGAAGATTTCCCAGGGCAATCTTCTCTTCTTCCTGAGTAGACTTTAGATAAAGACAGGAACAGATTCTAACGTGTGGTGGAAGAGGGTTTGACACACATTCATTGCATTCCAACACATTTGTATTTAGGATGTGTGAGCTGAAACCACTCCCACTACACTTACAAAATCTGTTCATCTTCATCCTAAATGAATCCTGTTTTCTTTCCAGCTATTATTAAGCCAAAAATTTTGATGAGTTTCTGCTAAACAGGAATAATAGAAGACATACACCATAGTCCTGATCAGGCCAGATGGAATTCAGAAAAAGGTTTTCCTGTAGCTGCTTAAGACATCATGCAGAGAAATGTCTCCCTATTGCATTTCTGGAGATACATTGCTTTAATGAACTTGCCTCAAGCTGTTGAAATCATTTGAGAAAGCAGCGGCAGCATTTATGGTTGTTGCAATTTCTCTGTTCTTGAAAGCAGGGAGGGTTTGATTTAGTTCATTGTGACTTGTTGATGGATCCCATCCACTTCCCTTCCTCAGAGGCAAGATTTTCCCTCCATTTCTATTGGCCTTTATTGACTGAGCTACCCTGGTAGTATGTTTATTCTTTACCTGAAGAAGCCTTGTCTGTCCTACTCTGTCAGTAAGGTTTATTTTGGGTATTTGCTCTGCCCAGGAACTTTAGGGAAGGGATAGGTTTGTCCTTTAAATTAAACCCTTGAAAATGGCACTTGAGACACTTTTAAAATTAAAAAATAACAAAAGGTTTTATTTTAACATCAAAGGGAAAGGTCAGGTAAAATCAGGGGTTGAAATTACTGAGGTAAAACTATTACAAGTGCAGACTTTTGTTCTTATTGAGTATATTTTAAGTTCACTACATGCAGTTTCTAATTACACCAGACCAGGGAATTTTGTACTCCTCAGAGACAATTCTCCTTGTTTGACTGAGTAGGGGATCTCTCTCTAGAAGATTTATCCCCTTTTCTTTTGGCCTGAATGAGAGTTTCTCTACTACCCACTTCCTTGCCAAACTCTCCCCCCAGCAATTGTCTGTGTTCAAACTGCTCTCAGCTAATGCTGAATCCAGACTGCACTCAGTCAAGGTAGAAATCTGACACTGTCAGCACTAAACCCTTTTTTGTCAGGGCTATTTGTAGATGGTCTCAATATAAGTCTCTTCTCAGTAAAGGCAGGAATCTGAATGACTTTTTCTCAGCATTCAGCTTTATCAAGACTTTTTTTTTTTGCTCAGCTGATGCCAACCAATTAGATTTCCTGGAGCAGCCTGTTACTCACGGCTGTTTGGCTCTGTGAAGAATTAACTCTTCACAGCCCTTTAGTTGTTGGTAAGCACTTCTAAGCCTCTTTAAAAGTTCAGTCCATCACAGACGTCTAGTCAACCATAACGTCTTACCAGATTATGTACATAACTTTATATGAACAAAGTTTGAGTCCAGTGGCACCTTTAAGACCAACAAAGTTTTATTCAAGGTATTTATTTATTATTTATTTATTATTTATTAATTTAATTTATACCTTGCCCTCCTCAAGAGCGGGTATAAGCTTTAATGTGCATGCGCACTTCTTCAGATACCTTTATAAGATAATATACTTTTGGATGTTCTGGGGGGGGGGATAATCAGAATGTTGAACAGTATATTGTAAAGGATTATTAAAATATTCAGATAATGTAAACCATCTTTTAAGGCATGCTAATCACAATTTCAGATTTCAAAAGGAAAAGGGGATAGGAAAGGAGCCACCAGGCAATCAGATTTGCAGTTCCTGAGAGCTGAATGAGTGCTCAAGGGATGAATATCATGGCCCCTCTGTTTAATAGGCATTTTTTCATTTTATATGTATTTTAAAAAATTGCTGCTCTTTACTCTCATTTGAAGGGGAAAGGGAGCCTGATTTTAAATTTTGCATCCATGTTTTAATTTGGATTCAGTTTTTCTGTTGATTATATTAACTGAGAAAATTAGTAGGTAAATAATTTCAGTCTTTGATTAAAGAGCAAAATAGGACAGATGAAATGAAAAGTGTGGGGGCCTTTAGAGATGTAATTTTTACCTTTCTAATCATGAAATGTATACTAAAAAGTGTCATGTTGAATAGAATTTGACTGTTAAAGTCTTGGTTCCATAAGATTCCATGGAATTTGCACTGCTGAAAGGATGATAATAAAACAAAACAGTATGGAACCAGAACTGACAAAAAAAAAAAACCCACAAGGAAAAATCCCAGTACTGGATCTTTCTGGATCTTGTACGATATGATCAGCAAGATGTAAACTAATTCAAGCCTCTAGAAAACCTCCTAGTGTAGTATAGTGGAGTTTTTGCATGCATCCTAATACATATGTTTCTGCTTACAAAGGATGCTGTGCACAGCCATAGCTAGTACACATACTGCCATGTATATGAGGATCTGCATGTGTTGGACTGCTTAGCTTTAACAATTAGAGTGGTCTGTTTTTATGTGAATGGGCTCCTGGGAGATTTGGATACCTACTTGCCAAACATATGACTGAACCTGGCAAAGCTGATTGTACTTTCTGTTAGGGCATTCTCATGCAGGATGAATGTCCTAGATAAAAAAAAAATACTGGATATTGAGGGGGTGATGCTTTCCCATGAATAAGGATCCCTTCAAGAAAGCTTACTTCTACAAGTAGGGTTGCCAGATCCCTTCCAGGGGCAGGGAAACCCTTGCTTGGGGGGGGGCGCTTCCGTGCCACTGACCAGTTTGCTGATGAGGAGAAATCCCGCCCCCAACTGGCCCAAAAGGCAATGTGACATTGGTGATGCTGTAGTTTTTGGGCAAAACTCTATGGAAAAACTGCCTACAAACCATAGTGTTTTGTCCAGAAAAACCTAGAACATCACCCCCTGATGGTGGCAACATGATGATGTCACTTCTGGGTGATGTCATCGCAACATGCGCACAAAGTGCATGTGGAAGAAAATCCCAGGAAGGATCCTGGATCCTCCTGCCAGCTGCCAGCTAGGACCTGACAACCTTATCTACAAGTGGATTACCTTCATTTGAACTCTAAACTTCAAAAACTTCAGCTTGGCTACAAAATGACATAAAATTGTTTCTGTTCATGCAAGGATTTGTTTCTGCTTCCATCTTCTAATGACAGCCTCCTAAAAAAACACTATCCCCTGAAAGCTGAGCAATACTCTCAAATGGCCTTGGGGAAATTTTGAGGAGCTCCAGTGCTCATATACTGGGAACTTTGATCCAGGTCTTTGAGCAGCCCTGGATAGTAGACTTACAGCAGTTCAGGAGAACGCTTTACAATAGTCAAGAATTATGAAGAACTAGGATTAAGGCCCGTTGTGGAAATAAATACAACAAGCTCTAGAAAGAAGCTCTGGGAGTGCCCTGGCTTTGGGCACTCAGGGTAAATTTGCTGTGGTGACCTCAGCAGGTAATCTTGAGCGATCTCCAGCCCTCCCCTGGAAATTGGCAACAATGGTTCCCCAGGAGGAAATGGCTGGTTTAGAGAGTGGAGTCTATGGCATTGTACCTGTCTGAGGTCCAGCCCCTTCTCAAACCACACCCTCTCCATGCTCCAGTCTTCAAATCTCCAGGGGTTTCCCAACCTGAAGTTGGCAACCCCCCCTCCTTCCCAGCTAACCATCAACCTACCATTATTTGTCCCTCTGACTGCAGCTGACTTCTGCCCTCCCTCCTGAAGAGCAGTTGTAATTCTGAGTGATCTCCAGCCCCGACCTGGAGATTGGCAACAATGTTCCTGAGGAGGAAATGGCTGGTTTGGAGGGTGGAGTCTATGGCATTGTACCTGTCTGAGGTCTTACCCCTCCTCAAACCTCACCATCCTCAGGTGCCACCCCTCAAATCTCCAGGAATTTCCCAACCTGGAGTTGGCAACCCTATCTCCTTCCCAGCCAATCATCAACTTACCTTTATCTGCCCCTCTGACTTCAGCTTTTCATCTCACCATCACCACCTGCAGCCTCTACCGTGCTCTGAAGCCCCGACTGCTACATCACACTGGCTGTCATAGGGGGGCCATCTCAGCAGAGTATAAGGACACAGAATCCACCATTTTCTCCAGGGGAACTGATCTCTGCCATCTGGAGAGCTGTTGTAATTCTGAGTGATCTTCAGTCCTCACCTGGAGATTGGCAACAATGGTTCCCCAACAGGAAAAGTACATCCTTTCTTTGCAATGAGGACCAAAGTAGTTTACATCATTCTCTTCTTCCCCTTTTGATTTGCACAACAACCCTGTGAGGTAGGTTAGCCTGAAAGTCTGTGACTGGTCCAAAATCACCCATTCAGCTTCCACAGCAAGAACCTGGGTCTGGCAGACCCTGCTCTGAAGCACTAACTGCTACTCCACATTGGCTGTGGTATCTCCTGGTATCACAACTGAACTCCAGACAACAGATCTTTCTCTTCCTCTAGAGAAAATAACTACTTTGGAGGGTGGGCTCTATGCATTTTGTTCAGCTGAGGCCGCTCCCGTCCCTAAACTGGCTTTCGTAGACTCTACCATAAAATCTCCAGGAATCTCCCTACCTGGAGCGGGCAACCCTAGTCAGGACTAGCCCCAATGAGTTCCCCACAAAGGCCTGGAAAGGGCTTCATTGCTTCGTCTTTTTACTGAGAGAACCAAGCTTGATTGCTTAGCAACAGCCACTGAGGGAAAAGTTAGTCCCACAGAAGCCAAGCAGAAGAAGTGTCTTCGTTAGGAGAGACAGCTGTTTGGCAATTATTCAGACAGGGAACAGTGGCACGTGATTACTCTTGAGTGGCACTTGATGGCCCAATGGCTGATGGAATGCACAGCACAGCCAATGGGAGAGCTGGAAATGGCCAATGCATAAGAGAAGTATTATTAAAGACAACTTCAGGAAGAGTGTAAAATATATTCTTGCTACAGGTAAAAAATTTTAGTCCCTTCACCGAAATTTAAAAGAAGATGTGAGGAACTTTACCTTTCATACACATGTCATAGATGATACTTTATAACAATGAGCTTTTCTCTGTTGTATTAATAGGCCTTACACTTTCTAAAGCCTGGGTGTCTGAGGAGGAATTGAAACCAACCCATGCTGTTTGGTAACAACTTTTGTTTCTCAAAAAGTGATTGTTAATATACTATGGCACAGTTACCTGGGATAACTGATGGTATGCCAAGCTGGGGAAATATCACTGGGATCATTGTATAAATAATGTTTGATTTAATCAGAATTTCAACTAAAAAAATAAGAAGGCATAATCCTTCTGTTAGAAGTACTATCACTTTGAGACTGTGGTTTAGCTTCATTAGTTTGAGCATCTTAAAAGTGATTATTTGTTCCATGTCAAAAAGAGACTGTGTTCAGAAGTGGGACATTTTCTTGGCCATAGAGAATTGAGATCCAGGAAATTCTGCGAAAATGATTCCTTTGAGCTTTTAAACATGCACAGTTTGCAAGCAACACCAACACCAGCAAGCTAATTGATGTGAAAAAGAAAAAGGCTGATCTGAAAGAACAATAAAAATTTATCAAGCTTGCTGCTGCCACATGTTTCTGAAAACAAAAAGTAATTTAACCTCCATGAGAAATAACAGTTAATGATCATTTTTTGTAAAAAATAAATTGCTGCTCCTTATTTATATATGCCTAAAGCCTGTGTCATTTGTTATCCACATAGCATGACCATTGCTCCCACACCGCTCCCTTCGATGTAGCTCTGGTAACATTTGAAATATCAGGGAGCACAGGAATAATGAGACACACCAACAGACCTCTGCTGCCTGCAACTCCCTGATCACTTTGTTCAAGTAACAGATGAACCAGTGAATTTTAACCAGAAAAGCTTGGTTTGGTGGATTTTTTCCCTGTCAGTCAGTAAAATGCAGGGCAAGGGCCCTTTTCAGGGCTTTGGGTTCTCCCTCAAAGGCCAAGCAGCCCTAAATTTTAATACCTAACTATATTTTTAAAAGATTTTTTCCCTGAAAACCTAGGGCTTTTCTCAGGTTTGTAGAAAGAGCTGTATTGTCTGTCCATGGCTCCAGTCACTGGATTGAAGTATCCACAGACAGGGCTGTGTTGAGAGAATTAGGTATCTTGATACTGTGAAAACTCAAATGATTGTCATAAACCTTTTTTTAAAACCTGTTTTTGCAGCTTTGATATACTACAAGAGAGGGGACCTTCCTAACACTTTCGAGAAGGCCACTCCAAAGAATGGGGGATCTGCAGGCATGCTGTCAGTGTCTATATCTGTCAGCAAAAGCTGATTTAAAATAGAGGTGTCACTTCCTCTTTAAATTAATGCAGAGCTCATGTGGCCAACCTGATATATGCCAGAGATAAGAGCTATACTCATTTTGATGCATGGAGGACATGTTCCCCGCTTGCCTTGGGCCTTCTGTCTAAGGGTAAACTCCCTTCTTTTTTAGATTCCTTGGTTAGCCCAAAGCAGAGTTGCCAGGTCTGTCCGACCAGTGGGTGGGGAATGGGGGTGAATTTACCGGGAGCGGGGAGGGAAGAAGCTGGGAATAAATGTGACATGCCTATGTCACCCAGAAGTGATGTAGGAACATTGGGGATGTCAGGGGTGACACTCTGGTTTTGTTGGAACCCAAGCATAAAAAACAACTCCACGTTGCAAAGCAAGTAAGGTTTATTTCAAAGCGTTGGTTTAACCAGAACAGGACATTGTTAGGAATAACTACAGGTAACCAGGGAAGGCATAATAAAGACATTTGAACCAGGGAAGGACCAATGGGTCCAATTCCCGCTGGCGGGAATAGACCATACAGTTCGCGCCCAATGCATGGGAACGCAACCGTTCTGAAATGTCAACACAGGTTCAGTTCACAGGCAAGATACCCAAAACATTCTAAGCAAAGCTCTCCCCCTACACCCAGCTGCACGACCTTGGCAAGTTCCGCGGACTACATAACATACTCAAGCAAACAAGGAATGAGAGGGAGGGGTGAAGGGAACTACACCGGAACCGGAATGACAATGGCAGCTAGCTGACAGGTTTGTGGGCAAAACCTCTATGGTAGAATTAGCTTCTAACCATAGAGTTTTGCCTCAAAACCGGAGTGCCCCCCATCACCGATGTGCCTATGTCACTTCCGGGTCATGTAGGCACCATGTTTATTTCCAGCTTCTTGCCTATTTGAGGGGGTAATTCTCCCCTGGCGGCCAGCTCACCAGCTGTGAAAAGGAATGCCTGAAACTGGAGGACCTCCACCCACACTGGGGAGGGAGTGTCTTGCAACCCTAGCCCAAAGTTATGTAGGACTTTTATGCATTCATTACTCAACTGCCCATTTTCATTGGCATTGCTGGGTTCTCTGCTAAGGATCCCTTTTTCAGATCCAGTCAGTTGTTGTACATATTCTCCTGCAATGTCCTTATATGCTCCAGTTTAGGCTAAAATGGATTATGCCCAGGGCTGGCTCGAGGTGCTTCTATGCCCTAGGCAGGCACAGATGCCAATCTCCTGGTGGGGCCTGGATACCCTTTTGCCTTTTGCCTCCCCAGGGGGGAGGGCAGGTGAACTGCAGCATGGGTCTGGCTCAGGGGAGGGGGAGGGTGGCACGGAGGGGCGGCCCTTCAGTGCCTGGAGCGCAGATGAGAGAGCCGGAGGGAGCGAGTGAGAGATGAGCCGGGTGTCCTGCGCTGGCAGCAGCATCTGCAGCAGACACCCCCCCCGGCAGGCGGAGACGCAGATCTCCAGGGCACGGGGGGGGAGATCAGTGGGCTTCCCACGCAGACCCTCGCCCCAGGCAGCCCGGAGGGAGGCAGGCCGAGCGGGGGGGGGAGCTGCCCCGGACAGCCGGCGCTACCATGCTGGGAGCTGGGGCAGGTGGCACAAACGGCCGGGGCGGCTCCCTCCCTTCCCTCCATGGGCACGGGGCTGAAGCAGCTATGGCAGGGTCAGGCGGCGGTGGGTTGGCAGCCCCGGGGCAGGAGGAAGGAGGAGGTCTCTCAGCGGGTGCCTTTGCTGCGAGCTTTGAGGCGTGCAGTCCGCAGCTGGGGGTCTTCTGCCAGTGGGCTTGGCTTCCGGGGCACCCTCGGGAGCCAGGGCTGGGGAGGGGGTGTCTCTCCCCTTCTCCCCCCGACCCCCCAGCAGAGGGTGTGGAAGGGTGTCACTACGAAAGCAGGGCCCCGCCCCCCATAGCGCCCTCTGCCTCCTCCCCGCCTTCCTTTCTTCCACCCTCCCCTGTTTCCCTCCCTCGCCACAGAGAGAGAGAGCGTGTGAGAGAGAGGGGCGGGCACCCAGTTAGGGCGGCGGTGGCAGTGGGTTTGGGGGGTGGGGTGCAGTTTGGCGCCCCTGAGGGCTGGCGCACCCTTGGTGAGCGCCTAGTTCGCCTAGCAGGCAAGCCGGCCCTGATCATGCCATGCCTTGATAAATAGGCTATGCTTCCTCTAATGACATTAGAGCAAAAGGTTCAGTTCCTTTTAGATGATTCTGATTCCCAACATACTTATTTTGTTGCTCTATTTCTAGAGGCTGCAGAGAAGTGTCAAAGGAAGGTCTCTTTAGACATGGGTTTTATTTAAGTTTTTCAGTTTTATTGTTCAAGACCCTGGTTTAAGAACAGGGGATGAAAGAAGGAGGTGTCACATGTGCTCATACAGGAAGAGGTAGTCCTTTAGCTATGTGTGTCCCAGGTCATAATGGCAATAGTGTAAATGTTATTTTGTTTTGCATGTTGTTTCCCCCTTAAAACCATAGATCCAATAGCAGCCATAATTTAGCACATTGTAAAAACCAAAACAAAACAGGAGTGTATGCATTCCAAATTTTGTGAGTCAAGGAAAATTGTCTGTTGTGTGTGTATGTAAAGTGTCATCAAGGCACAGTTCACTTATATCAACCCCTTAGGGTTTTCAAGGTTTGCCATAGCCTTTCTCTGCATAGCAACCTTGGTGTTCATTGGTGGTCTCCCATCCAAATACTAACCAGGGCTAACCCTATCTAGCTTCCATGATTTCACAAGGGTGAGATAGCCTGGGCCATGTGGGTTAATGACTTTTAGCTCTCAAGCTTCCCTTCTTATCAAAAAGAGCTCATATTGAGGGGGGGAAATGTTTTATTGCTTTCTGGTGAGTCCTGCAAAAAAATCAGTGGAAAATTCCAGGAGGCATGTTGTCGACACAAATCAACACAAGAAAGGCCTTGCAATGATTATGTCTGTATGTATCTCAGAGTTCAACACAGCACTGTTTCATGAATAAAGCTGGCAACTTATATATACAATGAAAGTAAACCTACATCTTACTTCATATATGATTATTACACTGTGCTGACTATACATGAAATGACAGTTCCAGTCACACACTTAATATATGAGTACATG
Organism: Gekko japonicus; assembly: GCF_001447785.1. Lineage (NCBI taxonomy): Eukaryota > Metazoa > Chordata > Lepidosauria > Squamata > Gekkonidae > Gekko > Gekko japonicus. The sequence continues at coordinate 899,171 of NW_015167067.1, forward strand.
TGCTTATTTAATGCTTACTGTAGTATGCATTACATTTGATGGGAGAGGACTTTTTCAGGGTAAAGAGACGCCACAGTCAGTGTGCTGTCATTGTACTGATACATTCTAGCTTCCCTTTCTTATCCGCAAAGCAAATGCTCTGTGATAGACAAAGCTGAATTTTGATTTCCATTTAGAACCTCGGGGCTTTACATATGCCAGAGGCATTATTCAAAGTTTTCAACGTTTTGTTTGCTGAAGTTATGGAGGAGTAGATTAAAAATAAATAAATGATTTCCAGGAATTGTCATATATGCTCTACCAGGAGGAAGACATTCCAGTTATTTAGTCACATAACATTTTGAATGATTCCCATTTTTTCCATGTTAGAAAAGGGCACATCCAAACTGGCACTTTGGAGGATGAAGATGAGCATACTCTTTTGGATGACACTTGCGGCAACAATAATGATTGTTCAAACTTCCCTCCAGAAAAAAGGAACATGTAAGTAGTGCTGGGTGCTTCAAGAAGCAATTCTTCTCCACTTCTAACACATTGGGGCACAGTTAGGTGCTATTTATATATAATGGTGGCCCTTAAAAGGGCAGAAAGGCAGGACATGTATTTTCTAAAACAAATAAAAATAGCCAGGTTATTCTGAAAATGTCCTGACCTGGATGGCTCAGTCTAGCCTGGCCTCAACAGATCTTGGGAGCTAAGCAGGACTGGCCCTGGCCCTGGTATACTTGGATGGGAGAACATCAATGACGTCCTCGGTCACCATGCAAAGGTTGACAATGACAAACCACCTCTGAATGTCTCTTGCCTTAAACACCCAACAGGGTCACCGTAAGCTGGCAGTGACTTGGCGGCACTTTCCACCACTCATTCTAAAGCCGGTAAAGCTATTTAGATGCCAATATAAATAATTACCTTCACATCCTAGAATAAATGTAAGATACAGAAAACTGGGTTTAAGAAAAGGCTCCAATATTACTTGTACCATTAGAAAACCTGCCTGAGTTTGCTCATCAAGGAACAGTGCAGGTCTATAGCAGTTCATGTATCTCTATGGTTTTGAAATTGCCCGCCCTTAGTATAAGTAGAGAAGAAGGCCTTTTTGACATGCACATAGCGGGTATGATTTATTTGCTTCCAGCAGCAGGTGTATCCATGTGTAACTCTGATATTCTTCCTGCTGATTTTGAAACCCTTAAGCCATTTGTATTTCTTCCACTCATTTATTTTTTTGAGCTCTCCCAATTGCTAGTCATTTTCAGTTAAGGGACACTGTAGATGGAAACCCACACAATACCACCGGTGTTCTCTCAGTGTACAAATCAGCTGGTGACATGTTTGTGAAAAGGCATGTGGAGCTGCAGACACAAAACAGTAGCATTAATTAATATCATCTTGACTCAAACTGACTGCCTCACACAGATAAGAGAGGCAACACACAGCCCGTCTCCTTTCTGTTCCTGGCAGACATAGACCACGACTTCCTCTCTTGCTCCCTACACAGCCTGATGAGAATGCCATTCCTCAAGCCTTTTCTGTAGCAACAGACGCCCTATAGCCAAATCTCAGTTGAGCAAAGGAAGTGCTACAGCATAAACATTCCACCATTTCAAATAGCCTCCCCACAGAAAAACATAAAAGAGTAAAGCATCCCATGTAAAAGTCCTGCTTTAAAGGAAGCTGAAGATAGATTTCATTTCAGCTCCATTTGGAACTACCAATTAGTGTTTGGAGAACTATTTTGAATACATGTTGCTTTTCTATTGCCATTGTTTTCTTTATTCAGTCATCGCAATATTGCTGGGAACACAGATATCCAACTGACATGTGGCTCTGCAACCTTTTAATGAGAACAAGAGACTTTCTCTTTTTGTTTAATTTTAGAGTTTTAATAGTCTATGATTTGCTAGGTTGCGTCAGGATCCTGGCTGTGCATACAACTAGACATTCTGGCTTCAATCTAGAGAAAGTTAGTTCCATTGAAATTAATGGGGCTTAAGTTAGTCACTCACAATATGTGCCATTAATTTCAGTGAGTCACCAACATGGCTGACTTTTACCAGATTAGGGCTCCTGATTTTATATTTTCAGGGAGAAATACGGTAGCAAGGATTGCTTCTCTGGGATGTTTGTATCCCATACTTAAGTGGCTCAAACACTGCGCGGTTTGCAAATACATTGTTTTAGCTTATAATAATCTTTCTAGTCCAGCAAGTAGGTGAAAGATGATCCACTTATTCCTTCCACCTAAGGGAAAAATCAATAGCATACAAGCTCATTTATCTGAATGGAATGGCAGAATCCAACCTCTCCCCGTAAACAAAGACATCTGGATAAAAGACACAGTATTTCCCCAGACTGAGGTGCAAACACAAACAAAAAAATTCTGGATGCAAGTTTACAACTTTCTTAGATGCTACAACCATATTGTCTCAAGACTATGTTAGCTACATAGTAGCAAGGTGATGACACACAATATGGGATATTATTTTAAAAATACCAGCACTGTCAAGGCTAATCTTAAGGCCTCCCATGAACCCTACCCTTTATCAGCTGCTGTTTTAAGCACGTCAAGTTGATGCAATTCCATTTTGTCTAGAAAACAAAGTCTTTCTCACCTACCACTTGTCAAGAAAGCTACACTTTGCTATTTGTATACGTTTTCTGCTTTCTTTCTTATTAAATGTCAAATACCTTTCTGATTTTTGTGTTACAATAAGTAGCTTTTACCTTTTGAATAAAAATAAGTGTAATGAATATATAATTCCAGATGGCTATCTTACATCGAAGCCAAAATAAGTGCCCTGAATTTGTCCCTAGAATCCTTATATATGCTTTCTGAGTCTGAGGCCCTTTAAAAAATAAAATCTAGATTATTGGGATCAGAGCTACAAACTCTTTATAGCCTGGCTAACAGAACCTGTTCTCCCTTACATCTGGGGATTATTCCTAATGCAAATCTTCCAGCAGTATACCTCTACCAACTCATAGCTCCTAATTTGCGTAGAGCCATATCCTTGGCTAGATTTAATGTTCTTCCTTCAGCTATTTTATCTGGCAGATTCCAAGGGATTCCTTATCCTAGCAGGTGCTGTCCTTGTAGGAAGGATTGTGTTGAAACTGTTGCCCATGTTCTCTTCCAGTGCCCTCTCTATTTGGTGTCCCGTCGGGATCTTCTATATCCCATATTAGGCCATTTTTTAGAGTCCCCTGATGATTTTAAGCTTCTTTTCTTGCTCGATAACACAGACACAGAAATAACTGAAATAACAGCAAAGTTTCTCTGCAGTGCCATGGCCCTACGGCCTGATAAATGATATGATGAATTAGGTTTTCCTGTATGGCGATACTCTGTGATGTTACTCGGCAATTTTAATTTGACTCTATATGTATTCAGATTACTGTATTTTTATTTATATGCCAATAAAAGGCTTTGGATGGATGGAATATATTCAAATTTATTGTTACGGCCAATTGACCAGCAGTGCAGTAAAACAATACAATAATAAACAAGTACGATCATCAACACTCACAGACAATAATACCATCATAGTACCAGCCACAGACACCTATTAACATTGTAACTCGATTCCCTAATTGTTAGATATGAGACTCGAGGCAGCAGGTGAACAGTGATAACAGCTTTATTGAACACGAATTCAGAAGAACTAGAACGAGACAAACTATGGCACAACAGGCTCCTTTTTAAACAGTCCGGGCCTGGCAAGCCACGCCCATATGTCAGATAAGGTCCAATCAAATACAGTACATAAAGACCAATCACGAAGATGCGGGGTAAAAAACTAGTTTCCGGAAACCGCAGGGCAAGGGCGGGTGGCCTGATCGGGTTTCCAGTGATAGATCTTGGCATCCGGCGCCCACCCATGTCCCGTCACTAAAAAGTTTTTTTTCAAGTCTCCACGGGATGCGCACAAGCACCCAACGGTGCATGCGCACACTTCCACAGCCCCCTCCTCTTTTCCATACCCCCCCTCCTGGCTCAGCCTGCTCGAGAGGAACTCTCTGCACCAGGCGGCAGAGGGGGAGGTTCAGGGGGGGGTGTGGCAGGAGGGCGGCCCGGCTGAAGCTCCTCCTGGAGGGGACTGGACGGAGGACATAGTTTGCATTCCTCTGCAGCCCTGGAAGGGGTTAACCCCGTGGAGCCTTTTGCTAGAGAGGCCGCTTCTTTGCCATGCTGCAGGATTGTCCTGTGATCGGCACCTCCCCCCTAACCACGGGGCCTGGGCGGGACCTCTACGGGAGGTCTGATTGCGCAACTGCACATTATTTTGCTCCGGGGCAAATAGCCACGCTTCCCCCCTGCATTTTCCTGCCCGTGTGATCAGGGCCTAAGTGTTGCTTTATATTAAGTAATTTCTAGTTGTTTATTGCAGAAATAATGTTAATAAGTATACGGTATAACAAAGTTCACCCACTAGGTGTCAACTATGCTGCCATGGGTAGCATACAAGTAACCTTTTCACCCCCATGACAGCATAGCTGACATACTGCCCACTTGAAAATCAGCTTCCCCCCAACACTTTCGGGTGATCTCCCGGTCATTCCAGGAGGTGTCCCGGTTTGTCCAGGAAGGCAAGATGAAACTTCTGCAACAGCCTAGGGGCCCGAATATCCCCTACTTCCACCCACTTGAAGTGCTGGGGTCCGAAATCCGACCATTCAACCAAATACATCAATTTTCCACGTTTGATCTTAGAGTCCAGAGTTTTTAAAATTTCATAATCTTCATCCCCCTCAACCATGATCAGAGGGGGTACTGGTTTGAATGGATGCCAATGACTGGAACCGGAATCCTTCTTCAGGAGGCTGAAATGAAATACAGAATGCAGTTTTCTCAAATTCTTAGGCAGATCCAGTTCCACAGCTACATCATTGATCACCCTTTTCACGGGGAACGGACCAATGTACTTCCAGCCCAACTTTCGACTAGGGCGCAGCATCTGAATGTTTTTTGTAGATACATAAACCAAGTCCCCAGGCTGTAGAGCCCAACCCTCCACCCTTCTCCTATCAGACTGACATTTGTTCACTTCCTTGGCAGCATTCAAAGTTTTACACAGTAGAGGCCACGTGTCCATCAACTGCTTACACCACTGAGCAGTATCCCCCAGCCCCAAGTCATTGTCCCCTTCCAGACATGGGATAGGCTGGCTATCATAACCATACACCACTTTAAATGGGGACATTCCAATAGAGGAGTGACATGTGTTGTTATAACAGAATTCGGCCAGGGGCAACAGGTTGACCCAATTGTCCTGTTGATAGTTCTCAAAACAATAGATATATTGTTCCAAAGCCTGATTACATTACATTACATTACATTTCCAATTTCTATACCACCCATGACCCCCCTAATGGGTCTCAGAGCGGTTTACATTATACTACTTGCGTAGTTTGTACCCTAACTATGGCCACAGATTCACGGGGAGGGGATTACCTAGCAGCACCCATGCGGCGTATTTTTCCTCCTCATCCAGCTGGCTTTCGGCCGTTGTTCCTGGTGTCCAGGTGGCTGGCGACCAACTCTAGGCAGGCTCTGATGGCTTCCTTCTCTGGCGCGCACTGCAGCTTCCGGCTTTCACGTCCCGTCGGGCTCCTGCCGTGCCGCGTCGTTTCGCAGTTGCGTCGCCCCAACTCCGCCTTCATCCGATCTGGTCGTCGCCTCCTCGGATCACCTCGCCGCCATTGTTCTTTCGCCACCGCCTTTCTCACCGCCGCCGTCAATACTCCTGGCACGGAACCAGGAGGAGGGTGCCCCCTGCCACCTAGGGCAGGTACCCATTTGTCTACTTGTATTTACTTTTGAGCCGCTGGGTTGGCGAGAGCTGGGACTGGGGCCGGGAGCTCACTCCGGCCGCGGTGGGGATTCGAACAGCCATTATGGCTGTTCGCTATTGTTCGCTCCGTTTGTCCGTCGGTCTCTGGGTGATAAGCGCTACTCAGGCCCCTTTCCACCCCCATCAGTTTCATTAGCTCCCCCAAGAACTTAGAAATGAACTGAATTACCCGGTTGGAGACCACCTTGGTCTGGAGCATGTGCAACCGCACTACGTGAAGGAGAAATGCTTTGGCCAATGCTTTCGCCGTGGGCAGGGAAGCAAACGGAATGAAGTGGGCCTGCTTGGAAAAAGAGTCAACCACCACCCAAATAACAGTCATTGATTTACTCAGCGGAAGATCTGTGATAAAATCCATGGAAATTACTTCCCAGGGCCTGTTTGGGGTGGGAAGGGGGTGTAACAGCCTGGGGGGGGGGGTTCCCTGGTCAAGGCTTACTCATAGCACAGGTCTGGCAGGACTTTACAAAGCTTACTGATAGCACAGGTCTGGCAGGACTTTACAACAGATGATAAACCCTTTCGCATTTGCGGCCACCAAAACTACCTTTGCAAGAGCTGAAGGGACTTAACGAGGCCCGGGTGTCCCGACAATTTGGAGCCATGTACAGCTTGTAATACTTCCCCCCTGAGGGAAAGGGGAACGAAAAGTTTATGTCCTCGATACCAACAGCCATCTACCCGTAGCTCAAAATCCCCCTCTGCTTTGAGGACCACCTTGTCAGCTTCCGAGACGGCCAAGGCGAATTTACTGTGCCAAGTTCCCCCCCCCCCATGTCATGACTGGATTGATCCTGGTGTCACTGGGGGTGGAGCGGTAAGGCTTGTCTGGCTGCGAGTTTTCACTGCCCCACCCAGATGGGAACGTGTGAACACCGAGTCCAAAACCACCTCCCATTGGCTATCGTGTTGGGGTAGGCATGACAGGGCATCAGCCAAAGAGTTCGCCGAGCCTGGGAAGTGGTGCAAGGTGAATTGGAAGTTGGAAAAGAAATCTGCCCACCGTAGCTGCTTAGCATTCAAACACCGGGGCATTTTGAGCATTTCCAAGTTCTTATGATCAGTCCACACTTCAAACGGGACCCGCGCCCCCTCCAGCCAATGTCTCCATGTTGATAGGGTGAGTTTTATTACCCCTGCCTCCTTTTCCCAAACAGACCAGTTACGTTCTGTGTCATTGAACTTCCGTGACACGTATGCCAAGGGATGAAGTAAGCCATCCCCACCCTCTTGGAGGATCGCCCCTTCCCATGGCCACATCTGATGCATCAGTTCGCACAATGAAATTTTTTATTTCATCGGGGTTGGCTAGGACTGGCTCCGAGGTGAACAAAGCTTTGAGGCGCTCGAACGCCTCCTGGCACTCGTTACTCCATTTCAATGCCGTGCCCAGTTTAGTAGTCTCCAGGGCCTTCCCCTTAGTCTTTAATAAGTCCATTAGGGGTAAACTGACCTGGGCAAAATTGGATTAAAAGTTTCTGTAAACGTTCGCAAATACGAGAAAGGATTGGAGCTGGCGTCGGGTGTTGGGTACCCCCCACCACAGCACATCGCGCACTTTCCCTAGATCCATCTCCAGACCCCTGTCAGAGATCCAATACCCCAAACAGTCAATGTGTGTCTTATGAAACTCGCATTTAGACAGTTTAGCAAACAGTTTGTGCTTGTGCAAAGTGGTCAACACTTCCCTCACCAATTTCACGTGGGAGGAGAGATTGGGGGAGTATAGCAAGATATCTGTATAGAAATATTAATTTCTGTGGGCTCATGTCTCCCTTTGAATGTTAGATAGGTTTCATGTTCCACCCTTGGAATGTATCTTGCTGACCCCATGTTGTTCTGATTTCCTATGCAAGCCAGATGGCTGACCATTTGGTCAAATTGCCCGCCATAAACATTCCTTTACTCGCTGGCAGAGGCCAGAAGCATGCAAAAATGCACGTAGGCCCAAAGATGAGGTGGGACCCTGGGGATCATCTTACTGCAGAGAGGCAAAATATTGCTTAGGATGTTCTTTTAAAGTCTTTCTAATTCTGATTGCAAGCCTGTACTTAATAAACTTTATTCTTGTTATAAATATTGTCTGTGAGATGTGTAAACAGACTCCAAGCCTTTTTCCTTTTTCCTGAAACTGCTCACCACATTATGCTACCTTGCTAAGGGTATTCTTGTAATAAGTTCCAGAGGCCAGTTAAGAGTCTGAACCTTGCTTTTGAACTGGAAGGGAACTATAGTTGAAAAGGTTCTGGTGGCTGTGTCTGTAAATCCAGAGAGCCTATCTCTCCTGGGTTCTTGTGTTAATTCTTTGTTCCAGTAAAGAATTCTTTCCTCTCCCAGTCCTGTGTAGTCTGGGGAGGAGAGAGAATCTTGACAATATCATCTAGGTAAACAAGACCCCTTTGAATAAATGATTGTACAACACCTCGTTGATCAAATTCATGAAGACCCCGGGGCCCCCTGAAGACCGAACGGCATCACCCGATTCTCCAACTGTCCTAGAGGGGTGTTGAACTTGGTCTTATTCTCGTCCCCCTCTCTGATACACACTCAAAAGTACACATCTTGAAGATCCAACTTAGAGAAGATTTTCCCTTTTGCCGCTTCCGCTAGTAGGTCTTTGATCAATGGCATAGAGTATGCATTGGTTGATGACACTGCATTTAATCCTCTGTAATCCGTGCATAATCTCAAACCCCCATCCTTCTTCTTCCGGAACAATACCGGGGCTGCAAACGGGGACGAAGCTGGTCTGATGAAACCCTTGGCCAAATTCTTGTCGATGAACTTGCGCAGTTCATCTTTCTTGGCCAGCCCCATAGCATAGATGCGCCCCTTGGGTAGATTTTGGCCAGGCAATATTTCAATGCTACAGTCTGAGTGTCTATGAGGTGGGAGCTCATCAGCTTCTTCCTCCTCAAACACCCTAGCCAAGTCTCGATTCTCGGGGGGGATGGATAGTAGTTCGTCTTGTGCCAAGCACACTCTAGGAGTTTCTGCTATCGGCTGCTGGCCCCAGTTCGGATCCCATCGGTGCTCTCGGCATCTGGGAGAGATGAATTGCACCTTCCCTTCATCCCACAGTATGTAGGGATTGTGCCCATGCAGCCCCAGGCCTCCTAGAACCAGCGGGAACCTGGTGGCTGAGGTGATCACGAACGGTCGTTCCTCCCAATGATCCCCCGCCCCAACCCGCAATGGTACAGTCTCGTATTCACAATGTTCTTTCATAGTAGACCCATCCATTTGAGTAAAAATCAAAGGGTCTTCCAGCTTCACGACCCCTGCGTCGAACCCCGTAACCAGAGAGGGGTTAATGAGATCCCTCCCGCACCCCGAGTCAATGAGTGCCCTTACACGGATATGCATTCCGAGGTGGGGGGGGTTTAATCAAAGGCACAGTCACGAAAAATAAGGGGGGGGGGAACTGCTCACACGCCTCCACCAGCCGGACCAAGCCTCAGTCATTGTTTCTCCAAGCTAAAGAGCCCTAAGCGCTTTAACCTTTCCTCATAGGGAAAGTGTTCCAACCCTTTTAACATTCGAGTTGCCCTTTTCTGCACTTTTTCCAAAGCTATAATATCCTTTTTAAGATGTGGTGACCAGAACTGCACACAGTATTCCAAATGAGGTTGCACCATTGATTTATATAGGGGCATTATGATATTGGCTTATCTGTTTTCAATTCCCTTCCTAATAATCCCCAGCATAGCATTGGCCTTCTTTATTGCAGTCACACACTGTCTCGACATTTTCAGTGAGTTATCTACTACAACTCCAAGATCTCTCTCTTGATCTGTCTCTGCCAGTTCAGACCCCATCAACGTGTATTTATAGTTAGGATTTTTGGCTCCAATGTGCATCACCTTGCACTTGGCCACATTGAACCCCATTTGCCATGTTGACGCCCACTCGCCCAACTTTGACAGATCCCTTTGGAGTGCCTCACAATCCTCACTGGTTTTCACCACCCTGAACAACTTCGTATCATCCGCAAATTTAGCCACTTCACTGCTTACTCCCAACTCCAAATCATTAATGAACAAGTTAAAAAGCAGTGGACCAAGTACTGATCCCTGTGGTACCCCACTGCTTACACCCCTCCACTGGGAGAACTGCCCATTTATACTCACTCTCTGTTTTCTATTAATTAGCCAGTTTTTGATCCATAAAAGGACTTGTCCTTTTATCCCATGATTTTTGAGCTTGCTTAGGAGCCTTTGATGAGGAACTTTATCAAAAGCTTTCTGGAAGTCAAGGTAAACAATATCTATTGGATCCCCCTTGTCCACATGTTTGTTCACCCCCTCAAAGAACATTAACAGGTTAGTGAGACAAGATCTTCCCTTACAGAACCCATGTTGAGTCTGCCTCAATAGGTTTTGTTCATCTATGTGCCTACTAATTCTTTCCTTAATAATGGTTTCCACCAATTTACCCGGTATCGACGTCAGACTGACAGGCCTGTAATTTCCCGGATCTCCTCTGGAACCCTTTTTAAAGATGGGAGTGACATTAGCTACCTTCCAGTCCTCAGGAATGGAGGCTGATTTTAAGGAGAGATTACATATTTTTGTCAGGAGATCCACAAGTTCACAATTGAGTTCTTTCAGAACTCTTGGATGTATGCCATCTGGGCCTGGTGATTTATCAGTTTTTAAGTTGTTTATCAGTTTTAGGACCTCCTCTCTCGTCACCTCAATCTGACTCAGGTCTTTCAACACCCCTCCCGAACTCAGCGGCTCTGGAGTGGGCAAGCACCTCTCATCTTCCACAGTGAAGACGGAGGCAAAAAATGCATTTAGCTTCTCAGCCATTTCCCTATCATCCTTCAGTACTCCTTTTACCCCTTGGTCATCCAAGGGCCCCACTGCCTCCCTGGCTGGTTTCCTGTTTCTAATGTATTTGAAGAAAGTTTTATTGTTGGTCTTTACATTTTTTGCTATATGCTCCTCATATTCCCTTTTTGCATGCCTGACCACAGACTTGCATTTTATTTGCCATAGCCTGTGTTCTGTTTTATCAGCCTCACTGTGACTAGCTTTCCACCGCTTAAAGGAATCCTTTTTACCTTTTACAGCTTCCATTACTTTGTTTGTTAACCATGTAGGCTTTTTCTTATACCTGTTTGTGCCTTTCCTAACCTGCGGAATATATTTTATTTGAGCTTCTAGAATTGTAGTTTTAAACAGTTTCCAAGCTTCCCCAATGGTTTTGACCCTTTCTACTTTTCCCTTCAGTTTCCTCCCCACATGTCCCCTCATATCAGAAAAATTACCCCTTTTAAAGTTAAAAGTGGTTGTGTGAGTCTTTTTGGCCAATTCCCTATTTGTACAAATGTTGAACTCAACAACATTATGATCACTGTTTCCAAGTGGTGCAATCACTTTTACATCTCTCACCAGGTCTTGAGTGTTACTTAGGACCAAATCAAGGATCGCCTCTCCCCTGGTAGGTTCCATGACCATCTGCTCCATAGCACAGTCATTTAGAGTGTCTAGAAACTCAATCTCTTTCTCTCGACTAGAACACATATTGACCCAATCAATGTGTGGGTAGTTAAAATCACCTATTACGACACAGTGTTTTTGTCTAGCTGCTATCTTTAATTCATTCATCATTTTATAATCCTCCTCTATCTTTTGATCCGGTGGGCGATAACAAACTCCCAGTGTTAAGTTTCCTTTTGGCCCCCCTATTTCAACCCACAGAACTTCAAGAAGCGAATCCAATTCTCTTAGCCTCTCGATCTTTCTGGACTTTATACCCTCTCTGACATACAGAGCTACCCCACCTCCAACCCTTCCCCCCCTATCCTTCCGATATAATATATAACCGGGAATCACTGTGTCCCACTGATTTTCCTCATCCCACCAAGTTTCTGAAATACCCACAATGTCTATTTTTCCCTCCAACACCAAGCACTCCAACTCCCCGATTTTACCTTGGACACTTCTAGCATTTGTATAGAAACAGCTGTAATTTCCCATACAAGTTAAGCCTGCAACCTTCCTCTTGCTATCTCGAGACCTTGTCAGGCAGTCCATGTCACTAGCCATGTCACTAGCAATTTCCATGTGACTAGCAATTTCCATGTCACTAGCAATTTCAATCCACCTCCCTGTAGAAAAGCAACAGGAATCCCCTCATCTCTCTGAGATGAGCCATCCCGAACCAGAGACTTTTCATCTCCTGTCAGCTTTACCCCAATATTCAGTTTAAAAACTGCTCTGCCACCTTTTTGATTTTAAGCACCAGCAGCCTGGTTCCTTCTCGGGACAAGTGGAGACCGTCTCGCCTGTACCGCTCCCTTTTGTTACAAAAAGCATCCCAGTGCCTAACAAACTTGAAACCTTCCCCCCTACACCATCGTCTCATCCATGCATTGAGACTCCTGATCTGTGCCTGTCTCTCCAGCCCTGCGCGTGGAACAGGTAGCACTTCTGAGAAAGCTACCTTGGAGGTCCTGGACCTACGTTTCCTGCCCAGCAGCCTAAATTTCTCCTCCAGGACCTCACGACTGCATTTCCCCACATCGTTGGTGCCGACATGCACCACGGCCACTGGCTCCTCCCCAGCCATCTAAAACATGTGTAATGTACTCTACCTTTGCACCAGGCAGGCAAGTCACCATACGGTCAGTACGCGGGTTCGCCACCCAGCTGTCTACCTTCAGCTGTTCTCTGGGTTTTGAGTTATGAGGAGTTATCCCAAGAGCTTTCTGGATGCAGCACATAATTTGGGGAAGGGAGGATAGAAATACCACCAATGAGTTAGATGGACCTGAGTAATAATTAATAAATAATAATTATTGTATGGCAGTGTGTGAGTATAGCCAGGAGATCCGAGGATTGTCTTGCAGCCGAAGTTCTAACTCTTTAGCATTATGCACCATGAGGTTGTCAGCTAGATTTGTTGACTGAGAGAGCACTAAGAGACTGACCCAAGGTCACACAGCTGGCTTCATGTGGAGGAGTCGGAAATCAAACCCAGTTCTCCGAATTAGAGTCCTGCCACTCTTAACCACTGCACCAAACAGGCTCTTCAATAGACCAGGGTTCTGTCTTAATAGAAGGTAGCTTCACACTTTGCAATTAAAATGCCATAGGGAATGTTTTAGCTATGTTAGTATATATCTAATAGCCATGTGTGTGCACACATACCCTGCCTGGCATAGATCAAAAAATACTAAACTTTTTTTAAAAGACCTTGGGGATAAATATCCCCTCCCAACAAGATAAAACACCAATCAGCACAGAGAACACAGCAAAACTTTGAGGTGTTTACCTGAAAATTGTTCCTGCAGAAAAGGTATTTTCTGGGGAGAGGGAAAGAGAAAAGGGAGTGGACAGTGGAGGGAGGGAGGCACTGTGGGAGTAGTGTGAGTATGAGGGAAACAGACAATAGCAAGAGAATGAGGTGAGAAGAAGAGTTGGTTTTATATCCTGCCCTTCACTACCTGAAGAAGTCTCAGAGTGGCTTACAAATAACCTTCCCTTACTCTCCCCACATCAGACACCTTGTGAGGTAGATGGGGCTGAGAGGACTCAGAGAGAGAGGAGTGACTGACCCAAGGTCACCCAGCTGGCTTCATGTGGAGGAGGGAGGAATCAAACCTGGTTCTCCAGATTAAAGTCTGCCGCTCTTAACCACTACACCAAACTGGTTGGCGGATAAAAGAATGGGCAGACAGGTAAGAGGATGGAACTTGGGGTGGTGGTGGATGACCATGGGGCAAGGAAGATAAAAAGAGTGAGTGCAGAGAAGGCAGAAGAAAGAAACAGAGCCAGAACAGAGGGAGGGAGGGCAAGGAAGATAAAAAGAGTGAGTGCAATGTTAGCCCAGCCACCTTATATTGGGCTATTTCTGGAATGTGTTATAACTTGATGAAGAGGGCTAATAAAGAGACTGTGTAATAAGAGTTCACGTTGAGGGCGCCCAGTGAGGAAAAGATGCCAGCTGAAGATAATGAACTGCTGACCCGATATCACTCCAGAGGTGCTCCCATGTCTCTCGCTTATCATGTGTGCGCAAACACAGGTTTTACAGCAAACACAGGAAAACTCATTAAGTAGCCCAGACTCCCGGTCTCCATATGAGAGGCTCATCCCGACCCCCCCCCTCCGCCAGACTGCAAAGTCTTCCATTCCACACAGAAGATCCTCCCGGCCACCGATGAGTCAGCCCCATTGTCTCCGGACTCACCTCTTCCCCCTCCCAGGTACCAATGGTCAAGGTAGCCAATAGAATTGAAATTCACCCCATTAGCCAATCCCAGACCGTAGGGAAGGGCCACCAGGTGTAAGCCGCCTGAGCCCTCCGTCCCGCTCTCTCCAGCAGCTTTAAAACTTAGAGCACAGGGTGACCTAGAGACCCTTCTCCTACCATTACCTACGCCCTCTGCCTGTCTGCTGTTTCCCCTTACGCCCAGCTTGCTGTACCCAAACCCTTACCTCGCTTCACACTCTAGTCTGCAGCTAGAGTGCTACACGTGTTCTCAGCCGGTCTGATTACACGCGCCTTCCACATTTATATTTTCCTCCCCACCCTAATACCTCCCGCTGGAAGATTTAGGAGCTGCGCATCGCCTGAGGTAAATATCGCCCACCAACGATACCCTGCTAATGTGATCATCCTATCCCAAATCTCTCTGTTTTACTTAGTTTTTGTGTGTGCATTGTGTATGTAATTGTGTGCATTGAGTGATACTTAGTAAACTAAAGAGTATTTTATTTCTGTCTCTGTCTCTTCATTGGGAACGTATTGGGGCAGCCCATCCTCTGTATACAATTGACCTGAATCCCGATTATAATAAACTGTTCCAATTGTCTCTCCTAAAGGGCAATTCGGCTAACAGATCAGAAGGCAGAAGAAAGAAACAGAGCCAGAACAGAGGGAGGGAGGAATACTGGGCAAGCTAGATGGAACATGAAGGGAGAAGTGCGGGCCAGTGGCGGTGGGATGGGATTTCCCTCCAACAGAAGTCCTCGCAGTTCCCCCCTTTTATTATTATTTTCCTTTTTTAAAATATTTTTATTAATTTTCCCAAACACCCACACCGAACAAAACATAACAACTCATACTAATCGATAATAATACAGATGAGCATACAGCCTTATGTATTCCTCATAGAGTTCCTCTTAGCCATTGTGTTTAACATTCCATTCTAAAAGTCTTTTCCATCTTTTATTAGCTATTTCTTCATCTTTCCCGTTTAGCATATTTGACAATTTATCCATTTCGGTGACTTCAAACCATTTTTGCAACACTTCTGTCTTGTCAGGGGTCTTCTCAGTTTTCCAATACTTGGCATAACATATTCTAGCAGCTGTAATACAATGCAACAACAAATTTTTCCTTTCTTTCCCACCTATTTCTGATATAATATTTAACAAAAAAATTTCTGGTTGTAATCGTACTTCTATTTCCATAACTTCTGCTAACATTTTTTTTACCTTCTCCCAGTAGTCCTTAGCTTTGGCACACGTCCACCACATATGAAAGTATGTGCCTATGTTCTGATGACATTTCCAACATATATTCGTCGCTGTTTTAGAGAATTTTGCCAATCTCGAAGGATATAAGTACCACCTATGGGCAACTTTGTAGATATTTTCTTTAAATGCTGTGGCCCTCGTGATTTTCATATTTATATCCCACATCTTTAACCATTTACTCTGGTCTATACTATACCCTAGGTCTTTATTCCACGCTCTTAAACTGGCCCATACAACCTCTTCTTGTATTTTTCCCTCTAATAGGATACTATATAGGCTTTTTATCAGTTGCACTTCTGATGCGAGCCATACCTTGTCTAAATCGGTTGCTTTCCCATAAAAACCAGTTCTCGTATCTTCCTTAAATCTTGGTTTCAGTTGCATATTCTGTAACCAAGTCAACTCTATTTTTTGATTTTTCAGGGTTTCTTTTGACTTTAAGTTATTCATACTATCTAGCAGAGTATCATAAGAACATTTTCCACCATGCGCATACAATACTGGTATCTCTAATGCCTCAATAGGAGCCACCCATCTGGGTATCTTCTTATAATACTGTAGTTTAACCTCCCTCCAACTTCTTATCAGTGAACTTCTTAGATAATGCCATTCAAAATATTTCTTTTCTTTATCAAACCACAATGTGGCATGCCACCCCTGTGGGAGGTCAAACCCCTCTAGCTTTAGAAGTCTGGTGTTGGAGAGTGTTACCCATTCCTTGACCCATACTAAGACCGCAGCCTTGTAATATAGCTCCCACACCGGCATTGCTAAGCCACCTATTTCCTTCTTACTTTGCATTAGTTGTAGTTTAAATCTCGGTTTCCTTTTTTGCCAAATAAACGCAGAGCAGCTTTTGGTTAATTATTTGAAAAATTCCTGGTTCTTCAGAACAGGTATTGTTTGAAACAAAAACATTACTTTTGGTAGGATGGCCATTTTAATTGTGGCAATTCTTCCTAACATTGAAAGTTGTAGACCCCTCCAACTATCTAGATCTTTTTTAATATCTACCAATATACTTTTATAATTATCCCTGTATAGTGAACAGCACTTATTTGTTATCCAAATTCCTAGATATTTGATTTTCTTAGTTATTATAAATCCTGTTACCTCTTGAATTCTCTTTTCAACTTCCTTAGGACAGTTTTTTGTAATTATTTTAGATTTCTGAAGATTTACTTTCAATCCCGCTACTTGACCATAAATTTGCAGCTTTTGTAACACTTGTGTTAATGATGGGATAGGATCTTCCAGTACTAAAACCAAATCGTCGGCATATGCCAGTAGTTTAAATTGTTCACCCTTAACACATAGCCCCTTAATAGATGTATCTTCTCTCACCATATCATTGAATAATTCTATCGCAAAAATAAACAATAAAGGGGACAGAGGGCAACCTTGCCTTTTGTCCCCTTTTGTATTTGTATCTTACTTGTTAGATAGCCATTAAAACCTATCTTAGCCTCTTGTTGCTGGTATATCGCTTGTATTAGACCAAAAAAGGTTTCTCCACAATCCCAATGTTTGAAATGTCTCAGTAGAAACTCCCAGCTAACGTTATCAAATGCCTTCTCGGCGTCTAGGAATAAAAGGGCTAGTTGATTACCAGGATTACTTTCATAAAATTCTAACACATCCATTATGAGCCTAACGTTATTCCTTAAATGTCTTTGTGGGAGAAATCCCGATTGATCACTGTGTATAATCTGTTGTAGAACCTTTTTGAGTCTATTAGCTAAAATTGCTGCATATATTTTATAATCACTATTAAGCAGTGAGATAGGCCTATAGTTTTTTATCTGTGTTATATCAGATTGTTGCTTGGGGATTAGTGTGATTAATGCTTCTTCCCACGATTTTGGAATTCTTTTTTTATCAATGATATTTTGGATAGTTAATTTCAACGGGTTTTCTATTTGCTTACTAAAGACCTGATAAAATTCTGTTGGTAAACCGTCTAACCCTGGCGTTTTATTTTTCTTTAATTTTTTTAGGGTTTCTGTTATCTCACCGACGGCAATTGGTTGGTTCAGTATTTCCTTTTGTTCTGGAGTAAATTTCTTCTTATTATATTTATTCAGAAAGTTCTCAATTTCTAACATATTTTGTTCTTTTTGGTCATACAGATTCTTATAAAAGTCCACTATTATTTTTTCCATCTCGCCAGATGCGAAACAATTATCTCCTTGTTGATTTTTAAGCATTTTTATCTGTTTACTTTCTGTGTTTCTCTTCAACCTATAAGCTAACCACCGTGAAGGTTTATTCCCTTGTTCAAAGAAAAAATGTCTGGCGTATTTTATTTTTTCAGCCGTCTCATGTGTTAGTAAATCATTTAATTGATGTTGTAATTTCATGATCTTAACTCTAAGCCAGGATGATTGTGGAGTTTTCTTCAGATCATCTTCTTCTTTCTTAATATGTTCCACTAAGCGGTTATATTTCTCTTTTTTTTGCCTATTTACCCAAATTTCCTGTCTTATTATTCTTCCTCGCGCAAAAGCCTTAAACGCATCCCATACAATATCTATATTTGTTTCAGGAACAATATTTTGTTTAAAAAAGGCTTCAAATTCTTCTTTACATTCTTTTACAAATAACTGATTGTTTAACAACCACGTTTTCAACATCCATCTTGACGGCCTAGGTGTATCACAGACTTCTAGTAACACTGGATTATGGTCTGCGAAAGTTGAGGGCATTATCCCTACTTCTATAACGTCTGTTAAGAGTGAGCTTGAGGCCATATCAATCCTGGACCAGGATTTATGACGAGATGAGAAAAAAGTATAATCTTTTTTATTGCCCTTTATTACTCTCCACAGGTCTATAAGATTCAATTAATTTGCTAACAATAAGAAGGATTTCGGAAGCTCGCTGGATTTAGCTAGTTCTCTTCTTTGATTTTTCCTATCTTCCTTCCTGTTTAATACTGCATTAAAATCGCCAATTACGTATACTTCTTCCATTGGGAATTTCACCAATATATTTCGTAGATCATAGTAAAATTTCTCTTGCCCTTGGTTAGGCGCATAGATGTTTGCTATCAATGACATTCTATTCCGCCTTCTAATTTTAACAATTAGGATTCTACTGTCCTCTGATCTGTATACCATCTCCGGAGACAAATGTGATTTTACATACATTGCCACCCCCCTTTTTTTTACAATTATCCACCGCTGCAAAACACAATCCTAGCCTTCTACATTCTAGTAGTTTTTCATCTCCTGAATACATAACACATCTGTATTGAGTTTCTTTGCTTGACAAAAAACTTTCTTCTTTTTTGTGGTTTATTCAGGCCGTTGACGTTAATCGACACTATTCTGATACTCTTCTTAACCATTCAATTTAGCCTTTAATTCTCTTTCCTTCTTCTGTCGCAGCCTTGTTATTATGGAAAGGTGACCAAATTTCTTATTTCTGCTCCTTTTTTTATCCTGTGGTTTTTGCACTGCCTTTTCCTGGGCTTCATCTTGGGAATCTTGTGATTCATCTTCAGATTGAATTGAGTCTTCTTCCTCTCCACCTAATTCCTGCCCATATTTTTTCAGAAATTCCTCCAGTTTCGTTATAGAGTTTAATCTGTGGTTTTTCCCTTTGTATGTGAAGGCTATGCCTTCCGGAATTAGCCATCTATAGGATATAACATTGTTTCTCAGCAGTTCTGCCAAACTCTGGTAGTCTTGTCTTCTTTCCCTTATCCTCCAGGGGGTATCTCTCAGGATCTTTATTTCATTTCCCAGTACATTAACCGCTGTAACTCTAGAATGCTCCAAAATTTTATCTCGCATTGACCTTTTGCAAAATCTAACATGTACCTCCCTGGGGACCTTATTCCTTTTGGCAAACGCCGAGTTTCTTCTATAGACTAATTCTATTTCTTGAGCCATCTCCTCCTCTGGTTTCCCTAGTAACTCTGCTAAAGCTGGCACTATAATTTCTTTCAAATTCTCCGTTTTGTTTTCTGGAACATTTTGAAACCTAAGCAGGTAGGCCGCCTTCTCAGCTTCTAAGGTCATAAGGGCTTCTTCCATGGAGTCATATTTATTCTTAAGATCCTGCATCTGATGATCAGTTGCTTCCAACTTTTCTTCTGTCATTTCTCTTCCCTTATTGAGTTTGGTAATTTCTTGCTTATTTTCTAATATCTGACCCTTAATCTCCTCCAACTGGGATGTCATCTGTTGGGTCAGAGAGTCTAGTTTAACTTGCAGTGGCTCTATTGCCTTATTTATTATGTCAGGTAATAAACCTTGTATAGCAGCGCTCATCGCTTGCGTTACACTTTCATTTATTTGTGTGTTTATTTCTTTCATCTGATTTAAATTTGTAGCTACTGTTTTAAGCTGACCTGGGGAAGGGAATAGAGGTTTTCCTTCCCCCACTTGCCATCTTGACTTTGTTTGAAATTGTTTACACCTTATTAGTAGTATTATTAGTGTTATTACTATTACAGAGATGGTATGGTGTAATGGTGTAATGGCTTATTTCCCTATAATCATCACAGACCTTTATAAGCACCTATATACCCTTACTTCCTGATCCACGCAAACACAGCCAACACAAATATAAACATAAACACACCAGCTCACCCCTTCACCTCACCAAGCAGTATAACAAAAACACAATCTTTCATCCCTTCACCTCACCAAAAACTTCCAGAGATTAAACAATTTAAACAATTTAATTTTTAAACAATTTAAACTTCCAAAAATTGAACAGTTTAAACACTTTAAAAGGTTCCATTCATCTGCAACACCACCACTTGACTTCACTTGGTTTCTCAGTGTAGCTTATAGTTCGACCAGTGTAGTTTTAAATTAGAACAGCGTGGCTTTAAATTCAAACAGTGTCTATTACTGTCCACTCTTAGGCTTAAGTTATTAGTCCTCACTCTTGTTAATCTTCTCTTCTTCTTTACGCCACAATGTCTTCCCTAACTTTTAAAGTTCTTTAACTTTTGTCTTTCGTCCCGCCGCAGTTCTGGGCAGACTGAAGCAGCAGATAGCCGATAATATGCAGCCTTCCTTTCCTCCAGTAGCTTCCTCTCCATTGCCCCGCTGCTTCACTAGTCAACACTCCTTAAGATTCACTATAGTCAATAATGATTACCGTGACCAAATAGAGTTGTGCGCCCCTTCTCTCCCAACGTTCAAAGCCAAAGCCAAACCAAAGCGTCTGTGCCGAGGCTAGTATCAGCCGCTCTCTCTCACTCTGTCTCAGCACTCGGCAAATCGTGTCTGGGCGCTTATCCTCTCAGTCGCATTGCTGCCTTGCCTCCCGAGAAAGTTACACGTCAATAATTAGGAAAGTAAGTACTTTCCCCCAAACCTTTGCTTTCTTATGATAATACGGCCGTAGTCTGCTGGTGCTCTCCTCGGACACACGGTCCTGGCTAAGGACAGAGCTAAAGACACGTCCTCTTGTCTTGCCCCCCTGCTTTGGCAAAGGTCTTGGAGCAGTAAAACAAACCACCGTCTATTCTCTACTCCGAAAAAACCGCCATGCTCAAACCTCCCTCCTGGGATGGTTTGGAGATTATTTGAAAATCAAAGTCTCTCTTTGGGGACAAGAATGCAGGAAAACTAAGAGCAACGCTCGAAGACCGCCTGCTGTTGCCGGGACCGGAACCAGAACCTCCTTATTATTATTTTCCTAAACCAAAATTAATCTAAGAGAAATCCATGCAACGTTATGAGTTACAAATCCCAGCATGCTTAGAATTAAGTGAAAACAAATATTCAGTCCAATCCTTGAAGCAACCTGGTTGAAAAATATCCACATGAATTACGTGGGGTTTCATCCTGCAAATCACTTTCCAGAAAAAATGGTTCAGTGGAAAATAACTCTCAGAAATACCAGGTTTTCTGGCAGCTGATTCATACACTCTGGTCTTGAACCTTCACTCACACAAGCATGGTTTAATTTTATTGAAATAGCCCAATTGACTTGGCGAGGATTATTGGGTGAAAAAATGCATCTAATATTCCTAAACATATACCATTTCCTGCAATACATAGAAAGTTTTCTTGACACTTACTAATTAAAAAACTGAAAGCCACAGCTTTCTTTTGAATATGTGTTTGTGTTGCAGTGTTTCAAACAATCAACTCATCAGAGGTCCTTTTCCCATGATATTCTGTGGAATCCAGCAATTATGATATAAAGATGGCAGTCTAGCCTTTTTATATTATTTAGTAAATTAGATATGATTTTCTTCCCATTGCACATAATTGATTTAAATACATATTGCAAAAGTCACCAAAAGGGGGGATTTATTCAGAAATATCTCAAGAATGACTAATTTTCTAATTTACAAAAATGCCATACTGTTTTAATTGCTCTATTCATAGAATACATAAATATCCTAAACAATTGATATAAAGATATGATTGCTTCAGATGTACCATAAGGAGTACATATTGTATTTTCAAGCTTTAATTAAGAAGTCCATCTGTTTGATGAAGAATGGATGTCTTGATCTTAGTTTGAGAACAATAATAAAATAAATAATTTCTGTCTGGTCAGATTGTTAGTTCTGTGTTATGAAAACCCTGGGGATAAGCTTGCCAAATTGCCTGCTATGCAACCTTCCATCCTTGGGCCCAACCTTCTGCTGCTACTCAGTGGAGCAGTGTGGGAAAAATGGGTGTGGGGGAACTGGCATCAAGCAACTCTTTAGTAATTTCCCAATCTCTATGCTAAAAACCATAGATATTTAGGGAATTCTGCAGTCCTCACCATCCAGTGCTCCCAAGGGTAGCCAGTAAAGGGTCAGCAACTCTACCTATGAAGTGGGCCTTCACAGCGCAGTGATGCTCTGGTTTAAGGGCAAAACTCTATGGTTTTAGGCCAAATTTACCATAAAGTTTTGGCATCAAGCCAGAGTGTCGCACATAACATCCCAGACATCACTTTGGGGTGATGTCATCACGTCGGGGACTTCGTGCCCAGATGTGGCTGTTTGGAGGCGGGACCTGGGGACTGGCAACACTACACATAAAATTGGATAACTAATGTTCCAAAGTACCCGATTTGGCTCAGGAATACACCATGTTGGGGGGAGGAGCTTCAGCTCCACAGCAGGGCCAACATAGCCAATTCAGCTTGGGAAGATGGCACAGGAGGGAAGGCCAAACTTCCTCCTCCCCCTGTGCCATGCTGTTTAGCTGAATTAGGCCCCAGGATGCTTGAGATCTTTAGTTCCCCGATGTTACATATAACTGCATGTCGGATTGTATTCCTGACCCGACTCTTGTCAGATGTATTATCTAGTTTTGCCCTTAGGTAGCTATCACATTTTGTTACATATCAAGCCACTTTAAACCAAAAGGAAAGGCCAGGTACAAATATTTTAATAAATAAATACATAAAATTCTTTCCTATCTTTCCTGTAAGGACACCATCTCTGCCTTTTATGCACACAACAGTCCTGTGAGATTGTTTAGACTGAGAGAGAGCCTGGCCTAAGTTTACACTGTGAGCAGAAGCCCATGTAGCAGAATGGGCATTTGAGCCAGTTTCCCAAGATAGGAGAGAAAAATCCAGGAGTTAATGATAACAATAGTGCAATAGTGCAATATCCAACAGCGACTCCCTCCCCAGTCTAATATTCTAACCAATAGATGCTTATTATGACAGGCTTGTTAGGAAAAATGATGATTTTATAACATATCAAGGTATGATTAACTTGCAAGGGAAAATTAAATCCTGGCAGGCAATCAGTGAAGATTTTCAATTCACATCAAGACTTATGCATATAGAAAGAGATGGTTTTAGAGATTTGACAATTTGAAAAGACAATATTGAATAAAAAAGATAATCTTCTAGGATATATTTACAAATTTTGACTTCTATATGATACACGGAACCAGTCAAGACATTTATGGTGAAATAGATGCAGAATTTTAATAAAGAGATTTCACTTCAATAATGGGGAAATGGATGAAAGACATAAAATTGATGGTACTTTTTACCATACGTGGTGGTCCTGTAAAAAGACTAGCAAACTTTGGAAAGAAATACATACTGAAGTTCAGAAAATTTTGAATATAAAATTTACCATGAAATTTGAGACTATGTTATTGGGATTCCTACCAATGTCAACACATGAATTGTTTCGATATTCCGGCCCCACCTGGCAGGCCGCCAATGGCTGTGCTGCTGGGGGTGTCTTTGCTGCTCCTGTAAGAGAGGGAGCAGGCAGGATGCTAATTAGCATCTGAGCCCTTGTGGGGGTGGAGCCGGTGTGTTTTAACAGTTGACTCCGCTCCCACCTTCTCAGTTTCTGCATTTTCTTGGGTTAGGCAAGAGCTCGTCGCTCCTGCCTCAAGCCTTGGCTGTTAGAGGCAAGGCCCGGGTGGTGGGAGTCGGGCTCACTTAGGGCTGCTTACCTTTAGGCTGTGGTTGCTGGGTGGCCACATTGATTTTTGCGGCCACAGGGGCCTTGGCGGTGGCACCTCCACCTTGTTCTGGTGGCGACAATTGGGCCCAGCCAGAGTTGCAGTGGCAGCAGCGTGTGGACGGTGCAATGGTGACCGGGCCCCGGTGGACAGTGGTGGCATCGGGGTTGGGTCCTTTGGCAGCGGTCCAGCAGCAGTGGCATTGGGTGGCTCCCTGCAGCGACTGGGAGGGCCTCCAGGACTTTCAGCCCTTGGTGGCTACTGGGTGGTTGCCGGGGTTCTTGCAGGCCGGCAGCAGTGCTGGGAGCACCAGAGACTGTGGGTTGTCTTGGGCCGTGCTTGTGGCCTGGGGTTTTTGGGCCTAGTGAGGGCTGGTGGCTTGTGGCCTGGTGCGAACCCGTTGAGGCCTGTTTCCTTTGGTCCCCTCATTCTACAGGGCTTGCCTCCTCACGGGGGGGAGGGCTTAGTGTCTGTTGTAGGCGGGCTCAGGGCAGGCCTGGAATGGGGCTCTGGGTGGCACCTGTCATTGGGTGCTTTGGGCTGCTGTCCTTTATCTTGTCACGCCTGGTGCTATATTGGTTCTGGGTGGGTGCGGGATCATATAGAGGGATACCTTATTTATTGGCACCACAGAGCATTTTTCTTCTGGGGGGGTAATTTTGTTTTCTGCTCTGTCTGAAGTCCTGCGGCCCCACCCCCCAATTTAGGTGTCCAAGGTTGACACATTTTTGAGTTTTGTCTTCAGGGTTAGTTGTTCGTGGAGTCTCTCAAGATATGGCTCTGAAAAAAGCGTGGGGAAGTCTAAGGGCAAGCAGCCCGCCCCTAAGGTCCCTTCCAAGACACCTGTGCCTACTCTTTCTTCTTCTGATGATGGCAAGGATGCTGCCGTCCAGCAGGCCATATTGGATAGGTTATTAGCTCTTGAACAGGCCTCTGGGGTCACAGCTCCTGTGGCACCTTCCACTAAAGACAAGGTACCCAAAAAACAAATAAGATCTGATTTCAAGACTCATTTCAGGCTTCTGTACTAACACGTTTATCCTTACTTGAAGCCCAAGTTGCCAAGCCTGGTGGGTCAGGTGAAGAACAGGGGACAGGCAAGATGTGGCTCCTTCTGAGTCCGCTGAACCCTGGAACGGAAGTGGTGACAACATAGTTTGTGGCTAAGAGTCCGTTGGGTGAGTCTGCTTCCACTCTGCCACCTGCATCTGTATGGCCTTGGGGACCGTGGGTCAGCCACCTGCCCCAGGTCCCCCATCATCTAAGGCACATACCTCATCAGTGGGTCCCACCTCTCCTCAGTGGGTCCCTCCTCTCCTAAAGGTGAGGGCACTGGAGGCTTGGCTGGCTAAATACCCTAAAAAAGACAACACTCAATTTTTGTTGGAAGGCTTTCAGTTGGGTTTTAGGATTCCTTTTAGGGGCCAAGGGCTCCCTTTATGGCTAGGAACCTTGGTTCTATTTGGGGCCTGGAGCATGTTGTTTGAGAAAAGGGCTAAAGGTAGGGTTCTGGGCCCTTTTTCTTCCCTGCCTGTTCCTAATTTGTGGGTTTCCCCCCTCAGGGTCATGCCTAAGAAGGCTCCTGGTGAAATTTCATCTTATTCATCACCTTTCCTTTTCATGGGGAAGCTCAGTGAATGAAGGCATACTTGATCACCCTTGTACTGTGTGCTACACGACCTTTGACCAAGTGGAACAGGTGGTACAGTGCTGTGGGCCTGGAGCAAAGATGGCTAAATGTGACATCTATCTTTCGCCTTCTCCCTGTGCCTTTGAATTGCTGGGTTTCTCCTTTGAGGGTAAGTTCTACATGGACAGAGCCCTGCCTATGGGTTATTCAGTGTCATGTGCTGCCTTTGAGTGCTTTAGTTCATTTCTTTAATAGGCAGTTTATGAGAAGTCTGGGTTCTGGGATGTAGCACACAATTTAGATGATTTTCTCTTTGTGGGCCCTGCCGGTTTGGGACAATGTGGCCGACTTCTTGTGAGTTTCCTGGAGCTGGCCAATGAGCTGGACATCCCTCTGGCTCATGAAAAGATGGAAGGCCTGGTTTTGCAGTTGACATTTTTGGGGGTTGAGCTGGATGCAGTGGTGCAATTGTCTTGTCTACCTGAGAGCAAGGTGCGGAACTTATGGGCTAGGATCTCTAGCTTCCTTTCTAAGCATAAGGCAACCTTGCTCAACTTGCAGCAGCTAGTGAGACACCTCAATTTTGCTTGTAAAGTTGTAGCACCAGGGAGAGGTTTTTGCAATGGCTCTGTGAGTTCAGGAGTGGCCTCCACCAGCCGCACTGTAGGACACGAGTTATGGCTTACGTGCGCAAGGACCTTTTGGTCTGGCAGGATTTTTTGGAGTTTTTTTAATGGTGTGTGTTTTTGGAAGGAGGATTTGAGGCTTGAAGCTGAGCTTCAGGTTACCTCCGATGGTGCAGGCTCATTGGGTTTTGGAGTTTACTTTTGTGGACATTGGTGTGTGGAAGATTGCTAGTAAGGTTCTGGGCTTTTGTAAGGAAACAAGTGACTTCCGCCTTAAGAAAATGCTTGAGGGGTGGGCCAGGGAGTCAGGTCAGCAAGGTGACACATGACAGCCCATGTCACCTTCAGTCTGGTGTGGAGTATGCTCTTAAGAGTTCGAGGCCTGTCTTTTTCATGTGGCTGCATTGGTTGCCTTTTTTGGGGCCCTGCAGATTAGTGAGTTAGTGGTGCTATCTCGGGATGATTTCTCGGGTTGGGCTCTTCTGCTTTTGGACCTCAAATTGGCCTCTAGGATGGCATATCTTACCATTCGGAGCTCCAAAACTGATCAGTGCCAGTGTGGTAATGTGATCACATTAGGTCCTTGTTCTGACCCTGAGCTTTGCCCCGTTTCTGCCCTGGCCTGTTATTTTTCAGTTTGGGGTTGGGGGGCTGGTTTGTTGTTCCACCATTCAGATGGTAGTCCTTTGATTAAACCTCAATTTAATTCCCCTCTTGAGATCCAAAAGTTAGGCTGGTGGTGTTCGGCTGCTTAGAAGGCTTATGTTCGCCCCTTCGTTTCACCCTAAATTGGAAAGTTTGGTCAACTGTTGTTTCCCTTGTAGGTTCTGTTGTTTACAGTGAGCAACAATGGGTTCTCATCTGTGGCCATAGTTTTATTTATTTATATTTATTTATTTATTATATTTATATCCCGCCCTCCCAGCCATGGCCGGCTCAGGGCGGCTAACAACAAGATAAAACTACAGAAATAACAATAAATAGTAAAAGTCATAAAACTAATTAATAATTAAGACATTAAAAAGGTGCTAGCATCCAGATGGAACCAATATACAGGTACTGGTTTGGTATTCCATTTGGGATGGTGCACGACTTCCATGCTGTCCTGGTGGATGGTCTAGGTCTAACATTAATATTTATATCCCGCCCTCCCAGCCATGGCCGGCTCAGGGCGGCTAACAACAAGATAAAACTACAGAAATAACAATAAATAGTAAAAGTCATAAAACTAATTAATAATTAAGACATTAAAAAGGTGCTAGCATCCAGATGGAACCAATATACAGGTACTGGTTTGGTATTCCATTTGGGATGGTGCACGACTTCCATGCTGTCCTGGTGGATGGTCTAGGTCTAACATTAGGCAGGTGACTCAGGCTGCCTCAAAGTTTCAAGGGGGCAGGGCATTCTCTCAGGGGAAGCTCCTAATTAAACGCCTGGTGGAACAGCTCCATCATGCAGGGCACTGATCTCCTCCGGGAGCTCGTTCCACCAGAGAGGAACCACCACCGAAAAAGCCCTAGCCCTGGTTGATGCCAGCCTGAGTCGGTGTTTGAGACCCTGATCACAGTGCTCTCTGGGCTGCTCATTGAGCTCAGAAAATGTCAGTTGGCTCTCATCTGGGGCTAAGCCAGTGGGCTAGCATTGAATGGTGGGGATGCCAGAGCCTACACTGGTCTAGTCTCATGCCTTTGCTGTTTCACAGCAGTTTTGCCCATCCACCTCACGTGTTGGTGATTCACCTAGGTGGTAATGACCTGGGTTTGATCAAGGCCTTTGTCCTGCAGGTTTTGGAGGACTTGTGGGCCATATGGAGTTTGTGGCCTAGAGTTGCTATAGTCTGGTCAGCCATTATGACATGCAGGATGTGACAGGATGCGTGGAGCCCACTGGGGATTGACTATGCCCAGCATAAGGCTAACAGAGACGTTAAGAAAGGCTTGGCTGGTGGGTTGGGTCACTACCTGCCCCACCCTAGCATTCATCCTGATTGTGCTGACCTCAACAGAGTGGACGGGGTGCACCTCTCCAAGAAGGGTAATGATATCTTCTTGGATGATCTAAGGCAAGGGCTGTGGGAGGTTCTGGGCCTCCCGGTGGGTGCATTAGCCTAAGCTGAGGCTTGACCTCAGCTGTGGTGGGATGAGGGCTGGTGACTGATTTGTGGCTAGGAGAGCACCAATTAACAACCCCTGTGTGGGGGCTAGGAGTCTGGCCTGATTAGTCTTTGGGTTACGCAACCTGGGGTTCCGAGGGCAGACTGCCTTGGGGTGGTGTGGATTGAGCCTCCATCTAAGCTGTACGGCTTGGTGGTGGGATCTCCACGGCATTGCTCATTTGTTGGTCAGACAGTGTGAGCCAAATACACTGGTTCGATCTGGGGCCTGGTGGCTCTCTGTTATATAGATAGGGAGGGGTCAGGATTGACCCCTGGCCTTTGCAGTGCTGCAAGATGTTTGGCCCCTGCCATTAAGTTACAAGTTAATATGTTAAAATAAAGTGGCCCTTAGTTCATCTACTCCTTGGTGTCTGGCTCTTTATTCTAAAGGGGGGGGAATGTAAATTGCGGCATGAGTAGTACTCACAACTAAGTTGAAATCTGAGGTTTGCCCAAATCTTGAGAACTGGAAAGATAAAATGGAAGATTATGCTGTTATGGAAAAATTGACAAATCTTCTAAATAACAGATAGTCGAATAGTCCTGACATAAATAGCCCAATAGAGAATATGAGAACAATTGGAGAAATTTTTATATCTATTATAGAAAAAGCTGTAAGAGGAGAAATAATATTCAGGGACTGTAAATTGATAAAGAATTTTAAAATCATATAATTATAGTAAGCATCGTAGTTATTGGTATTAATTAATGTTAACCTTTTAGTTATATATCTAATTTGTTATTATACAAATCTTAATTTTATATGGAATACTATTGTTAGATCGCCACTAACAAAGAACCGGAGAGTGATTTCAACAATTGTGATCAGCTTTATTGTAGGTACGAACAAGCGCTTGAAAGAAATCATAACCAGAACAGATTAACGTTGGGAGCTAGGCTCCTTTTAAACATTCCCGGGCTAATGTAGCCACGCCTATTTACAATAAACCGCCAATGAGGTTGTGTGGATAATGTCCAATGAGAGTTCTTCCCTCGTAGGGAATTGGTGCAGTTCTGATTGTTCGCTATTGTGGAGCGACCAATAGTAAGTTAGTTCGGAGGAGCCTTCGTCTGGCTCGAAGCTTAACATGGACAGTCATGCGGTGATTCACGTAAGCCTTTTCGAATACACCACAACTATCTTCTGTTTTTCCCTTATTATTGCAATTTGTTGTCATTATTTTTAAGCTATATACAAAGACAAGAGAATTTTATTTTCTTCTTGCCCATATGTTTTTCTTCACAGCCTTCAAGGTAGGGAATAATGAAAATATATTACGTGGAAATAGTCGTGTAGTCTGTCTTTATAGTTATAGCAATTTATTATGACTTTTTATGTTTTTATATTAATGTTTGTCAATATTTGTAAAAATTGATGATTTTGTCTGGTTTTCTCTCTGTTTTTTTCCTTAATCCTTTTTCAATTCCGTATCCATATAAAATATTAAAAATAAAATTTAATACTCTAACCACAGTCTAACGGAATTATTTCCTTAGTGCTACTTAGACAATGGCTTAGATCTTACAGATTCAGCCATGAGAAAGGTAAGCACACTGAAGTTCAATTGAAATCAATAGGTCTTCAGTTTACAGATAAACTTTTGGTCCCTCTGGGTTAAATGAATTTAAGTGCACATATACAGCTTTCTCTGTATTGCACCCAAAGTCTTTAAGCAGTTTGATTTATTACCTTAATGCCAGGAATATACATTGAGGATTAAGCTGTCCAAGCTTTCTTATGGTATCAATTAGGATGTGTGTCAGGTTCCACAGCAAGTAACTCTTCACACACGTTTCCTAAGAAGCGTTATGCTTTATTAGTGTACAAGACTGGTATCATGTCCACAGGATTATTGTTAGGAATAACTAGAAGGTGGGAACATCCCAATACATATAGCTGGGTAAGGCAGTTAGCTAAGCAAATGAACTTTGAGCACACGCGCGGGAAGACTCCCAGCGGGAGATTACATAATGAGCGGGAGAGTCGCAGGGTTTCCTGAGAGCAGAAAAATTCACACCAAATGTGGACCCCAAACCCTGCCTACTTCACAAGGCCAGACTTGTAATGGCGTCTAGTTTCCACGGTCTCCCTGGCATGTTTATGGCAAGCTGCTGCTCTGCAAGCAAGCGGGAACAGGGAAGGGTAGACTACACAGAAATGGCAGCTAGCTGACAATGTACAAGCAATGAATGGCTGGATTTTTTCAGTAGCTTCTAAAACACAGGAGATACATATAACTAGGAAAAAGGCTCGTTGTGGAAATAAATACAACAGCCTCTAGAAAGAGGCTCTGGGCGGGTGCCCCGGCCTTGGACACTCAGTGTCAATTTGCTGTGGCGACCTCAGCAGGGTATAATGACACTGAGTCCACCATTTTCTCCAGAGGAACTGATCTCTGCTACCTCCTAAAGAACAGTTGTAATTTTGAGTGATCTCCAGTCCTCACCTGGAGATTGGCAATGATGGTTCCACAGTATGGAATAGTTGGTTTGGAGGGTGGAGTCTATTGCTTTGTACCTGTCCAAGGTCCCACACCTCCTGAAACCTCACCCTCTCCAGGCTCCATCCCTCACATCTCCAGGAATTTCCCACCTGGAGTTGGCAACCCTATCTCCTTCCCAGTCAATTATCAACCTACCCTTATTTTCCCCTCACTCTTCAGCTTTCCACCCCCCACACACCTGCAGCCTCTCCCGTGCTCTGAAGCCCTGACTTCTATGTCACATTGGCTGTCATGGGGGCCACCTCAGCAGCATATAAGGATACAGAGTCCACCATTTTCTCCAGCGGAACTGATCTCTGCCGTCTGGAAAGCAGTTGTAATTCTGAGTGATCTCCAGCCCTCACCTGGAGATTGGACACATTTTACCTCAGAAGAGCAAACTGTTTAGAATGTTAGAGGCAAAAGCCAATCATGTCACATATGCAAACGACCTCTGTGTTCCGAGGCAAAGGCCAATGAGGCTGCATATGCAAATAACCTCTGTGTTCTGACAGGCTGGGGGGAGGAGAGGAAAAGCAAAATGTTTAGAATGTTGTAGGCAGGACTCAGGCAAAGCAGCCAGTGGATAGGGAGACCCTCTGAATGACAGATCAGAGAGCGAACTGATTTTGGAGCATGTGGAATGTTCTAGAGAAGTGCCACCACCATTCGACTTTTATTTATAAGGGAGATTGGCTCCCTAATGTGAACTAGAAGTACTTCACCTGTTGATTACTTGTACCAAGATTAGTTCCATTGCATTTTAACATTGCAGTCCAAAATGCATAGTAAATATAATTGATTTCAATTATTTTTTTAGGGCTGGGAGACAAATTCTGTGCTATGATCATGCTACTAGAATCATAATCTTTTGAAGGGGTTCTTTTAGGATACGAGAAAAAACGTTGGTGAGATATGCAAACTTTGAGATGAAAGAAAGTGAAGTGCGTATGTCCTATGACATCTCTTCTGATGTTTGTTTTCTAGTTTGTTTTTTAAAAGAATTGCACATGGGGTTGGACCCAGCCACCTCTTTCATGCCACCTCAGCTAATTTTCCTCCTTACTACAGACCCCCATCCCCATTCCTTTTGTCCATGCAAATCTCCTGATTCTTAGCATAGTCTTTTGGTGATCAAAAAGGTCCCTCTACAGCCTTTCTCTTCAGCCCAAAAAAGCTGTTTGGAATCAAAGCCTTCATTTGTTCTGCTTTTAAGTTGCTACACATTTGGGATGAGGGAAATGGGGGCATTGTCTGTGTTTGTTTGCCTTCACTTAGGGGTATAGACCCTGGTGCTCTGTCATAGTATTTTCAAAATAATAATAATAATAATAATAATAATAATATTTATTGCAGTAGCAAAAAAGCCATCGCAACAATAATACTTACACTGGGCCCTATCATTTTTTTCACAACTTAGACAATTCCCTAAACAATGGCTTTTATTTTCTTTAACAAAGTTTAATTAAGTTGAGAACTGAGCCAGCTGGGCTGGGAGAAAGAACCCAGGAGAGAGCTGCTGGGAAGATTAGTGGATTTTTTATTTTTATTTTTTGCATTTTTGTCTGAACTGCTAAATGGCTGGGAAGCACTAACCGAGGTTGCTTTGTGAGAGGACAGAGTTCGTGGCACCGATGACATTGGGAAATGGAGTTGTGTGGTCCTGGAGGAAAAATTTAGGTTCCTAGGCAGAAAATTAAAAGCCAGGATTTCAAAGGTAGCATTCTCAGAAATGCTGCTGCTTCCACACACAGGGCCAGTTAGATGGGTACAGATCAGGAATCTCAATGTGTAGATGAGAAAGTGGTGCTGGGAAGACAAGCTGAACCTTTACAAAAGAGACAGGCTTCACTTGAACCAAAAGGGAACCACACTGCTGGCGATTAATACCAAAAAGGTGGCAGAGCTGGGGGGAAGCCGACAGGAGCTTGGGAGCCTCTGGTTTGGGACAAGTCAGTCCAAAGGAATGACTGTGTAAACACTCAGGGTAATTTTTTTTTTATAATATTGATAGGAGCATAATAGAATTTGGAAGTGAGGGCATGATGGTGACTGAGGGCCATGTGTGGTGACGAAGGGGATGAGGGAGGTGAGGGTTACTGGAGAGGGACAACACATTATAGGTGTCTAAATGCCAATGCTAGCAGTCTCCAAGTCAAGAAAGGGGACTGGCGTGCTTGGTGTTCAATGACAATTTAGATATAGTAGGTATCTCAGAAATATGGTGGAATAGGGGAAATCTATGGGATACAGTCATTCCTGGGTATAAGCTCTATAGGCAGGACAAGGAAGGATGGGTTGTTGTTAGTGTTGTATATCAAAGAGGGCATAGAATCAAATAAGTTAGAAAACATCAGGGGAATTAACTCTCCCCATTGGGACAAAAATCCCAACTTGAAGATATAGGCTAATGGGGTCTGAAATTCTGAGACTGAGAAGGAAAAAGATCTTGGAGTTGTAGTGGATAGCTTAATGAAAATGTCAACCCAGTGTGCTGCAGCAGTGAAAAAGGCAAACTCTATGTTAGGGATTATTAGGAAAGGTATTGAGAATAAAACAGCCAATATTGTAATACCCCTGTATAGATCTATGTTGCTGCCTCATTTGGAATACTGTGTACAGTTCTGGTCACTGTATCTCAAAAAAGACATTACAAAGTTCAGAGGAGGGCAACCAAGATGATTAGGAGGTTGGAGCACCTTCCCTATCAGGAAAGGCTGAAGAGTCTGGGACTTTTCAGTTGAGAAAGGAGACGACTAAGGGGTAAAATGATAGAGTTTTATAAAATTATGCATGGAATGGAGAGAGTTGACAAAGATAATTTTTTCTCCCTCTCCCAAAATACTAGAACTTGACGGCATCCAATAAAAATGATGGGCAGTAGGTTCAGGACAGACAAAAGGAAATACTACTTTATACAGAGAGTGATTAAAATAAGGAATTCGCTGTCAGAGGATGTAGTGACGGCCACGGGAATAAACAGCTTTAAAAATGAATGGCATAGATTCATGGAGGATAAGTCTATCCATGGCTACTAGCCATAGTTACTGAGGGGAACCTCTACATTCAGAGACATTAAGCCTCTGAATCCCAGATCCAGGAGACAACATCAGGAGAAGGCCTTGGCCTCTATGCCCTGTTGGTGGCCATCCAGAGGAACTGGTCGGGCACTGTGTGTGACAGGATGCTGGAATAGATGGACCATAGGGTCTGATCCAGTAAGGGGCTTCTTATGTTTACAGTGACAGCCAAGTGAGTTATTTCAGAAAAGAGATTATGCTGTCTATTTTATGTTAATCTAGTGGTAATGGCCAATGCAATTTATTTACATACACTTGCATTGCAAGAACCATATCAGCTGAAATTTGTAACATTTTAATTTGCCTTGAGCCAATAGGAAAGGTGGTGTATAAATAAAAAAATAAATATGAAGTGTCCTGCTTTGTATGTTAAACTGTTATTCTACAAAGCAAATTTGTTGGTGAATGAAAAAAATGTGTCCACTCACATGCCTTCATGATTCCCATGTTGAGGATGGAGTGTATACCATTTATTTCTTTGGTATCCTTTTCATGAATCATTCTTGCCTGTTCTGACAAGCATGTTTATGTGTATCCCCCACACATATACTTTTCCATAGGAACCAAGATTATGTCACATATACTGAAATTCTTTGCATCTTTAACAGATCGAATCAATTAATTTTTGACATACATAGCAAGTCCACTGAACTTGCAGAGACAACTAAACTCACTTTTAAGGGTGGGTTTTAAAAACTTTTTTGTTACTGAACCCTTTTTTATCCACCACTTACAAATTAACATTATACAGAGAAGGAATCAAACCAGGATGAAGAAACATTAATCAATGTGCATTCCCATTGACATAATTTGAGGGTTTTCTTTCTAGTATCTGACTCAATTCTTTTTGCTCTTCAGATGATGACAACAGATCATGAAAAGATCATACACAGTCAAAACACAAAACCCCCATACACACAAACCCCCTCACCACCTAAGGTGTGCATCGAAGAGGTGTGTATCCAATGTGCTCACCCACATTGGAGTCATATAATTTTAGGAAACAGACTGTAGTTAAGAAAACATTGCTTAACAAATATTTTGGGCCATGTTTATTTATTTTATTTTATTTATTTATCTTTGGATTTATATCCCGCCCTACCCCGAAGGCTCAGGGCGGCTAACAAGAGGCACAGAGTGCCAAGATTAAAACAAATAAAAACAACATAGCAATAAAACAGTAAAATACAATAACAAAATATCAAAATATCAGTGCTCCATTTATCACAAGATGGGGTAGATCTTAATCCCAACGGTAGCATTCCCTTAGTCTGTCATCCCTTCTCCTGCCAGGTCACCTTGCACCCTGAAAGAACCAGATATTGGTGGTGATGGTGCAATGGTGCATAGATAGCAATGATGGAGTCATTGGCAGAAGAGCTCCGTCTTGCAGGCCCTGCGGAACTGAGAAAGATCCCGCAGGGTCCGGATCTCCTCTGGGAGCTCCTTCCACCAGGTAGGAGCCACCACTGAAAATGCCCTGGCTCTGGTCACTGCAAATTTACTGTCCCTGGGACCTGGAATTTCCAGGAGATGACGACTCCCCAACCATAATGCCCTTGGGAGAACATATAGGGAAAGGCGGTCCCTCAGATAGGCTGGACCCTGGCCATAAAGGGCTTT
Source organism: Gekko japonicus (assembly GCF_001447785.1). Classification (NCBI taxonomy): domain Eukaryota; kingdom Metazoa; phylum Chordata; class Lepidosauria; order Squamata; family Gekkonidae; genus Gekko; species Gekko japonicus. The sequence goes on from NW_015167067.1 coordinate 934,528, forward strand.
AAATGTTTTAGAAGACAATTTCTTTTTCCTTCTTGGCTTGTAATAGATGAGACACTAGGCTGTGGAACAGGTTGGAAGTTATAAAGTATAGCTATGAGCATCAGAGATTTCTTAGTAAGCTTGCTTCCACCCCCAGTAGTAATCAAGACTAGTCTTCAAACCACTCACTTTAAAGTACCCATGTTAACTTTGGACAAGATTCCTCTAGAGTCTCATTTAGTGTACACTAACTGATTTGAGGATGCAGTTAAAATAAAAATAGATCAACCTTTAAAGGAAGGAGGTCATAGGCATGGAGCCTAGGGAGAAAACAAATATACACAAGCTGGAGAGAAGACAGCATATTGTCTGCCATCAGTTAGAACATGTTTCTGGAAGGAAAATGTTGGGAAATGGAAGAATCTGGAAGATAAATGGTACTTTCAGTACTTTCAGTTTTATAATCAGGTATATGTTTTCAGCATTGCCTATTCATCTCATACATCCTATCAGTATCAGAACATTCAGTAGTTATCAATTAATCATTTGAAAATTCCCTTTGATGGCTACTTCTGACTATATGAATATTAATATCTATGGGTAGGGTTTGGGGTTTGTTTTTGTTTTTTTGAAAAAGAGGTGCTGGGACTCTCAAGAGGGAAATGAAGTTTTCAATCTGTATACTGAAAACTCATGAACCTTTAAACATTTTAAAAATAACTTTGTTGAAGAGGTTCTGGAACTCTGTTCAGGAGTGTCCCCCCCCCCAATGCTCTGTCTGAGGGATTTGCATTGGATCCTGGACTCTATTACACAAACAGCAGTGTTTTCCTGCAGGGCAAGGATCATTCTGCTGATGCAAATAGCTCTTGGGTAGAAGAACCTCGTGCACTGCAGAATGCTCTGGCAGTAGAGGACAGTGCCACCATTAGCAGAGTGGAGCCATAGAACACAATTCATTATTTTTATTACTGCTGTTTTTAAAGCACTGACACCCCTTTACTAAATACAACTGCATTAGTTTACCAGTTCATGTGTACAGCCCAGATTACAGAGTTACTTCTTTATCATTCACATAAATATCACAGAGTGCTTTGTGAGTACAATTATTCTACATGAAAGGAGCATTTCCTGACTAAGCAGCATTCTCTACTGCAGCACTCCATATAACTTTCCAGATCCCCAAAGAACTTTGGATCATTACTTTGGAACATAATGGAACTGGGTACTAGAGGCCCATCAGCTTTCCAGAGATTTATTCTAGATTCAACATAAGCTTAATATGGAAGTTTTATTTACCTACCTTGGGAAAATGCAAATATGGAGTTCTTTTTTTTAATGTGTGTTTTATATTGCAAGTTGTTCTAGCCACATGGAATTTTCCCTTCTGTATTTGAGGCATGTTTGTTGATTCAAGCAATTTCTTAACTTTTAGCATGTGTTCATATAGAAGCTTGTCCTACCTACACAAAAAAGTTGTGCTCTGAAATTTGTAACTTGATCCTAAGCAGATTTACTCATAATAAAGTTGCATGATGTTTACTATGTAACTAGTTTATTAAGGCTGCATTCAGAAACCAGGTATGCACCTGAACTGATTCTGAAGTTTATTAGAAGACAACTGTAATGTATTGAAACGTTTACATGAATCACCTCATAGGGCTCCTATGTTAAGCTTCGAGCCACCCTGTATAGTGTTACCTGTACCTCTAGATTCGTAATGGTCTGGTGTGTGCCCCTTACCAAGGCGGGTAGAATGTTAAAGGAAAGTTAGCTGGAATGCACACAGGTTATTTAAACAATAAAATAGTTTATTAGCTAGAGACATGCAAGCAATATAAAACAGAATACTTACTTCATAAGGAAAAAAGAAACAGTCAGTGGTTATATATATAAACAAAGATTCCCCATGCACAGAAAGCTTTCTGGACTGGCCCAAATAGATCACGGAAGGCAAAGCCTTCTCTGGATCTCTGAGAGTCAGTGCTCAACTGAAGCTTCTGGCCTATTTTTATACCATTTTGGTCCTATACATTTTGATAGAGCCATAGAAATCATAAACTGCATCAATTAATTTTAACTGCCCTGTAGAGTATGGGCCATCAGGAATCAGGAGATGTTTACGTATTCCATGGGCAATGGGGCATCTTGATGCTCCTTTGCAAAACAATGCAAGGTAGCACCTGCATTTCTAAATAACAAACACAAGAATGTTACAGTTCCAGGGTGTTCTTTTGTTTCCTTGACCCCGAGTAGACATTTGGGCACCTGTCTGGTGGCTGGAGATGTGATGTGGATTTCTGCATGAAGACAGAGCTTAGTATTGCAAATATTCTGGCTTCCTTGACTTAATGGCAGGTGAAAAAATTCTTTTATTCTTAAATATTTCCAAATTCTTTAGGTCTAAAATGTTTCCAAATTCTTTAGGTTCATGAACAATGAAAATGCAGATGTTAATTCCTGTGTAAGAAGAGACAAAGGCCTAGCAAAATTCTTTTTGGGAGTCATGTACTGCTAGCTGTTTGGAAAGTTACAGGAATAGAGGGGAGAAAAAGACTATGATTTATTTATGAAATTAATTGTATAAATGGGTTAAAATTTTCTGAACCATTTATTTTTTTTCTCACAACAGACTGCAGAGCCTGTGGACGGCGTGGTCATCTGGCCAGAGTCTGCAGATCGGCACGGAAGGATCCCTCACCTACCAGCAGGTCGGCACAAAGGAATACCCCCGCAAATTCCCGAAGCAGCAAGCAGCGTTTCCCGGCATCGGAAGCAAGCTGCCAGACTACAACGACCCGGACAAGCGCATCGGCTGTAAACCGCACCAGTTGCCAAGGGAAGATCACCGTGACCCCACTCCTCGACGGCAGACCATGCACTATGGAGGTGGACTCCGGCTCTTCTGTAACGGTGATTTCTGCAGCATCCTGGCAACAGCTGTTTCCGACCAGAAGCAGACGGCGGCTCCAGCCTGCGGAGACCAGAGTGTCCGACTTCCAGGGCAACCGGATTCCCCTGGCCGGAAGAGACACTGTACATGTTGAGTATAAGGGGAAATGTGTTAAACTGTCATGTCTTATTGCTGAGGGAGACCGGGTCAACCTGCTGGGGTTGGACTGGTTTGAGCCATTGGGCATTGGTATTTCAGGGATTAACAAATTGCTTGAGAATAAATGGGATATGATGTATGACCTGTTCCCTGATGTGTTTGCAGAGGGTCTGGGGCGGTACAAAGGGCCCCCGGTTGCTTTTGAACTTGACCCATCTGTAAAGCCGATCAGACTGAAATATCGGAAGGTTCCAATTCCCCTCAGGCCTAAAGTAGAGAGGGAAATTGATAAACTCGTGGAACAAGGAATTTTGGAACCTGTTCCTCACAGCAAGTGGGAGACGCCTATAGTAACACCAGTTAAGCCTGATGGGTCCATACGCTTATGCGCAGACTATAAATGCACCCTTAACAAGGCGTTACAACAACACTCCTATCCCGTCCCGGTTATTAGCCACATCCTGGCTTCATTGGGGGGCGGAAAGATCTTTGCCAAATTAGACTTGGCACAGGCATACCAGCAGTTGCCTGTCACTCCTGAGGCTGCAGAGGCTCAGACTATTGTTACCCATAGGGGGGCTTTTAAGGTGAATCGCCTACAGTTCGGGGTAAATGTGGCGCCCGGCATCTTTCAGGGCCTGATGGAGCAACTCTTGAGGGGGGTACCAGGAACGGTGCCCTACTTCGACGACGTGTTAATTGCGGGGAGGTCTGAAAATGAGTTGATGGACCGGGTGAAGGAGGTCTTGAAGCGTTTCCAAAACGCTGGGCTCAGAGTAAAACGTTCAAAATGTACACTGGGAGTTAGCAGTGTAGAGTTCTTGGGGTTCAGGATTGATGCAGACGGGGTGCACCCCACTACTGACAAGGTGACTGCAATCCGAGACGCCCCCAGGCCGGTGAGTAAGAAGGAGCTCCAATCATTTTTAGGACTCCTCAATTTTTATCATGCGTTTTTACCGCATAAGGCATCAGTGGCGGCCCCTTTGCACGCACTTTTGCATAAGGAGGCGAAATGGAAGTGGGGACAGGCCGAAGAAAGGGCTTTCGTGGGGGTTAAGGAGCTGTTGGTGTCTAATGACGTGCTGACGCATTATGATGACCAGAAGCTCCTGGTGTTAGCTGCGGACGCTTCACCGTTTGGAATTGGCGCGGTTTTGAGCCACCTGATGCCTGATGGGAGCGAGGCGCCAATCGCTTTTTACTCAAGATCTCTTTCTGAGGCAGAAAGGAACTATGCCCAGATTGACAAGGAGGGTCTGGCTTTAGTAGCGGCTGTCAAAAAGTTCCATGACTTTATTTTTGGCAGGCGATTTTTGCTGGTCACTGACCACAAGCCGCTACTGGGGATTTTTGCACCCGATAAGCAACTGCCGAATATCATGTCCCCGCGCATGCTTAGATGGGCGCTCTTTTTGCAGGCGTACGATTATGACCTTGAACACCGGCCTGGGAAGGCAATCGGACATGCGGACGCCCTCAGCCGCTGCCCATTGCCCTGTGCGGGACCCGACCCTGCTCCTGCTTGTGAGGTCTTGGCACTGGACGAACTCCCTCAGGCTCCTGTATCGTCCAGGGACATTGCTGCACACACGGCTAAAGATAGCGTGCTGTCCCGTGTTTTAAACTGGGTTTGGAGGGGGTGGCCAGTTGGGAGTGTTGAACCTGAATTTGGACCCTACAAATGCCGCCAAAGTGAACTGTCCATTTCTAAGGGCTGTGTTTTATGGGGCAACAGGGTGGTGGTCCCTGACAAGCTCAGGAACAGAGTTCTAGAATCTCTGCACGAGGGGCACCCTGGAATGGTGCACACCAAAGCGTTGGCCAGGGGGTATGTCTGGTGGCCTGGGCTGGATAAAGAGATTGAGGATTGGGTTCGCGTGTGTTCCCAGTGTCAGCAAGTCAGGCCGGAACCCCCACAAGCTCCGCCTCAGAGGTGGGAGTCTTCAGGGAAACCCTGGGCCAGATTGCATCTGGATTTCGCTGGCCCGTTCCAGGGGAACATGTTTCTCATAGTAGTGGATGCAATGTCTAAATGGTTAGAGGTTGTGCGCATGAAAACAACCACTTCACTAGCCGTGATCCATGCGCTCCGCCATCTTTTCGCCACGCACGGGTTGCCTGACGTCCTCGTCAGTGACAACGGGCCTCAATTTGTCTCTGAGGAGTTTAAGCAGTTCCTCACGAGTAATGGCATCCGCCAAATGACTTCGGCCCCCTTCCATCCGGCATCTAATGGCCAGGCCGAACGGATGGTAAGGACGGCAAAAGAGGCCCTAGGGAAAATGAACGAAGGTGACTGGAGCCAAAGGCTGGGCGCTTTCCTCTTGCGGCAGCATACCACCCCTTGCAGTTCTACAGGCCGTAGTCCGGCCGAATTGTTAATGGGACGCAGACTCACAACCTGCTTAAACAGGTTACATCCGGATCTAACTGACGATCACTCCGAGCGTACAGAACCGCAACCGAAGGTGCGCATGTTTGAAGGGGGGGACAAGGTTTTCGCGCGAAATTATGCAAATGGTCACTTATGGCTTCCTGGGGTAATATCCGACTCTGTGGGTACTCGCATGTATGTGGTGCAGTTGACTGACGGTCGAATCTGGCGGCGCCACATAGATCAGTTAAGGAGGCGTTGGGCTACGGACAGCGCTGACTCTCCGACGGCTGAATTCCCTGATGTTGAGTGGAGACCCCCAGAGCAGGCGGTGAGTACCGAAAGGCCCGGTACTGTCCCCGAGTCAGGGCGGACCCCTGTGTGCGGGGCTGAAACCCCAGTAGAGTTTGTGCCTGAACCAAGCTGTAGTGAACCCCACTCTGACCCACAACCTTGTATGCCCATGGAGCCTGCACCGCTCCGCAGGTCCCAGCGTTCGCGGCAAATGCCGACTTATCTGAAGGACTATGAGTGTAATTATTGTGGGAATAACTGATGTACAAAAGTTTGATTGTCTGTATGTCAATAATAAAACATTTGGGATGATGACTTAACTTAGGGGGGAGGAATTGTAATGTATTGAAACGTTTACATGAATCACCTCATAGGGCTCCTATGTTAAGCTTCGAGCCATACCAGGGCTCCTCTGAGCGAACTTCCTATTGGTCGCTTCGTAACAGCGACCAATCAGAACATACCATTCCCTAGGAGGGAAAGACTCCCATTGGTCCTTAACTAAGCAATCTCATTGGTTGTTAATTGTAAATAGGCGTGGCTACTTTAGCCCGGTTATGTTTAAAAGGAGCATAAGCTCCCACTGTTTTCTGTTCTGGTTTCTTACTGAGTTGAGTGCTTGTTCGTTACTTCCAATAAAGCTGAATCACTTGCTGAATCACTCTAAGAGTCCTTTGTTAGTGCGATCTAACAACAACCATCTCCCACTCCTAGGATCCACTGAAAGTAGAAGGTTGAGGAATGAACATTAGGAAGTAGCATTGACAACACTAAGGTTGCCACGTCAACAACATGAGTGCTGAATTGCCACTCATACCAGCTACTGCTAGCTATTCAGCAGTCATGCACCATCACAGTACTCCAACAGTACCTCTGTTATCAACTTTCAGTATCCCCCCCCCCAGTTAAGGTAAAGTAAAGGTTAAAGTAAGGTAAAGCACCCCCTTCTGCATACAGGGTGCCTGACACTGAAAGCCGACAGTCCTCCAGCCCCTCGTTTTGATACTTGAGCACCTTTATGCAGTTTTAATACTGAAACTAAAACATCAAAGAAGAACTGAGACCCTCTGGAGAGGATGATTTATACATTTGTTTATTTTATTTACATTCTTTACAGTCCACCTTTCTCACTGAGACTCAAAGTGAATTACACCATGTAAGTCAGTGCAGTCAATAGAATCAGACATCTGATAAGCAAATAGGGCTAGGGTTGCAGGCATCTGAAAACAAAGCATATGCATTAGAAATATGTTAACAATGCCAAAAACAGGAATTATGTAAATAAAAATAGTGAGAGCAAGATAATACAGCAAACAGATAATATATGCTATGTACAGTAATGTAACCCACGACCCCATTCCCCTTATTAAATCACATTCTTGAACCACTGCATTGTAATTCAGCCTTGAAATGCCCTCCTGAACAATTCTGTTTTACACCATTTGTTGGATTTTCAGGCAGGCCATTCCACAAGGTGATGGCTACAACAGAATGCATATATACAAGTAGTTGTTTATTTCATCCACTTCAGGGTGGCACCTGTGGAAGGCCCTTCTCAGACAGGTGGGGCTGTTGTAGCAGGGAAAAGGGAGAGAGACAGCTCTGCAGATGCGACTGCCTAAGACCATGAAGAATTGTATATGTGACACCTACTACCTTCACTTGACCCTGTTAACTGAAGGGCAACTAATGGAGTGACTGCAGAATAGATGTAATATGCATATTCCAGCTAGTTCCTTCTAGTAGTCGAGATGCGGCATTTTGTATCAACTGTGGCATGGATCCAGGTGGTCGGATCAGCAGGGTCTAGACAGGAGGCCATCTTTTGGGCTAAACATTTTAATATTCAAAAATCAAATTCTCATATTTTTCTCATAATGAATATTTTTCAAATATTTACTTGTTGAATATGACATGAGATACATTTTTTAAAAATCATCAATGACAAGATTTTTTAAAAAATTTCAAAATGCTTCAGACAAGAATTTTTACAAGGGAATTTGATGTAAAGATAAGGAAGTCTACAATTTTTTGGCCAATGTTAAGTGCTCTTAACATATTAGGGCACTATCCTTCCATATTCTCAAGATATTACCCTTAACATCTCAGATAACCTATTTGTTCTGGGAAAACCATGCCAAGAAAACAGTGTATATGATATGTCTATATCCTAGATGAAAATCTGGGAGGAATGTGCTTTAGGATGAGATTCCTACAAAGTTGGATGCATTGCATATTCATGCTAGGAGACCTGATCCAGTCTCTGGTCCTGTTCCATATTATGTAAGATAAGGCACAAGCTGTTTCTCATCCCCTTTTTAACATACAATTAAGTCCTAAGACAAATTTAATTACCAATGACAAGAGTCTAGTGAAATACTGTCAGGCCAGCATAACAGGTCTGCTGTTACACTGCCAAGGCCAATTAGGTAAAGGGTCTTTTCCTCTCTGACAATTCCCAGTGGAGGAAATTAAGATTTAACTTTGTTTGACAACCTATGGCAACCACCAAGAGCAGTTAAACAGCTATGGCTCCGATCCACACTTACTTGAAAGTAAATTCTCCTGAAAGCAGTGGAGGTTCCTTATGATCTAAATGTTCTTGGATAGGCAGTAAAACTTTTAAACTGATGTCCTAGCTAAAATCTTTGTAGTTACATGATTTTTGACAGGAGAGTATGTTCTTAATATCTCTCAATTAAATCTATGGGTCATACTGTTAGCAGTGTGATTATGCTCTAAATCTGCTTCATAATATGTATGAATAAGGCTGAGTTCAGACAACATACAGAGCCATGGTTTAATTAAACCTAACTATAGTTGGTGTATTTGTCTCAAGGCAGGCCACTTTACTAACTGTAGTTAGTTTCTGAAGCCGAGATCTGAAGCTGGTTTATCAGCCAAAGTTAGTCTTAGCTATGGTTTTGCAGAATGTCTGAATGCAGACATCCAGGTTTACTCCTGGTTTGTTTCCCAGCAAGAGTCTTCCATGTTTCATGTGATGTCTGAACTGAGTCTCAGGTTGAAAGAGGATGATTGCCAAGGTTTCCTGGTTAGCTTCAGGGCAATGGGACTTTGAATCCAGGGCTTACTGCTCCTAGACCAACAGTTCAACCTACAATAAATACTGGCTGCATAGATTTCTCTTTACCACTACACATAATGAAGCTGGCATGTAGAATACTTCATGGGAAAGGTTCTAAAACATGACACACCACCGATGGTCAGGTAGGTACTAGTGATACTTAAGTACACTCCACTCTGGCTCAAATCCTGATGACTAGTTGTTGTGAACAGGAGCTGATTGTTTGGTGAGCTGTTTGGATATTTCCAAATAAATCACCTGATTACACTGTTTTCTCACACATGCTGAAACTCACAGTGCTGTTAGTCAATCTTAAACTATCTAAAACTAAAGATAGATTTAGGTGGGTAGCTGTGTTAGTCTGAAGCAGCAGAACAAAGGTTGAGTCCAGTGGCACCTTTAAGACCAATAAAGTTTTATTCAAGGTATAAGCTTTCGTGTGCAAGCACACTTCTTCAAATATTTTACTTTACTTCTTACTGTCTTTACAACCTAAGTTATAAACAGCAAACCCTCATCTTGCGGCTCCAGTTCTTATGCTGGATGGAGAGGTTTGGCCAGACGCCTACAACCCCATTTGAAATGACCTCTAATGCAACAGATTTGATGGAAAATAAGTGGATAAAATTGGCCTCAACTTTATTGATTACAGCTGTAAGAAGCATTGGCAAAGCATGGGTCCACCAAATCCAGTTCATCAGCTAACCCCGTGCCAGCTGATGTACCCATCACCCAGCCAGAAGGCATGGGTGGAATTTGTGGAATGGCAGGTTACCCGGGAACACATGCACGACTACCCCTTTATGATATCCCCTGCCATCTGGCAGTGAGGGCAAGTGCTGTTAGTTCCTGAGCCAGCTTGCTCCCATCAGCCCTCACGCCAAGACCCCTTAAGGTGGTCCCCAAATCCGGTAAATGGCCCACAGGCCTATTTCCATAAACGGATCCGGTCCCATGCTGTTACCGCCCAAACAGTTGTAATGAAAAAAACATGTACAAAATTGAACTATAATGCTAATCTAACAATACCAACTATCTATAAATGATGTTGCTTGTCCCCCTCCCATAAATCAGTATACAGTAATAATCCCAGTTGGCATACCTAACAGTGGTGGGTGGGAAGGCAAGCAGCTTGGATGCCATCAAAGGTTTGGGTGGAGCAGGCAAGAGTCCGGATTCTTCCTTTTAAACCTCTCCCTCTCCTGACTGCCCTGGGGCCTTGCCATTGGCCCGGGGAGGGGAGGGAGGTCCTGACTTTCCTGCCACTCACCAGCCCCACCCCCTCCCAGCGTCTGACCACCTCTCCCTCCCCACCCAGCCCCGCAAATGGCGGGCTGCTCTGACTTGGGCCCTTCCTGCTTGTGGAAGGAGTACCTAAAAATTAGTTATCATGTAACTCAACATCTCTCAAAAATTTCATCACACAGAGAGTAGTTTGTTTATCTTTGTCACTGAGTAGCCAGGATGATTTCGCTTCTGGAGAAAGAGAGTTCTGACTTAATAATGGGGAGATCAATTCATCTCTTAGTTCTGAGAATTGAGGACAATCGGAAAAGATGTGGTCTACAGAATCAATTTTGTTGCTGCCAAAATTGTAGAGTCTATCTGAATATGGAATTCCATTGAATCTGAAGAGGTGTGGCTTGCACACGAAAGCTTATACCCTGAATAAAACTTAGTTGGTCTTAAAGGTGCCACTGGACTTAAACTTTGTTCTGTCTTAAACTGCTTGCCATGATCATATCTTTTTTTAAATTGAAACTGCCACATTTATACCATTGCACTTTTTCTACTATTAGGTGATATTCCTGGTAGCAATAATGCTAACTGTCTCCAGCTGGGCAAAAAATATACAACAGAGGCAGAAGGGGAAGTACTATTGGTTACTGATTAAGTAGCTGTAAAATCTTTACCAACTGGGGAATGGAGTTTTCCAATTAATCAAATGTGGTAGATACTTAGTCTTATCGATCTGCTCCGTCCTATGGCCAGAGGAATCTGCTGCAACCAAATCTCACCCCATTGAGAATGCCAGGGTGACAGAGCACCCCACTGTCAGGACTCTTCTACTTGAGCAGCAGGCAGACAAACAGGACAGGTTCCTGGGGCCTTTGGGAGAGCTGTTTCCTGTCAGCTTGAGGGAGGCTGAAGGGGAAGGGAATACCTGAAGATAACATCACTTGGTAGCCCAGAAATTGCTGGAAGAATCAAGCTGGCCTGCTGGAGAAGTGGGGAGGGGGGGGAGTATGTGCATGTTCAAAGACACAGAGGTATGGTTGCTGCTGGGGAGGAGCTTGTCCTCTGGGTGAGGCCAGTTTTTAATAGCATTTTATAAGTGAGGCCAGTGAACTGGGAGTTCTGGGTAATCAGGCGTCAGCTAACAAAGCTTACTGTACTCTTTTTTTTTTGCAGCCCCCTCAATGAGTCATCTGCCATTTCCTCCAGTATCAGAAAGCACACAGTTAAAAGGAAAATGTTTTGTTGGTATTGAGACTTAACTCTTTTAAGTTTTATGGTGCTGTTTGTTATCATCATGAATTTGCTCAGCCCACTGTTTACTTGTCATTTAATATAACACTGAGCCTGGCAACTGGCTGGAGGGGTGGGGGTCATGACATGGTGGGGGTGCAACATCTGTGGCATAGCTACATCACTTCTGGGGGGGGGAAATGGAAGTTCCATAGGTTTTACCATAGAGTTCCCCTTGGTTCTTAAAAGGTAAAGGTAAAGGTTCCCTTGCTCGAAAGCCAGTCGAATCCGACTCTAGGGTTGCGGTGCTCATCTCCGTTTCAAAGCCGAAGAGCCAGCGCTGTCTGAAGACGTTACCGTGGTCATGTGGCCGGCATGACTAAACACCAAGGCGCACGGAACGCTGTTACCTTCCCACCGAAGTGGTCCCTCTTTATCTACTTGCAATTTCTTGCTTTCGAACTGCTAGGTTGGCAGGAGCTGGAACTAGAGACGGGAGCTCACCCCGTCTTGTGACACCCGGGTCTTGAACTGCTGAACTACTGACCTTCCACAGCCTGCAGTTCAGCGTCTTAACCACTTGAGCCACCGCAGCTTGGTTCTTAGAGTTACCCTATGTCACTTCAGGGTTTTTCCTGGAAGTGCCATAGAGATGCTCCTGACATTGCTGTTTTTAAAATGCTTCTCCTGCCACTGTTGCTGTACTTTGATTCATGGTCATTTATTTAGACTTTAACAAACTGGGGCCCCACCATTGTGGAAGGAAGAAACAAACTGGAAAATTTCTTCATTCCTCCACCCCTTCTGGAATTATGAAAGCTGTCAGGGGGTTGAGCAGCCTATTTCTCCCTGCTTTTTTCTTAAACTGATTCCCACATTTGGTGACATCTGACATATATTGAGTCCTCATTATGCCATTTGCTTTGGTTAATTTACAGAATCATATCTTTTTTTACTCCCCTGAGTATATGGAAATGCCTACATTTTCTGTAGATGGTCAAGTTCTGCTTTTTTGAACGTAATGGAGGCCAGCCACCTTACTATTAGAAGTGATTCTTGTCAATAGTTTAGAAAAGCAGTAGTTACATACTGTGTTTTGTAGAGTCATGAGACCAGTGGAGCCCAAGAAACATTATGAACAAAATTGGAAATATTTCAAAGTATGAAGTGGCTTGCTATATTTCCACAGCTATGAAATGTGCAAAACATGTTGTTATACCCAACTGTGTTTTCATGTGTTGTAAGAGTGCTGCTCCGGATTCTGTGTATTGTACACAGTTAGCTGTTCACAACAGTGATACAGTATTATTTAATATATTCACCTTCATATTTAGGATGAGTTTACACTGCTGCATGGACATGCTGTTTTCATGGAGAATTATCACATAATTATGCTTAATAGTAATGATTCAGCACATTGTTGTAATTCTCTCGACATTTTTGTGGTTAAGCTTACTTGCAAAATGACTGCCACTTGATACATTTAATTACATTAACAATTTATTTTCAAGATAAGCAACATGAAAACATTGCTAAATGCATGTTTACCATGTGAAGACTCCTTTCTAAGAAAGCTAAACCTCAAGAAAATGCCAGGGGAAAATGCAAATTAATCTGTCCTGTCAAGAATGATATCAACATTCATCTTAAGTGATAGCAACCCAAACATCTAAAGAAACACCATTAGACACGTGCACTTTCAAAACAAAATTCTGTGAACAATTTTAATTATGTTTTAGACAGCTGTATACAATAGGTTGGATCCCAAAGAATATTTCCACTCACACAAAAGCTCTTGTTAGTTGAAACACACACAAATACAAACACAAGCAGCCCTTGTGTTGTCATATTCTGACTCACATTTCTGCTTCACAAGACATAGTGCAAAGTTATGATTGCCAACACTTGTCAGAACCCACAGCCAACAACGGAGTACACACGTCATAGAAATGTTATACTTTTATTGAAGAGCCATAGATGCATTAACACAGTCACTGTTAACAATAACCGTTGCCTATTGAACCTAATGAGATATAGGGCATTCGTATGCACCCCCCCCCCACTATGCTGGCCAATTAGGCACCCTCCCGCGCGTGGGCTAGAGCTGGTAAGCGTTACTACTATGCGAAGCTGGGAATTGCTCTTCTCCCACGGTTGGGAGACAACACACCTCGCCTCCTGTTCTTCTTTAGAGATAAGCATTACTACGCCAAGCAAGAGACAGGAATGTGAAAGCAATTTACACAGACACTGAAAGAACATCCCCACCCCCATGGCAGCATAGTTGACAACACTGGGCTGGGAAATTCCTGAGATTAGGGTGTGGAGAGCCCAGCAGGATATAATGCTATACAGTCCACTGCCCAAAGCCACCATTTTCTCCAGGAAAATTGATCTCTCTAATTTGGAGATCAGTCGTAATTCCAGGAGATCTCCAGGACCCACCTGGAGGTTTCCCACCCTAGTGGAGGGAGGTAAGCCTGAAACAGTGATCCTTGGTTTCAAAATTGAGGTGTTAATAACCTGTACCTTTCTTAAATCTGTAAACGTGTAAAAATTGTATTTTGTATGTGCCATCTGTACCTAACTGCACGACCTTCATAACTGAGGCATCCTTTCTGCTGGGTGGTAAGGAGTTTATTGGACTATCTTTGAATGGATTGAGTTGTATAAGAAAATGCATTCCTGGGCCCCAGGCCACTGCCTGAAGAACAGCACACACACACCCCTGCCGCTACCTGTTCTAGAGGTAGCTGGTCTTTTAAAATATATATACATTAAGACAGTGGTTATGAAGACTTCTTCACAGTGACACCCAAGGTGATTTACAGGTTGCAGATTGAAGACTGTGCTGCTCAGAGGCAGGAAGTCTAGGATGCCTTAACAATGCATTCTTCTAGGGTTGTCACTTCTGGTTAGGGAGATCCTTGGAGGTTTGGAGGTGAAGTCTGGGAAGGGTGGAGTTTGGGGAAAGGAGGGACCTCAGCAGACATGTGATGCCACAGAGTCCACCCTCTGAAGCTGCTGTTTTCTTCAGAGGAGATGATCTTTGTGGTCTGGAGATCTGTTGTAATTCCTGCAGAACTAGGCTTGCCAAGTCCCCCCGGGGGGCGGGGAAACCCCCACCCCAGAGGCCCGTTCCCCGCTGCTGGTGGATCAGGCCCCGGGGGAACCCCACCCAATGTGCACGTCACCCGGAAGTGACGCGAACACGCCGGGCACACTGGGAGCGGGGCCATGGTCATCCGAGGGAAAACTCTATGTTTTTCCCTCGGATGGTCGTGGCCCCGCCCCCAGCGTGCCCGGTGTGGTCATGTCACTTCTGGGTGACGTGGTTGCGGCGTGTGTGTGCTTTGCGCACGTGCGCTCCAAGAAGAAGCCGGGAGTCGCCCGCTCCGACAGCAGGTAAGACTTGGCAACCCTATGCAGAACTCTAGGCCCCATCTGAAGGATGAAAACCCAGTAATGACCTCATTCCTCCAAATCACTGCATCAAATAGCCTTTTGATTTTTGTACACAGCAACACTGATCAGAAATGCAAAATCAGTGCCTGACCATGCAGTAGCTCCTGCACGATGTCTCCTACAAACTCAACTGTGTTAAGTAAAACTTCTGTTCCGCTTTTACATGGCAGGATCCAACTCGGCATCTTGTACAATATTTTCTAGACATTGTTTTTAATGATGAGATAGTATTGTATTTCTTCTCACATTGTATTTTAGCTATAGTGACTTCAGTAATTCTGCTTTTTAGACTTTTCTTTCTCCCACCTTTACTTGGAGGGTGGTGATGAGAAACTTGTTCTCTTGAGCTACCTCCACCACAATAGCCACAACACAACAACAGCAACAATAATATCTGAATGATGACTAAAGATAGTTCTTTAAATTTTAACAGCAAAAACTGAAAGATCATTCTCAAAAAAGTAAGAAAGGCCAGTAATGTGATTAACAGATTTTAAAAACATTTTTTCTACAAAGCTGTTTTTCCGAGTCTAAAATATCTAGACAGAGAAGTCGACATCCTTTATGAACTCACAATACTTGGTCTAATGCAATAACCACATTTTAACAAGACAAATATTTCCTGACATTTCACACCTGGGCCTTCACATGTTTTCACACCCACTTGATCGCTTTTTACAGTTGCTTGCATGGAAAAAAAAAATTGAACAGCAGAAGCAGAGTCAAGGTCATTCCATGCCTGAAAAGCATATATATTTAGGGCAGAATTATATAGGTTGAATTGTGGCAAAAAAAATGTAATAAGAAGACTGAAGAATTTTTTTAGTGTGAGACAGACTGTTTTTTTGTTTAATTCCCACCATCTTAAAGGATGGTGAGCTCATTCATCAGTGCTTTTAAATTAGCAATGCCAACTGTGTCATGTAAAGCTGTGGGGATCTGGCATTGGTGCTAGTGTCTCAGCGTGGAGGCAAGGCAGTCTACTACCAATTACCTCATCTTACAAAACTCCCTCACCAAGCCAGAGATACTGTCGCTTCTCTCTCCCCTCCCCAATTCATTTATTTGCTTACACTTTTCATTTTTCCCACACAAGGCAATTAGATGGACTGAGATAAACATTTCATTTTTGTTGTTCCACTCAGTTAAAAGTTCATTAACAATTTGCAAAGAGTTCAAAGGACAAATAAAAGGACTCTGCTAAATAAACAAACACTTTATTTGGAGACTGGGAGACATTATCTAAAAGGACACCAAGCCCTGAGGTCATTCTCGGCATGCACATCAGAAGGGCAAGAAGCACTTCAACGGAAACCTTTCCAGAAGATGCAGCCCAACCTTGAAACAGTAACTAAAATTAAATGAGTTAAAGTTTATACATCATCCTTAGAGAATCATGATTTTGACAGAGGGATTCCCTTAATGCAGCAGCCTTCAACAGATAAATGATTGGATACAAATTATATCATATTGGTTGTCATTTCCCCCCTTTAAATACAAAACCACAGATGTTATTAGGTAATGTCCTGACTCTATAGAAAACAGTATGATTGTGTTCCATAGTCCTTTAAATTACCAATTTGTACATATATCTACTGGGGCAAATTCTATGTCTCTCTCTGGCAGTGAGTTGGCATGTGTCCCAATTAGAATATCTAGGGGTTGCAGTGAAGACAGAAAGGTCAAAGTGCTTGTGCCTTCTCCACTGTAAGCACTTTCCTCATTCTGTGGCCTCAAGTCAAAGAGGGGAGGGGACTTAAGTGCCAGATTCTTCTTCATCCTCTACTTCATGACTATGTTAGGACTCAGACCCAGGAAACAAAGAAGGCTCTCTTTCCCCCTTTTGTCCCCCCCTTAATTTCCCGTAACATTTTTCAAGAAAATGTGGACTGTAGTCCCCAGCATGACTGATATCCTAATATCAGGCACCCTGGAGGCTACATTTCCCAGGGTTCTTGGAGCTGTGAACTCTGCTGAAAATGGTCAAGGTGCTGGGACGGGAGTGGGAGAGATGTTATTTCTATCTTCCACTGACTACCTGCTGCAGCAACAGTCATTGCTGCAACCGCCTAAAAGGACTGGGGGGGGGGATAAAAAGGAGAAGGAAGACAAGGAAAAAGTGAAAGCTGGGAAAGGGAGTGTTTCAGTGTAAACAGTGATGCTGTGAAATTTGCTAGCATCCCTAGGATCCTACCCCACAACTCTCCTTATATTAACAGGGAAACAAAGTAATAGCTTGGTTTCCTAGTTAGAACTTTCCTAAATTTTGACCCAGATCTTCTCTTTATAACAGTTGCTATTGTTTACACTGAAGAAGAAACTATTCCATTCTGTCACATTGGGTGCGTTCAGACGGGGGCTTTACATTGGTTAGGGTTCCGGTTGCAACCGGTGTACTCACCGGCGTTCACACAATGAACATCTGCTTCCTGTCCCTAACCGGTGTAAAGCCCTTTACACCGTTGCACTCTGCCACTAGGTCCCAAGTGGTGGTAAACTGAGTGCAACGGTTGTAAACGGTGCACCCAGGCGTCTGATCGCTCTCCAAACGTTGCAGAGACACTTCTGTTGGAAGCCTGAGGCTTCCGGCTTTCCCTCGCCATTTTTTTAAAAAAAATTAGCGATATGCGCTCTGGCGAAGCTTCGCCCTGAGCATTTGTTAAGGAAAAAAAAAAGGCCTTACTTTAACTTCCCGGAGGAGTCCGGGACTACAGGGAGGCCAGGTTGGGCTTTAAACTTTAAAGGTAAGTCCTTACCTTTAAAGTTTAAATGTAATGGGGGGGGGGGTTGAGCATGCACAAAAATCGCCATTCTATGAATGGCTGCCTATGCGCATGCTCAAACTGTGCTTTAAAAAAAACAAAACACCGACTCCCGCAGCGTGTGAGCGGGCGTCCACCGGAGGGATCTGGAAGATGGAGGTGAGTGTGATCACGTTTCTGCCAGCATAAACTGCACCGGTTCCAACCGGTGCAGTTTATGCCGGCAGAAACGCCCCGTCTGAACGCACCCATTGTGTTTTACAATGATGCTGATAGAAATATTACAGTCACATTGGATGAATGAACAAACCAGTTCAAAATGTTTGCCATCAGATATTTTAACTCAGTGTCAGCCATGACAACTAGAAACTTGCCTTCAGAAAATGAAAGGTGGGACTCCTAAGATTCTAACACTGGGAACAGAAAACAACTTTTGAGGAGAGGCTGAATGAAAGGTCATTTGTTTGCTATAACATTAATTAATGCATGGTGTGGTAGGTAATCAATTTTCCCAATTAATTTTTTTATTTCATTAAGAACAGAAAGCTAAACATTGTATTTTCATTGTGCTTTGTTCCTTGGTGTGATGTAAAAGCAATACGGGAATTCAATTTTCTATTTTCCAACCTTTTCTAACCAGACCAACCTTTTTTTAAATGGAAATGTGTTCTCATAATGGCTGCAACAGCTCTTCTTGAACTTCAGTGACTGTAAATGTAGTGTAGCATCACACAGTATGGATATGATGACTTACACATTTCTGACAGGTCCTGAAGTCTGTTGCCATGGTGCCAGCTTGGATTCTAGGGCAGAGCTAAAGTGCAGGCTGTAACTCTTCTTGCTTCCAGCTGTCACTGACTACAGCCTATTCTCTTCTGATATCTAGAAGAACACAGGGGTTTTAAATAGGGTTCCCAAGTACCTACCTACGATCCGGCGGGGGACACATGCTTCCCCGCTGGAAGATTCTTGCTTGGAACACAGGCGCTGCACTATTGCTAGAGCATCACCCGGCTATGTGCCTACATCACGTCTGGGTGACGGAATAGTGCAGCGCCTGTGTTTTCCCCGTGGGAATGGTCCCACAAAGAACTATACATCCCCTGCCGAATTAAGGTAAGTACTTGGGAGCCCTGGTTTTAAACCAAAGTCTAGAAACATTGATAATGGGGAGACACACATATGTTTTTCTGTAGGACTTCAATAATTTCAGAATGCATGAAAACCCACAGAAACTGAGGGCTTCTAAAATGAGACGAGCCATAAAGCTGCATCTGCTTCATCCCTCCATCTGAAGGTGTCTTTATCCCAAAGGCCTTCCATGTGATGCAATAGGGCCAACTAAATTAGCCTTTATATGTGTACAGGATTAAGCCCCTCACACCAGTCCAGGGATGAGAGGTAATCCTGTACTTTTACAGTACATTAAACAACAACCCATGAGATGGTCTAAACCCTCTCTGGTTTCAGAACAATATGCCACCAGAACCTCTACATTAGTTCCCCCCAACCTGAGATTAGAGGTTCAAACTCTCAGTTGGTATCTGGAACTTAACACATTAGCAACTCTACTCAGAGCTGCACACTTTACGCTTAATGGTAGCTTGTGGTCAGCTTAGGCATAGGAGTTTAGACTTGGAACTCAGGTACAATGTCAGAGACAATTTAGAAACAAGAATAATTTTTTATTCAGTACAGATCTTAACACAGACTACCAGAGTTTACCAAAATAACAAGCCTAAGGTGATTTGCCTTAACTACACAGTAAAAGATACATATTTACTAACTTCAGGGATATCCAACAGTCCAAGGGATTTTGAAGGCAAAATCCATCTTTGCTCAACCATGTGGTCCAATTCACAAAGCCAGTCCTTTGTCCCTCAAGGGCTGCATTTCAGGTGCAATAAAACAAGTAGAGACAGCAGGAGCAGAGAGCAAGCACACGGCTAAGAGACTCTCTCTCATTGGGATCAAACAATTATAGTCCAATTCCATTCATGATCAGCTGTGGCCATGCAACCAATCACGAGTGGACAGGGGATGTGCCCAATTGTTGGTTGTCATGGCTACATGTGGGGATAGGCTAGAAGTTTGGGAACTCCTCCTTCAGTCAGGTGAGCCAGCTTCCAGCTTCCCCATCGCCTACGTGACTTCTTGCATGTGGGCTAGGAGCCATCAGGTCTGCCTCTTCCACTTAGAGGTGTGAAAGAATGTGTGGTTATATGGCATGGTTATAAAGTTTCTCTGGCCATTTCTCTGGACAGGCCATTTGGCTTCAACAGGAAACAAGACACAGCATGTTATCAGAATGACATCACAGGAGAAGGCATGGAGTTTTAGAAATTAATATTTCTATACAATATGTGTGACTGTCCTGACTTGGATAGCCCAGGCTTGCCTGATCACATTAGATCTTGGAAACCAAGCAGGGTCAGCCCTGGCTAGTATTAAGGTGAGAGACCTCCAAGAAATATCAAGGCCATGAAGTGGAGGCAGGCAATGGCAAACCACCTCTGAATGTCTCTTGCCTTGAAAAACACACAGGGTCACCATAATACAGATGCAACTTGATGGCAAAAAATAAAAATAAATTTTACAAAGTGCAACTGTCCAGCTATTGTTGCCAGCTATTTCTCTGAAAACCAAACTAGGTGTGATTTTTGTGCAATTTTATGTGCACCCATTCATTCACGTCTAAAGCAGGGATGGGTGGGTCTATTTTTTTTAATA
Source organism: Gekko japonicus (assembly GCF_001447785.1). NCBI lineage: Eukaryota > Metazoa > Chordata > Lepidosauria > Squamata > Gekkonidae > Gekko > Gekko japonicus. The sequence goes on from NW_015167067.1 coordinate 954,741, forward strand.
TAAATGAAACACATAAGGAATGTAAACTCAACCATGTTTCTTGTCCTCTTTACCTAAGAGGCTGATAATTTAAAGATTTTGATTCCACTATGAGTATGTTACTTGAAATGATCCAGGATGGAAAAAGGTGTTGTAATTACTACAGAATGCCAAGGTAAGGTATAGGAGGAAAAATATTTAGCTCCCTTTGAGCATACCTTCAGTCTTTGTTCAAAACAACAGACTCTATCTGCTTTAGATATGAATGGGTGAAACACATAAAATACATGTTCTCCCTGAGAGTAGAACAGAATACATTGACTTAGGCCTATTATGCTCGAGTGTTTTCCCTCGCTTTCACTGTTCATGTCTGTTGGGTTTTCTTTGTCATTCTGCATTGATTTCCCTCCCTTCAGTGCTCAGTTCACTTTCTGTTTGCTGTTTTCCTGGGTTTTCTGAGAGTGCTTTTATTTTATTTTATTTATTTATTTATTTATTTAAACATTTTTACCCCGCCCTCCCCGAAAGTGGGCTCAGGGCGGCTTACAGGGGGCACAAGCCCGTACATAAAATCCAATAAAACCATAAAATCATAACCAAGACATTACAATTAACAGTAAAGTGCTTCCATATCAAGACGGTCTTAAGTTGTTACAGTGGTATCTTCCAGCAACCCCAATTGGGGTACCACTGTCCGATAGGTAGTCCGAGCCAGTCCGCTGTTCTCATTGTCACGTAGTTCTTATTATCGCTAAGTTTCCAAGGGCACTCCCGACCTCAATGGTATTACCACCGTTGGTGGTGGTGGTAGCAGCGGCGGCCCCTACATGAAAGCCTGGTGGAAGAGCTCTGTCTTGCAGGCCCTGCGGAACTGCATAAGGTCCCGCAGGGCCCTGATCTCCTCCGGGAGCTCATTCCACCAGGTAGGGGCTGCCACTGATAAAGATCTAGCCCTTGTCGCAGCGAACTTTACCTCTCGTGGGCCCGGAACCACCAACCGGTTCTGGGTCCCCGACCAAAGTGCTCTTGGGGGTATATACGGGGAAAGGCGGTCCCTCAGGTAGGTCAGACCAAGGCCATATAGGACTTTAAAGGTGAGTACCAGCACTTTGAAGCAGACTCGGTATGCTATTGGCAGCCAGTGCAGCGCCTTCAACCCAGGCTTGATGTGCTCCCACCTGGGGAGGCCCATCAGCAGCCTAGCCGCCGCATTCTGCACTAGCTGCAGCTTCCGGATCAGCGACAAAGGCAGCCCCATGTAGAGAGCGTTACAGTAGTCTAGCCTTGAGGTGACCGTCGCATGGATCACTGTAGCCAGGTCTTCGCGGTCAAGGAAGGGAGCCAACTGCCAAGCCTGCCTCAGATGGTAAAATGCAGACCTGGCAGTGGCTGCTACCTGGGCCTCCATCGTTAAGGAGGAGTCCAGGAGCACTCCCAAACTCCTAACCTCCGACGCAGGCACCAAAGGCACCCTGTCAAAGGTCGGGAGAGGGAGCCCCAACCCCAAACCGTTCCGACTCAGGCCCAGGACCTCCGTCTTCGCTGGGTTTAGTTTCAACCGACTCAGCCTGAGCCACTCAGCCACGGCCTGTAATCCCTGGTGTAGATCTTCCGGGTCGGAGCCCGACCGGCTGCCCAACATCAGATAGAGCTGGGTGTCATCAGCATACTGATGACAGCCCAGCCCATACCTCCTGGCAATCTGGGCGAGAGGGCGCATATAGATGTTGAAGAGCATCGGGGAAAGCACTGCCCCCTGAGGCAACCCACATTCGAGCGGGTGCCTCTGGGACTGCTGTTCCCCAATTACCACTCTCTGTCCCCGACCTTGGAGAAAAGAGGCAAGCCATTGAAGGGCAAGTCCCTGTATCCCCACGTCGACGA
>NW_015167067.1:956620-996402 GCF_001447785.1 Gekko japonicus
AAGCCTCGCAGCCGATATCCAATTCCCTACTATTTTGTCTGTCCTGTGGCAAAGTTGTTAAAGACCGAATTGTTCTAAACAATTGGGCTGGGCGTGAGCTAGCGGACGCAATCGCGGCTGCATAGAATTCCTTCTTAGCAGCTTTGACCGCCATCTCGTAGGATCTCATAAACGTCCTGAAGGATGTTCTTGATGCTTCATCACGAGCACGCCGCCACCGTCTCTCTAGCCGTCTAAGTTCCTGCTTCATAAGCCGCAACCCCTGGGTATACCAGGGGGCCAGCCTAGTGCGGGGGCGCAGAGGGCGCCGGGGAGCGATCTCATCGATAGCTGTGGAGAGCCGGTCATGCCAGTCCCCCACAAGCTCATCTAATGAGCCGCCAGGGGGCATCGGATCCCGCAGAGCCAGCTGAAGCCATACATGGTCCATTTGACTCCGTGGGCGAGCTATAAACTGCTCGCCGCCTAAACAGGGTCGGGGTGGGATGTTCAGATGAGCCTTCAGGGAGTAGTGGTCCGACCATGGTACTGCCGTAGCAGTAATCCGGTCCACTGTAATCCCCGCAGCGAAGATCAGGTTGAGCGTGTGCCCGGCCTGGTGCATGGGGACCGATACACATTGGGAGAGCCCCAGTGCCTCCATGGACGACACTAGGTCCGTAGCCCGGCTGGAGGCCGCGTCGTCAGCATGGACGTTGAAATCACCCAAGACCAAAAGCCTCGGGTGCTCCAACGCCCAGCCAGACACGGCCTCCAGCAGGGACGGCAGGCCACTGGCCGGTGCATTAGGCGGTCGGTACACCAGCCAGATAGCCAAGTTCTCCTTGGTCTCCAGCACCAGGCCGGCACACTCCATGCCCACGATCTCCGGCGAGGGGAGGGCCCTGAAGGAGTAAGTCTCCCGAACGAACAACACCACTCCTCCCCCCCACCCCTTAGTCCGTGATTGGTGGACCTGGCGTTACAAAACACCAATGACGGAGAGGGGTTCATCATCCGAGCCCCACTGCTGACCTCCCTTGGGATGGGTCGTAGGCTGGAAGGGCACCGAGCCCTTCTATTTCTCAGGGCCCTTCCCTTGATGTTCTGCCTAGACCCACCGCTATACTTTCCCCTCCCCAAGAGCACCGGAATCTGCTGTGCCGGCATAGCTGTATCCGCCGGTCAATACCGTAGCCACTGCGTCTGACTTTGGCTACACTGGAGAATTCCACCGAACAGGCGGTTTCCAACAGCGTTAGATCGAATCACGTTTAATCAAATGGGTCCTTACTCTATCACTCTCCTTACTCTATCACTTTCTAATTCCCTGTAGTACAGTAAATAACCCAATGGTTCTCTAATGTACAGTATATCAAGGCTACTCCAACCCTACCAGGTCCAATCCTCCACCTCTCCTAAATTTCTATTCTAGGGACCGTTGCTACCATGTACAGTATCCTACCCCTTCATAGAATGGTAGTAAGCTATATTATTTCCTATTACAACCTCATTCACAGAATGATTGCTAGCTTATTACAATAGTGCAATTTAATCACATTTTGTTGCTAACAATTATAACACTAAACAGTATAAACGATTCAACCTATCAAAATTCATCTCTAAAACCTGGCAATAACAAATCGCATTCCATTTAACTGCTAACACTAGAGTCCAATCATCCATTCACTTACATCCACACAGCACTACAGGGCTACTATTGGACCCAATCCAATTAACTTCTAACAACAACCCCACTACCCTCCCTGGACCCCAGATCTTATGGTCCTTAAACGTTCTGGCGCTCCACGCACTGGCACTCCAAGCACTCTGGGCAGGCCCCCTACACAAATCAGTAGGGGACACCTTCGGTCTTCGCCCTCTCTCACAGGGCCACTCTGCCACCACATAGACCGTGGTCCTGGCTTCGTCCCCCGTCCACCCAAGGGGCTCTGCAGGTCGCTCTACCCCGCTCGCCTCACTCGACTGCGCCGGAAGCGGTGACGGGTCCCCGTCGACCAGCGGCCAGCCAAGGGGCCTCGGGGGGGAGAAGCCACTCCGGTAGACTCTGCCAGCGGCCTCGTTCCTCCTCACCACAAGCTTATCGCCGCTGACACCGCCAGTCACTTCGCCAGCCGCGCCACACTCCCGACAGACCCAGGGCGTCTCCCTCCGCTGCCTCGGGCCTGGGACCGCCCAGGAACTCCGCTGCCGCTTGCCACACCATCGCCGGTCACCTCTCCACGCCAGCCCAAGAACTCGCCGTTCGGGGCTCACACCCGGTAAGCCATGGCTCCATACATACTGATGTATGAAGCAATTCTACAATTCATTTTTTAAAAATCCTAATTAACCTGGAGTTTAGGGCTGCCATCCTAAAAGACACTATCTTGTTGAATGTGGAAGTTGCTTCCCAGGACACCTGTTTAGGATTGCTTCCTGTGTGCCAGGTAGGGTCCAATGAAATATCATCATCACTGCACATCCACTAAGTTGTTTGACACACTTGTGTGAGTCCGACGGCTGCAAGATGAGGAGCTCCGAGGCTGGGTTCACGAGGGATCAGAGCTGTTGAAAATGATCCGTTCATCAGCTGAACATGCTCTCCATGAAGTGCTCACCATCTCTCAGGCGGAGGGCTCTGAGCATCTAACAGCAGTATTCTAAATTCTGGCCTTCCTTCCCCTCATCTCTTTGAATTTCTCTTTGATCCAATTCAAACAGATTAGAAACCAAATTCCTATCAACAGTTGTAAGTGGTTCTCATGTTCTCTGCATCGATTGATTTCAGTTTGATGAGTTCTTGTTTTCAAATTAGGGGTGTTCGTTTGCCTTTATCCGAGCTTACTGCAGGGCCATAACCAAGCTTTTGTGGCTTGTTGGGCAAACTTTCATCTGGTGCAAAAAAGAACAGCCAGAATTCTGAGGATTGTCTCAGCTTCTCAAGCTGTTTGTTCTACATAGGTGTGCCACTTTCCCCCCCTGTTTTGCTTCCAAGTCAAAGGTAATTCAAAAGTGTACAGATTCCATTGGATTTCCCCCCTGCCCTTTGCTACCCCTCGAAGGTCACTCCCCACCCACATTGAGGTTGTTCCACCCACTCTGCACCTTCCACCAGCCTCCCCCCTTATCAGTGTACAAGCTCCATTTCCCATTTGTTTTAACTTTTTTTGGGACAAGTGGCATGATTCTTCAGTATGAAATGATTCTTCAGTATGAAATTATCACTAGTCTTGGATCGCTGAATTAATTATTTTTTTTAATGGAGGGAAAGATTAAAAGGAACTGCATGAGGCAAATTGCAGCATCCCCAGTGCAAAAAAAGGGGGGGGATTTCAGTGCTGCATGCAAACAAAATAAAGAGGGGGTCATCAGCGCGGAATGAAATTGACAAGATATTTAAAGAGAGGCAGAAATTGGAATGGGAGGCCTACATCTTTGAAAACATTTTTTTCCTTTAATGTTTTAGTGGGAACCATTTTGGCAGTCTCCGGAAGCCTAACATTAAAATGGCGACCAAGCCACATGGACCTTCTGCAAACCAATTTATTATTTTAATTATTATCAAATTTATACCCCACCCTCCCCACAAAGCGGGCTCAGGGCGGCTTCCATAAAAACATAAATACATTAAAATTACACAAATATTTAACCACACAAATAAAAACAATATAAATACAAAGTGCTGGCAGCAGTTAAAAATTAACCTAGATGGTATAGTGTCGGAGTAAATGTCTACTGCCCAGATGTTCCATGATGTTTCTGCTCATAAACAGTTGGATGTTAAAACCACAGGCCAGAGCTCTGCAGTAACAGCCTGCAATAGCAGCCTGCAGTAGCAGCAGCCCCTAATTAAATACCTGGCGGAAGAGCTCCATCTTGCAGGTCCTGCGGAACTGCAAAAGGTCCAGCAGGGCCCTGATCTCCTCTGGGAGCTCAATCCACCAGGTAGGGGCCACCACTGAAAAGACTCCGGCCCTGGTACTAGCTAGCTTGGCCTCCCTCGGGCCAGGAAGGGTCAGCCGATTTTGAGACCCAGACCGTAGTGATCTCTGGGGTATATTCGGGGAAAGGCGGTCCCATAGGTATGTCGGACCCTGGCCATATAGGGCTTTAAAGGTAAGAACCAGCACCTTGAATTTATACAGGTATGCTATTGGCAGCCAGTGCAGTGTCCTCAGCACAGGCTGGATGTGCTACCATCTAGGGAGACCCGTCAACAGCCTTGCTGCGGCATTCTGCACCAGCTGCAGCTTCCGGATCCACAACAAGGGCAGCCTCATGTAGAGAGCATTACAGTAGTATAGTCTCGAGGTAACCATCGCATGGATCACTGTGGCCAGGTCAGTGCGATCAAGGAAGGGAACCAACTGCCTAATCAGCCTAAGGAGGTAGAAGGGAGGGATCCAGGAGCACACCCAAACTCCGAACCTGCGGCGCTGGCATCAATGGCGCCCCCCCCCAGGTCGAAAGTGGGATCCCAACCCCCAAACTGCCCGACTCAGGCACAGAACCTCTGTCTTTGCTGGATTCAGCTTCAGCTGACTCAGTCTAAGCCAACCAGGCACAGCCTGCAAAGCCAAGTCCAGGTCTTTCGGTCTGGAGTCCAATTGGCCGCCCAACATCAGATAGAGCTGGGTGTCATCAGTGTACTGATGACACCCCAGCTCATACCTCCGGGCAATCTGGGCAAGGGGGTGGATATAGATGTTAAATACCATCGGGGACAGCATGACCCCTTGGGGCACCCCGCACTCAAGTGGGTGTCTCCTGGACTTCTGTTCCCCTAGTGCCACCCTTTGACCCGACCTTGGAGAAAGGGAAGCAAGCCATTGTAGGGCAAGCCCCTGAATCCTCACATCGGCAAGGCAGTGGACTAGTAACTGGTGGTCGGCCATGTCAAATGCGGCCGACAGATCTAACAACAACAGTACTGCTGCTCCGCTTTGATCCAGATGTCTCCGAAGGTCATCAGTCAAAGCGACCAAGGCTGTCTCTGTCCCGTGTCCCGGACGGAAGCCGGACTGGAAGGGGTCAAGAGCGGAAGCATCATCCAGAAAGCCCTGCAGCTGTATCGCCACTGCCCTCTCAATTAATTTGCCCAAATATGACAAATTAGAGACCGGCCAATTGTTGGCCAATTCAGCCGAGTCTAAAGAAGGTTTTTCAGGAGAGGGTGGCCATCGCTTCCTTGAGTGCCCCAGGGAACTGCCACTCTAAGAGGGCACCTTGAAACCCCTCATGGCCAGATTTAATAAGCCATGAGGGGCTCGGGTAAAGGCTGCAAGTGATTGGGCGCACAGCTGCAAGTAGTCTGTTGGCTTCCTCCAGACTGAGAGGGCTAAAACGATCCAAGGTCGAAACTGAAGACGTGCAATGGGCCTTAAGCTTGCTCACTGTTTCAAGTGTGGCGGGGGGGTTGTGGCAAAGCGCCAAGACTTTATCCGCAAAATATCTCACAAATGCCTCACAGCCAATGTCCAATTTCCTAACATTTTGTCTGCCCTGTGGCAAAACTCTTATTGACTGAATCATCCTAAATAATTGGGCTGGGAGAGAGCTAGCGGACTCAATCGCTGCCGTGTAGAAATCCTTCTTTGCGGCTTTGACTGCCATCTCATAGGCTTTCATAAACGGCCTATAAGATTCTCTTTTTCCTTCGTCTCCAGCTCAGCACCACCGTCTCTCTAGCCATCTCAGCTCCCGCTTCATAAGCCGCAGCTCCTGGGTATACCAGGGAGCCAGCCTAGTGCAGGGGCCTAGAGGACGCCGTGGAGGATCTCGTCAATGGCTGTGAAGAGCTGGCTATGCCAGTCCTCCACAAGCTCATGTAACAAGCCGCCAGGGCGTATCGGATCCTGCAGAGCCATCTGGAGCCGCACTGGGTCCATCTGGCTCTGCGGGCGAGCCAAAATATGCTCGCCGCCTAAACAGGGTTGGGGTGAGACATTCAGGTGGGCCCTCAGTAACCCGGTCCACTGTTACCCCCACTGCAAAGATCAAATCGAGCATGTGCCCAGCCTGGTGAGTGGGGTCATTACATATTGTGAGAGTCCCAGTGCCACCATGGATGACACCAGGTCCGCCGCCTGAGTAGAGGTCGCATCATCAACATGGACATTGAAATCGACTAGGATGATCAGTTGTCGGTGTTCCAATGCCCAGCCTGCTATGGCCTCTATCAGGGATGGCAAGCTATTGGCCAGTGCGTTAGGTGGTCGGTACACCAGCCAAATCACCAAACTCTCCCCGGCCTCCCAAACCATGCCAGCACACTCAATGCCCATGGTCCTCGGAGGCAGAAGCGCCCTAAAGGAGTAAGCCTCCAGGATGAATAGTGCCACTCCTCCCCCCCGGCCCCTAGTCCATGATTGGTGAAGGACCGAGAACCTAGGCAGGGCAAATTGCGAGACAGCTACTGTCTCTCCCTCCCGCACCCAGGTCTCGCTCACACACGCCAGGTCTACATCAATGCTCCCTCTAAGCTGTGGAGTCTTGTGAGCAAAAATTCTACTTTGTGAGCCACTGACATTAAAGTTGTGAGCCAGCAATTTGGCTGCTGCATCAGTTAGCTTGCTCTGGAGCCATCCTTCCTGAGCTGAGACAAAAATGTGTGAGCCGGAGGCTAAAAACTGTGAGCTAGCTCACACTAACTCAGCTTAGAGGGAACACTGGTCTACATTCTGCTCTTGCAGAAAGTCCCTAAGGACCATGGTCTTATCGTTTATAGACCTGGCGTTGCACAACACCAATGTCAGAGGGGGGTTATACTTCCTAACCCCACTGCCGACATCCCTTGGGATGGGACGCAGGCTGGAAGGGGGCTGAGCTTTCCTGTTTCTCCGCTCCCTTCCAATACTGCTCTGGCTGCTCCCACCGCTATACTTTCCCCTCCCCAGGAGCACCAGAATTCCCTGCCCCGACATCATTGCCCTCGGCAGTCTCCACAAGCTTCAGACTGCCGGCCAAGCAGGCAGCAGAGTGCTCAATGTATTGCTCAAGTTAATAGGTGCAATAAATGCAACAAGTAATACTGCTATTACTACAGTTCCCCTAACCTATCCTACCACAAAAAAATCCAAATTGATTGCCAATAATAATCAAATATCTGGCCAGTAAATAAATAAATAAAGGCCAATCAAATCCCACCTTTAAAAAATGACCTTAAAAATCACTTGGGACTGAACCATTTGGAGGACAGAGTGCATTCAGCACAGGGCAGGCTTTAAAAATACTGCTAAGATCATGACCAGTGTGCAGGATCAAATTAGAGAATCACAAAGAGAAAACCGCACACATTTTCAGGGAAGGGCAGGAAATTAGCATTACTATGCAGCTGCACTAGAGCACGGGCGAAAATACCTCCCCTCATTTTTTTTCAGTTTAGTGGCACAAGACTAAAAAAGTTCTCCAGAGCTTCTGCCAGAGGACTCCTCCCCCACACAAATTACAGCCCTATGCAAAGTGTGTTGTAGTTGCAGCCAACTTTGCACAGGCACACATACACATATCTGTGGCCAATGATCACAGCTTGCAGTGCCAGTGTCAGTGGATTTTATCGTGCATTCTGTACACTCAACATGTCCCCCCATATTATGAGATCATACAACTCCCATTTTTCACAGTGACCAATAACACAGCAGACAATCCCCTACTGCTCAGCAATATGGAAAATGGGGCTTTGCAGCTGCTTGCCAGGTTTTTAAAAAGTCTTGTCAATTTCAGTATCAGGTTTTCCCCCTTTGCCTGTATTCCTTTCTGTCATTCAGTGCTAAAATGCATGTATAAAACCTGAACCATGAGGATTTACATGGAAGGTAGTTGCTGGATGCTACTGCTCAGCTGTAATAGGGCAATTGCATAAACTTTTAAAAATGTTTTGGACACCACCCCACACATCACGTGACTTTCCACCCCAATTTAGAAAAGTGCATTTTTAAAATTGTAGCTGCAGAATAAATATACCAAAGGGAAAAAATGATGTATAAGGTGGGCACAGAATCCGAAGTCAAGATTAAAAGCTTACTGCTTTGAAAATCTGCAGTAAAAGGTGTGTGCATAATGGGCCTTAGATTCCCCACAACATTATTCCTTGGAGCCAGGAAACCCCCAAGAAAAGGATACTGTAAGGCATGTCAAGCTGCTGCAGGAAAGGAGGAGGCAAGAAAGTTGTGCTCTGTGAAAAAATTCCTGGAGTCCTAAGCCCTTGTGTTGTAACTACATAGCCATGTTTTGGTACAGACTATATGGCCAGGTTGAGCTGTGGCATGAGTATCTTAAACCACTGTCAGCATAAAGCACCAAACTTGAAATCCTAAAATCATTTACTAGGAAGAAAGGCTCATTGAACTTAAGACAATTCTAAGTAAACATGCCTAGAATGGTACTGTAGCATAAGCTACAGCCTAAATAAGAGGCAGCCCATGGTGTAACCGAAACAGTTTTTTATTGTTGGCATGAAAAGAGCCCAAGGAAATACTCTGGGAGAAAATTACAATGGTCATCTAAAAAAGGGAAGGAGTACTTGTCAAATTCAGCAATCCATTTTTTTAATATGCAACCAGAAGATAGAAACTTAATCTTTCCCTTATAATAAATCCCCAAAACAATGACAAAGCAATGGCCAGAAAAGAAAACATTTAAATAATCAAGAACAGCATCAAGGACAGTTAAACAGCAGGAAGATATGATGTAAGAAAGATTATCTGTCCAGAACGTCCTGGTTCCTTTGCAGGACAAATGAGAACCACAAAACCCAAAGAGCTGAATAATGCAAACACCCAAATGATGCAAGATGTAGTTAAAGTTTTCATGCCCAGGGGAAAAAACCAAATGATTCATTTACGTCATTCCACTGACACTTGACAGAAGAATTCCAGAAGATGACTATGTGGCAAAGAATGTATCAAATGTGTTTTTAATTTTCTACACATTAAAATATCTGGTTTTAACAATGGTAATAATAGTTTCTTGTACTGTAAAAATGTGATCAAGAGCTGGGAAGTTAACTGTCATTGTTGCTCAATCGTTACAATTTGTGAGTTTTTGAGGGACAAGAAGTAGCAACTGGGGCATAGCATCCCAGGCCTTTGTGCTTCCTTTGGTAAGTAGAATCATTCATTGACTATAGCACATACCTAGCAGATAAAGGTAACGGTTTTCCTTGCTCAAAAGCCAGCAGAATCCGACTCTAGGGGGCAGTGCCCATCTGCATTTCCGAGCTGAAGAGACAGCACTGTCCAAAGACTTCTCCGTGGTTATGTGGCCGGCATGACTAAATGCTGAGGTGCACGGAATGCTGTTACCTTCCCACCAAAGCAGTACCTATTTGTCTACTTGCAATTTCTTGCTTTCAAACTGCTAGGTTGGCAGGAGCTGGGGCCAGAGACGGGAGCTCAGTCTGTCATGCAGCACTCAGGTCTTGAACTGCTGAACTACAGACCTTCCAGTCTGCAGCTCAGCGTCTTAACCTCTGAGCCACTGCGGCCCCTACCTAGCAGATAGATTAGCCTTATTGAAACATGTATTTGTTCCCTATGTGCTGAGAGAATATTAATCTATCAGGCAAAAAAATGCATGCTTTTCATACCTGTAGTTGAAACTGACTGCTTCTCACTCCTCTGGGCAATCTGTTCCCCAAATGCAATATGGTTCAGCCACTCTACTAAATGAATGCTTTGCTTCACTGGGGTATTTTTGCTGATGACATTCTGTGTATCCCATATGTGTTTAAATAATATATATAGAGAATATAAGGTCAAAGAACACTGTAATGTAATGTAACATGTAATGGAGCAGGGCCAACTGAGGTAGCATCCACACAACAAAGAAGCCTTAATTAAAACATTAGGTTGGGAAAGGATTTCTATTTAAGCAAAGTTTGATATGAAACTGGTCACATTATGAAAAGACCAGAGTCACTGGAAAATACAATAATGTTCGGAAAAGTTGAAGGCAGCAGGAAAGGAGGAAGACCCAATATGAGATGGATTGACTGTATAAAGGAAGCCACAATCTTCAGTTTGAAAGACCTGACCAATGCTGCTAGCAATAGGACATTTTGGAGGACATTAAGTCATTGGATTGACATAACTTGAAAGTGATTGACGGCACTTAATACACACACACATGTGAAACAAAACAGTTAACTTATTTTATAGGGTAACAGTGATTTCATTTTTAATGGTTAGTGAAATTATGGGAAGGAACCAGCATCCAGAATGGACCAGAAAGGAATCAGAATCCTAACTAGAGAAACATTTGAAGAACATAATCTAGCCTCTTAAATATACAATATATCAAGGGAGGTCTCCATTGAAACCAAGTGTGCAGAAGTGCTCATTTGTGGAATGGGGAACTCTGGAGAGAACTCACAGACCTCCATATTCTGACATTTTGTTTGGAATGGGGTTCTTGGAGGATGATTGTGCTATCAATTCAGGTGCTTGAAAGGTGGAGAAATTGGTGGTGATTGTAACATTTCTGTTTCTAGTCAAAGAAGTCCTCAAAACAGGAGTAGCAGCAATGTAATTGTAGAATAGGGAATGGAATGCAGCTGTATAAGGAAAATGTAGATGGCCACATCATTTGCAAAGCACTTCAAAATGAACAACAGCAATAAACAAATGCTACTCAGATTTCTTGGGGACTTTTAGTTGACAGGTGGTCTAGCGATTAACCCAATATGTGGAGAATGCATTCCTCTCTTTTCGAAATAGCCACAATGAAATTTTAGATAACCTCCCTTTTTTTAAAAAAAATAATAATAACTTATTGGGAGAGAGTTAAGACCTGTTCCATGTTACAGTGAACACACATATATCCTGCAAGTACATATGTACTTCTGTATTTGAGAAAGAGCAAACATGCATTCACAGTACCTAGATAAATGTGTGGTTTCAATCACATAGTCAGCTTTGCATGTGTTGAATGTAACATAAGAATTGGTCAACACACGTACCAAGAAAAATCCAGTATACACTGTACGCACATTGTACATGCATTCATTGTAACTTGTGAACAGGGCTATAGTACTGAATATGATGAAACTACAGGGAATTGCCATCTTTAGCATGTTACCTCAGCTCTCTTCAGACATAATGTCTCTGTTAGCTGCAAGCCCACCACCAACCACACATACTGGGAGTGCCCATAATGTACTGCATTTGTGCAGTTGCCATTTTGTGTGAATTGGGAAAAACATCGATTTTCTATGCATATACATCTTCCATACATGTGAATTAGGGAATCTGGGACCATGTTCAGTTCACACCAAACAGTGATTCTGCATATCATGTGCAGTGCAAGGACCAATCCTTCCTGAAATGTGTGGTTGGTGGGCTCTCAATGCATGTGTATATAACATATGAAGAAAACTCAAGTCTTTATTACATTGCTCTGATATGTAATAAGAATTACATTTACTGCTCTCTCTCTCTCTCTCTCTCTCTCTCTCTCTCTGTGTGTGTGTGTGTTTGTGTGTGACAAGCAAAATGGATATGTTTGGGTAATTTTCATTCTATTGATTATTTAATCTTTACACGTTTACACAGGTCCAGGAAAACAGAACCAAAAGCAGACTTTGGCGTTGCATTTTACTATATCCTGATAAATCTGTGCAGGCTTCACCATATAAAACAATAATGTTACTTAGCCTATTGAGATGTTGAGAAATTTCAGGTCAGTAAAAAAGCCCAGTTAGCAGGGAAAACAGAAAATATGAATTGTTCTTTGCTTAAACAGGGATGGACTTGAATGTAGAAAAACAGTTGAAAGTGAAAAGGAATATAACTAAAACCAGGAAGGGGACATATCTTGCACAAGCGGATACGTCCTTCATCAAGGCAACCGCTCTCAGAAATCTCAGTCCCAGAGGAAGAAGCTGAGAAAGAGTTAGGGAGAGGTTTAGGGCCAAACAAGTTGTTCCATATTCTTTAACTTCAGAAATGAATTGTTCAATTTGTCATTTATTCTATAAGCATCTGCCTTTGGAAGGAGCATCCTGACACAAGTAAATGAATCAGTGCAAATTTTAGTTTAGATGCGTTTACAAATTATATGGAAAGACCATCAGAGACTGGAAATCTCAGGGTTCCTTAATCCCAGCCCCTTAATTTTAACAACTAGGTCACAACCAAAATTGACAAAATACTTTCTGGCATTGAGCAATAAATTGTGCTGACAGGATATATAAATCTTTTGCTTTCTTGTATTCACTAAAATCTAAGCTAATGGCTTTTTGAGCTTTGTTACCCTCCTTAGGGGTGTGTGCGAAAGCCAAAAGGAGAGAGTGAGCAGAGATGGTTATAAATACTTGGATCCAACATCTGCATTACTTTTGTTCACAGGGGAAAGAGAGAGTAAAGAATGTTTTAAACTACACGCATGCAGTTCTAGGTAACATTCCTTTTTTGTGTTTGTTTTTCAGCCTAAATTGTACACAGCAGCCACATCATCCAAAATTTAGGAACAAAATTAATGAAAAAGGGAACCTGCAGGCAATTTAAGACAGATTTGTGCCATCTGTGTATGTGACCCTGTGCCAGGCCATAACATGTAGAAAAATCCATTTATGAATCACGCGCTTGGTGATTCCAATTCCAGACTTTAAGGCAGTAAGATAGAGAAGGGTCCTATTCTGATGCAGAAATAATAAAAACAATCAAATCTTAAATCTTTAACCCTAAAGCATAGGATTATTGCCAAAATGAATTGTCATGGAGTGCATCCTACTTGTCTGCCAAAAACCCTATATGGTCTGGTCAGTTCTGCACATGCAAACGGAAACTTTTCTCAGTCATCAAGAACAGTGGCAAAAATACTACAAGATTTTATTCCGACAAACCCCACTTGAAGTACTTTTTTCCTTTTTATAAAGGCATAGAAATGAGTGAGGTTTACATCCTATTCCAGTTTTATACCAGTTCTATACATACTTACTTGTTGGTAAGTACCACTGAATAGTGAGACTTACTTTTGAATATAAATAGGATCACACTGAAACACAGTTAAGAAGTAATACCTCAACCCTAGATTAATTTTTGACATGATAAAGCCATAGTGAAATAACTGCCCCCCATTTTCATGTAGTGAACCTCTTTTCTGAGCACATGAACACAAAGTGATATTTTGATTGGCATACTCAAAGATTCACAGAAAAGGTATTAGAAGCCGATGTTTGTTACCTGTGCATTTGTACTGGGTTTGCCAACTCCAGGATGGCAAATTTCTGGAGATGCCAAGGGTGAAGCCTGGGGATGGTGGGATTTGAGGAGGGAAGGGAGCTCAGTGGGGTATAATGCCACACCCTCCAAGGCTGCCATTTTCTTCAAGGGAACTGATATCCATAGACTGTAATTTTGGGAGATCTTCAGGCCCTACCTGGAGGCTGGCACCCCTAAATTGTAAAGGACAAAGAAGAAAAAAGGGGAAAAAACTGAACCTAAACCTAGAATTCAGAACCTAAAAAGGTTAGCCAGGAATATTCCTGACTAACCTTTTTAGGTTCTGACCCCTAAATTGTATACACCATGTATGCTGAAAATGTAGTGCTAGAAACTGGATATGCAGGTCACCAAAAACCCTGATTTCCCCCTGATTAGTTCCCCAGTGCAGGATTGCCTCCTCTGAAGTACCTTTCTATTTAAAAGGACGGGCTGCAGCAGCAGGATAATGGCAGCTGGTGCAGAGGTGAAAAAACATGTACCTGAGATGTTGAGGGGGGAGATTCTAACACAGAGTCATGACAATAAAATGTCGGGATATTTTGCTTACTTGAAAACTACACTTGGTCCAATGTCAGTTCTGATGGCCAGGGATGAGAAAAGACATTTCTAAATATGTGGTTACATGCCAAACTTGTTTGATGAGTAAGCAGAGGGGAAGAAGGGTACTTGGTCAACTCCACCCGCTGGAGACACCCGCACGTCCCTGGGCTGTGATATCTACGGACTTTATAACTGATTCGCCTGAGAGCCAAGGGAAGTCGCTTATATGGGTGGTGGTTGATTTATTCTCTAAGCAAGCCCACTTTGTTCCATGCAAACAAATACCCACAGCTAAACAGCTTGCTACTATGTTTTTACAACTTGTGATATGGTTGCATGCATTGCCAAAGAAGGTCATATCCGACTGCGGGACTCAGTTCGTTGCCAAATTCTGGAAAGAGCTAATGGCACTGTTAGGGGTGGAACGGGGGCTTAGCAGTAGCCACTACTCTGAGATGGATGGGCAAACAGAATGCACCAACCAAATCCTTGAACAATTCTTAAGATGTTATGTCAATCATCAACAGGATAACTGGGTGCAACTTTTACCTTTTGCAGAGTTGTTGTTGTTCAGTCGCACAGTCGGGTCCGACTCTTCGCGACCCCATGGACCAGATCACGCCAGGCCCTCCTGTCTTCCGCTGTCCTCTGAAGTTAGCTCAATTTCATGTTCGTTGCATCTATGGCACTGTCTAACCATCTCATCCTTTGCCATCCCCGTCTTCTTTGACCTTCAATCTTTCCCAGCATCAGGGTCTTCTCCAGTGAGTGCTCCCTTCTCATTTGGTGGCCAAAGTATTTGAGCTTCAGTTTCATTATCTGCCTTCCAGGGAACAGTTAGCCTGAATGACTCCCTTCATGGCAGTGCATGGCTATGAGGGAGCCCCCCTCCCAACCATGGACTTAAATGAACCAGTTCAAGGGGATGCACAATTATGGTGGTCTAATATGACAAAAAACTGAGATATTTTACAAAAGACATTAAACAAAGCTAAAGAGGATCACAAACACTATGCTGATGGCAAGCATAGCCCTGAGTGGGATTTGACCCCTGGAGACTCTGTGTACACTTCTATGAAACATATAAAGGGGCTGCAACCCAAAAAGAAACTAGGGTGGAAATATATAGGACCTTTTAGGGTCTCGCAGGTAATCAATAAAGTGGCTGTTGAGGTAGCGTTACCTAAATCTCTTCATTCTTTGCACCCTGTTTCATTTAAGCCTCCTGAAAAAGGATCCTGGACCCTCTCCCTGGACTCCTCGTCCACCAGCTCCACCTCCTCTTCTGATAGAAGGACAACTCCACCATGTGGTAGAAACTATCCTTGACTCACAGCTCAAAAGAGGCCAGTTACAGTACTTGGTCAAGTGGAAGGACTTTGGGCCAGAACAGAATGAATGGGTCCTTGCTAAGGATATTAAAGCTGCTTGTTTGATCAAATAATTCCATCGCTGCCATCCACACAAGCCGGGGGGGGAGTTGAGAGCTTGCGGGGGCAGTATGTCAGACTTGGGCATTTGACCAGCTGTACCTGTTGTATTTCTACCCAGTGTCTTTGAAGCTTATTGGGTCCCACTTGCTTCCTGCACCCCACCATTTGTTTAGCTTGCTGCTCCCTGCACCCTTATCGCTTGCCGTTGCCTGCCATTGCATTCCTGGGGGGGGGGGAGTGAGTGCCTGTAGTAATTTAGGGAGGCTAGCTTCAGTAACTCTTCCATGAGGCCTCAAAGACATCTTTCACACAGGAAGTGTCTTTGAAGTAGAGTCTGTGCCTGGCTAGTTGTTGTCTGTATATCTTCCATGGTCTTTGTAGTAATGCTGACGTGTATGAATGGAATCTTAGGGTTGTACCTATATGTGGCTTTCCCACCTTTGCATCCCAGTCCTGACAAAGCGTTTGAACCCATAGCATCTCATATATCTAAATAAAACATTCACTGAAGAAAGTGCGTGTGGAGAGTGATTTGACTGGGAACCTGACAACTGCTTAGATCCTTTCCTACCTAACTTTAACAATGCTATTTTTATATGACCTTGCATTGCTGTGGTGTTGACTGTTGATGTTCTCTTATCCTGAGTGTATTTACTTTCCCCAGTTACAAATATATTACAACAGTAGTGTAGTTAATTGTCTCCCAAAGAGCAGTGGGTGGTAAAGAAATTCAAACAGGAAATCAGTGTTGCTACTGCAAGTGATCTGGAACAAAGACAGACACACACACACTGCACTTGTCTGTGTACTTCATTCATTGGCTAGTCAATCTCACGCAGCATAAGGGGTCATAACTGGACCTCATAACTGAGCTCTGGAGTAAAAGCACTGTATAATCATCGCATCATACTAACAATACAGAAAAAAAAATCTCTGGAATGAGAGAACTCCAGAACTCAGCAATAAATATGTACAGATAAGTGGTGCATATTAAATAATCACTACATCACTTTGTCAGCTGCCACCGCCCATAAACATAAACATTTAGCTGTATAGATGGGATGTAATTTTACAAGGAGTTTCAGTTTCCTGGGAAACAGCATAACCAGTTAATGCTTTAATGCCATTTGTATTATGCCTTGGAAAAAAATTAATCTTAGCTTTTGTTTCTTTTAATGTACACGTCATCTGCAAGCACATTTTTGTATACCATTATTACAAGTACTTACATGTATTTTATTTTTAGTATTGTGGTTGTATATTTATTATTACTATTATGGACACATTGCTAGCAATTTCCACTGCAGCTCACAAACACAAGGCAAGATACTGGTCCTGTTTACACAAATGTAAATACAAAGTAATGGTATATATAGAACAAGTGAGTGTGGTGTACATAGAGTCAGCAGTATCTGACTAGGCAAAAACTATTTCTTTTCAGGGACACCAAAGGAAACGAAAGAACATTACAGATAAAGCTCTAATGCTAACATATCACAAGATGGAGCTAAAGAGACTACCTGGAAAAAAAAATTGCAAGATAAAAATTTCCTTTACTATCCTAATTTGGAATTCCACCCAAGAAAAGCTAAGTGAATACTGATAGCTTCTATCATTTTCCTCTGTGATGATTTAGATAGTGACATAGTACTATATTTCAGGACATCTTTTAGTAATATGTGTTTAAAGGTGAAGGAAAACGGTCACTTGTTTTAAATTTGTACAAAAAAAATTCAACATGACTATTTTTAAAGTGTTCTCTATTATAAGATGACAATCCTTTTTATTTATTAAAGTGGAGGGGTTAACTCTTCAACACCTGCTTGGTTTCACTAATAAGAACCAGCGTCTCCATGACTGTTATTAACAATTTAAAGGAAAAAAAGACAGGCTTTTAAACTGTATATCTGTTCTCCTTCAAAATGCTAACAACAGGATGGGAAGTCAAGTTAGTGAAACCAAGTGGAAGCTGAAAGGTTAAACTGTTCCTCCCTATTTCCAGTATGCTCCCTCCCCCCCCCACACACACACATATGCCCAGTTCACATGACTGCCCTGCAAGTTCACTGAATGTGCAGGGTGGAAAAGTAGGTGGGAGCATGCTGTCCCTGCTTCTTGACTCCGCATAACCACCTGATCATCTGCAGAGGCAACTGCAGGGAGGAAGTGGCAGTGCAAGCCCTCTCTCCCATGATGAATGACTTTGGAAAGCAGTGTTGCTGTTTACAGGCAGGGAGCGTCTGCACAACCACTTCATCTGCAAGGTAACACCCTGCAAGCATGTGGAGACAGAGGGCGCAGTCAGCATGTCTGTACCCCCCTCTGCCTCTCTGAGCATTCAGTGAACATGTAGGCTCCATTACTGGGCTGCACGTGCTTAGCATTTACGTTTTACAAAAGGACAGAGAACAAATTTAGAGGATAGAGATTCATGCATTATCTTCATCAGATCTATTTTGGTTCTAAACCATAGGTTGATGGGTGGTCTTTATATACCTTTTGGCAAACACAGAAAGAGAAACCGAGAAAGGGAGCCAGATCTGTAAAGACATGGGCAACCTCCCTGAAGCTCACTTGGAAATTCAACTCAGCCAGGGCTTTTTTTGTAGAAAAAGCCCAGCAGGAACTCATTAGCATGATAGGCCACACCCAACAGCAGAAACTCAGCATATTAGGTCACACCCCTGACAGTGCAGCTTATTAGGATATTAGACAACACCCCCATGCCTTCCCTTGGCTTGCCCAGGTGCTCTGTGGCTGTGGGGAGCTTGGGCAAGCCCCCCTTGAAGGGACGGCAGTTTAAACTACCTTCCCTTGGCTTGCCTGGGTGCCCCACAGCTGCGGGGAGCCCAGGCCAGCTGGCCCTTGGACAGGTTGGGGAAGGCATGAGGAGGCATTTAAATGCCTCCCTGATCCTTCCAGGGCCCACATGGCCCACCTGCCTCAGAGTCGCCGGGGTGTGTGTGTGTCGCTCTCCAGGCCTTCCCTCCGTAGCCACGCACATAGAGGTTTTGGCTGTACTGGGCGTGGCCAACTCTGAAGCCAGCTGGAACTCCGCTCCTGTGCGTTCCTGCCCAAAGATAGCCCTGAATTCAGCTAATAGGAATTACTTTTTTAAAAAGTCCTGAACATAGCTCAGTTTTTTGGCCCAAGCCTGTTGTGCTCTGCATCACTGGGAGCATGAGGAAGCTTAAATCTTTCCCAATATGAGTCTGCCCCAACTTTCATGAGAGCACCCCAAGCTATCCAACACACATGCTTGGACTGAATACATTCCCTTTTATCAAAATTTTACTTGGAGCCTGCAGCATGACTGAAAGAACTCTCTGAAAGGACCCTGTTCCCTTTAGTTGCTTGGTATACTGAGCCTGTGTCGCAGGCACCAGGGACTCCGGCCACTGTACTCAGTATAGATTTGGAGCTTCTCCCTCAAAACCCCTCCCCTCCAGCCCCCAGAATATACCCTAGGTTTTCGCCATTGACTTCAAAGGCCCATAGGATATAATGCGGCCTGTCTGTTGGTCCACTTAGGAGTCTTGATCCTGGTTGTGTGGTGGGCTAGTTGTGGCAAATGGTAGGGAAGCTCAGTATTTCTGTATACAGTTGTAGGGGCTTTATTGCAATGTGGTATGGCCTGATATTATGTTCTTATTCCAGTGTGGGGTGTGTGTGGGGCAATGGAAGCTGAGTGATAGGGTCTCTCCAAGTGATTAGTGTGGGGGGCTTTCTAAGTTTCTAAGCAGTGTGCTAAGAAAGCAACTGTTCCTGGGGTTAGCCCAGCGCGGGGACATTGCTGGAGCAGTTTCCAGGCCTCCCTAAATTTCTGGGGAGCCCATCCCTAAATCCCACATGGGTCCACCTCCATAGATAGTGACCATGGTCTGTGATGTCACTAGCTCCTCCCTATTATGTCATTGGGTCTCAGTTCTTTTAATGACTTAGCAATGCCTCTGGCCCAGCCCCCCCACCCCGGGAAATTGGAAAGTCTACACCCTTGACATCAGGTGCAATGCACAGTGGAGATCTTTTGCGGCAGTGTTTGAATCCGCCCCTTAGGACTGGCAGATGATGAGGCACCCCCTGCAGTTGACTGGCAGTGGATTAGGATTGGATCGGGCTTCTTCTTCCGTGGCATCAGTAACCTGCGGAACTCACCATCACTGGATGCAGTGGTGGCCACTAGGTTAGGTCAGGATAGAGACATTCAGCAAGCCCAACTGCGTGCATGCTCTCTCCGCATCAAAGCAAAGAATGAACACAGTTTCTGTGCATGGTTGCCAGCTCCAGGTTGGGAAATACCTGGAATTCAGGAGCATCCATCACCTCCCGAGGTAGTCTAATCCACTCTGTGTGTGTGTGTGTGTGTGTGTGTGTGTGGCGCGTGCTCAGCAGCTGGACTTCCTTCTCTCCAGGCCCTGCCTGGAGGTTGGCAACCCCACAATTGGTGGGCACGTGGGGGCCCCCCGCCAGAAGTTGGTCTCGCCTAGAGTACAAAAAACCCTGGAGCCGGCCCTACAGCTAAGCATTATGTCCTAGAGAAATTCATGTTCCAAATAAAGTAGCTGTAAACTCTGGTAACATCACTAATCAGTGCTGCTTTTGTAAGCTCACAGTTCCAGAAGCATGTATTCACCTCCTCCTTTCTTGGGGACAGGTGTCATGCACGCTTGCAGAGTACAGAGGCAGAATCCTTTTTTGCTCCAGTTACGCCAGTTCAGATAACAAACCCTGAAAAAGGGATGACTTATTTTAGTCTCCTGTTTCCCTAATAGCAGCGAAGAAAAAAATCTCCATGATGTGCTCTCTACAGTTCATATCATTTTATTTATTTATATATACATTTTTTCCAACTATATTCTCTAAGGGATGCAGGCTTTTAAAAGTTTGAAAGGTAAGTACTAGCAGCAGGATAGGCCTGGAAGCAAATAAGCAATAAATACAAACAAACGAGCACAGTAGTAATATAATCTCCTCTTCAGAGTCCTGCCAGTAAAACAGCTACTGAACTTTGAACTAAGTAAACATTTCAAACTATTTTGAAGGGCAGCACAATGTACATCCTGTTATAATAGCTGAGATTCAGAGCTATCAATGCATGAAGAAAGGAAGGGAAGAGAGGTTGGAGTCAGTTCACTGAGCTTTTTTGAAAGGGTTTCCTGGCTAACCAGAACACCTATGGGTGAAGTTGCAAGACAGGGTCTAGAAGAAAAACTCTGGCCACAGTTGCGCTTTGTCAGGCCAGTTAAGAATAGGCAATCATCCTACATTTTTAGACCTGTTAAACATCAATCTGATATAAGGATACTGCCCTGCTTTGCAGCTGACAGGTAGGTGTCAAGACAACAGCAGGAAGCCTTATGGGAGCTGTTGAACCAGCAGAGCTTCCAGACTTCTGTAGCCTTATACAATAGCCCTTCCTGCTAGCCTGGTTAGAGTCCCAGCTCCTGTCAAGAACTGTTACACTTTGTTTTCTTTATAGGAGAGGCTGGAATGAGGCAACCCCCAGGCTGATTGTTGTAGCTTCCTGGTACCTGCCACCACTCTGGTCCTCCTTTGTCTCTGATACCAATGCTCTGGGGAACACTCTGTGGGTGCAGGGCCTTAGTAGGGCTCTTGCAGCAGCTCTAATGGTCATCTTGAGGAGCCGACGGGGTTCTGGCCTTCTTAGGTGTTTCCTGGTTTGTTGGCTGGCTGGGGACAGAGTACAGACCTGACTGCTGTGGAAGGATCACAAGGTTTGCCTGCAGTGTGACCAGAAGGGCCTATGCCTTGGAGATCCTATGGCTTGAGAGGAACTGCTTGTCATCAGAAGACTTTGCCTCAGTGGAACAGACCTGTGCTCCCAGTCCCCAGAAGCTGTTTGCGGGTGGGACCTGGGAGGTGAAAGCGTTGCTGACATTTTAACATCACTTCCAGAAATGATGTTATGGCCCCCATGACACTTTGGGAATCTCCAGAACTCTATAGTAAATACTATAGACATTTGGATAGTTTCTAGAGTGTCATGGGAGAGCACTGATGTTACTTCCATCCAGAAGTGATAGCAAAACTTCAGCAGTGTTGTTTTCCCTCATTTTCATCCTGCTTTTTACTGAGTCTACAGATGGTTGGGTGGGATTTCCCCAACCCTCAGTGGGCACCTGGAAACCCTAATCCAGTGATAGCAAACCTTTTAGAGACCAAGTGCCCAAACCGCGACCCAAAACCCACTTATTTATCGCAAAGTGCCAACACGGCAATGTAACCTGAATACTGAGGTTTTACTTTAGAAAAAACAACTCATACATTAACTTAAGATGACCCAAACAAAGTAAGGAAAGCAATCCCAAATGCTTTCATTTACTTAAAATTATTTGGCAGAGAATTCAACACTTTAATTATGGTCTGGGCCTGGCTGGGGCGATGGCACGCGTGCCCACAGAGAGGGCTCTGAGTGCCACCTCTGGCACCCGTGCCATAGGTTCGTCACCACTGCCCTAATCTGACAGTTATTTCCATTGGTTTTAATAGGAAACATATTTTTGGTTGCAATTCCCCTCCTCAATTTGGGATGAAAATTTCAGGGATTATATACTTTACCCATCTCCTAGATCTCAGGAAGGTAAGAGAAAATAGTTTTGTTCGATAGTAAATAAAAAATGCTTGCTTGCAGAGTAGGCACAGAAAGACATGAATTCACTTTAGTGATGTTTTTCCTTCTTTGCCAAGATCTTCAAGTGGGGAGTAGGAATGGGACTGACTGTTGACCAGAACGGACTACTATGGTGAGAGATGCTAAACCCAGGCGTGATCTGAGTGATTCTGGGGGTTCTATGAAAAAAGCCCACAAGGGGGAAAAAATCCCACAGGAAAAAATCCCACGGTCATAAATGCCCACAGGAAAAAAGCCCACATGGAAAAATACCCACATGGAAAACTGCTCACATGGAATTAAGCCCACACGGAAAAAAGGCCATACATAAAAAAGCCTACACAGAAAAAAGCCCACATGGAAAGAAACCCACATGGGAATTATCATGTAAAGCACCATCGATATTTAGAATTGTGAATAACCATTCATCTCCATTTATGAGAGTGAAAAGGTATTACCTATAGTTTATATTGTTATTTTAAGATTAAAACATGTGAGGGAGTTCACAATGCTCTAAATTCCCTATTCCACTGCAGTCATCACAGTGTGTGGTCTCTATCTGATGGACTGCAGAGGGACCTGGCTTGCCACAAACTAACACTGGCTAATGCACAAGCAGGATGCCTAGAGGTGAAAAAGAGGAAATGTGAAGCACTACATGACATGGTTACCACTTCTGTGCTGCAATATGAGCAGGTGGAAGATAAACTTAATTACTTAAGGAGATTGGCTAATTTGCAATGAAGAATTATATCTGAGTGTTGTTATTAAATTATTGTTGTTATTGTTGTTATTAAATGTCAAATAATTGTTGCTTTTACTATTAGGGTTAGGTAATCTTTTGTCATGGTCACTGGGCGTACCACAGTGTATTCGTTAAAATACTAGTAAAGGGAAATCGAGCTAGGAAATTGACTTATTTTAATGTTATCTTATGGTTTTAATAACAAAATATGTAATAATATTAATTATTTGAAGAATTTTAAGCCATATAGTTGTTCAAAAGCTGTGTGTACTAGACAGTCTATACATAATTTAATTTAACATCTTTCTGTCTTTACTTTAGAAATTACTTCATACCAATTTTATTTAAAAAGACAAATGGTAAAAAGCATTTAATTTTATTCAAAAAGAGTTTAATTTCTGTTGTTATTGTTTTTCCTTCTTAATAAAGGTTGTTGATAACAAAATGGTCCCTTTTATTTCCTGTATTTTTCCTTCCAAGTCTTTACACTCAAGAGCATTAAAGCCTTCTTCATACAGGCCACTTTATTGTATAGTAATGAAGTAATTTACTAATAACATGGTAAAATTATTATTTAATTATACTTTATAAAATCACAACACAAATTGTTGCATGTGAATGTGACATGTTTTAATCCTAAAATAACGATATAAAATATAGGTAATATCTGTTCATTCTCATAAATGGAGATGAATGGTTATCCACAATTATAAATATCTATGGTGCTTTACATGGTACTTTCCCATGTGGGCTTTTTTCTGTGTTTTTTTTTTTAATGTATGGCCTTTTTTCCATGTGGGCTTTTTCCATGTGAGATTTTTTTCCTGTGAGCATTTATGACTGTGGTTTTTTTTTTTCTGTGGGCTTTTTTCCGGTCAGCATTTTGGGGCCCTGGGAAAAAGAGTTTTATTTTGTTTCCACTCAATCCTCTCTGAACAAGAATACAGAAAAGTCCCAGTTTACGAATGGGTTGTATGTCTGTCAGTTGTTTGGAACTTGCAACACATTTTCTCATAGAGATACATGTGATAAATGGTGGTTAATTTCAAGGTTAGAGCATAAAAACCTATTTAACCAAAATAGCTGAAATACTGTAGGCAAGGCAGAGATGAAAAAGGAAGCATAGAGGGGGATAGGGTATGAATAAAGAGGAACAGGTATTTGTTTTTATTTATTTGTTTAAAATGTTTATTAGCTGCCTTTCTTTCTTATGGAACTTAAGGCAGCTTGCAACAGATAAAACACATAAAATAAAATACACTAAAAACATAAAAAACATTTTTTTAAAAAAAATCACAACTCAGGATTTCTGTGGTGCTAAATAAAACTGTCTCCAACTACCTCATGAAGATCTAAAGCGAGAGGGCCAGGTGCACCTCCCTGAGGAGATTGTTCCAAAATCATGGGGCTGCCACTGAAAAGGTCCTCTCTTGTGTACCCACCAAATGATCTTCTTTGCTTGATGGGACAGTCAGGATGGGCTCTCCTTCTGATCATAATTTCTGGACAGGAACATATGTCAAGGACCATTTTTCCTCACACTTTGCAGCTCTGCAAGTAGGATGTCTGGGTAACCTTGTTTAGGGACTCATAGAATTGGACCTATACAATTTGAATTGGGGGGGGGGCAGTTGCTCCAGACCCTCAGATTGGTTCCTCATTGAAAATAATGGCCCTGAAAATATGGAAACCAAAAAATTATATGGATTTGAAATCCAAACCAGTAACATCCTACCTGAAAACTAGCAATCACCCCCACCCGCAAATCCTGGATCCTGGGAAGTCATGTGAAACCTGCAGTAAGAAAAAACAGCCCTCTCCTCACAGTCCTTTTCTATTAGCGAAAGGGCATGGTGTGGAAGAGAGAGAATGATGATGAAGCTCAGAAGCTGATTTGCACCTTCACAAGTTTTTTTTTTTGTTTTTTTTAAAGGTGAGTGTTGGGTCACTTGTTCAACATGTTTAACATCTATATATCTATTTTCCAACTGCGGCCCCATCTGAAAACCTATAAAAATACATTGGGGGGGGGGTTATCCCCCCTGAAAACAAAAGCAGTGCCTGCACATAGGCAGACAAGGCACTTACCTCCTCTTTTAGCAGTGAGGGGAAGGCCGGGAGCTGTGGCAGTCCCAGCTGCATCGCCCTTCATGTAGGGGAAGGCTGGGTGCTGCAACAGTCCTAGCCATGCAGCCCTTGGTAGATAGGGAAGGCTAGAAGCCACAACAGTCCTAACCACATTGCCTTTCATGTGTGTGGGGGAAAGTTGGGAGCTGCAAGTGTTAAGTATGCAACTCAACAATGAAGTGAGTAACAAAGTGAATCAGCTTTATTGAGAACCAGAACTTCCAAAGATCACACAGCAACAGACGACACGATCAACACACAACAGTGGAGCACAGCTCCTTTTAAACTCTCCCGGGCTGGGGTAGCCACGCCCTCTCATAGTTAACATCCAATCACATTGTAAAGATAACATCCAACCATTTGTCTTCCCTCCAGCACAGACTCTTACATTTTATTGCTTACAGACATTGCTTCAGCCAATGGTATTGTTTCAGATTAGAATCCGGCTGAGGTCTCAAGCTTAACATAGGTTTAGATGGAGTGAATACACAACAGCAGGAGTCTCAGCTGAGTTGGTGGTGGTGATGTGGGGAGGAAGCCACTGCAGGCCTGGTTACAGAGGCTGTGAGCCTTGCCAAACTGGGAAGCAGCAGCAGCGATATGAAGGAGGGGCAGTGAAGCTGCAGGTGGGGAGGTGAGAAGGCTGCTGATGCTGTTGGAGGGGAAGCTTCCAAGAGACTTGTTGGTGTGTGTGTGTGTGTGTGGGGGAAGCTGCCAGGAAAGTAGCCACTGCTGTTGGTTTGCATGAGGAGGGGAAGCTGCTGAGCAGGCAGGTGGCTGGTAAAGTTACTGCTGCTGCTGTTGGAGGGGGGAGCTGAGCAGGCAGGTGGCCATGAGAGTCACTGCTGCCATGGATGTATGTGTGTGCTGGAAAGGCGGGAGGGAGCTGCTGATGTAGAGTCATCCCCACTGTTATTATTGTGGGGTAGGAAGCTGCTGGGTGGGCTGGCAGCTGGGAGTGACACTGTTGCTGTGGGGGATGGGATGCTGTTAGGCAGCTGGGAAAGTTGCCACCACCGTTAAGGCAGAGAAAGAGTGCCAGTTATGCTGCCATGAAAGTTGGGGAGGTTGGTCTGTGTCTGGGTAATTGCTATGGCTTTCCTTTCAGGTTAATTGCTATTGCATTCCTTTCTGTGCTTTTTCTGCTGTGTGCCGAAACGCTTATCTATACAGATGTGCAGGAGGGTTTTGTAGTGTCTGGGATTTCATTAGGTGCCGTGGGAGAGTGTTCGTTCTCAGCTTCAGCTACATAACGGTCTCTGAGCCTTAGCCCATGCGCGGGAGGCTGCCTAATTGGCCAGTACTGTGGGGGGGGGGGTTTGCATACGAATACCCTATATCCTATTATGCCCATGGGGCCGCCGCCATTCTTAACAGTGCCTATGTTACTGCATCTATAGCTCTGCAATAAAAGTATAACCGTTCCTGAATGCGTGTACTTCGTTGTTGGCTGTGGGTTCTGACAAAGAGAGGGATAGGGTGCGGTGGAAGAGAAGAGAGAGTGACAGTGGGCATAGGGGAGAGAGACAGAGAAAGATGGAAAGTAAGAGAAGGAGAGAGTAAGAGAGAAAAGGAGACAGAAAGAAGGGAGAGAGGAAGAAGCAAAGGTGGAACAGGATTGCCACTACCACAAGTTTCTTGTGGGTCCCAACTTGTACTGTCTAATCACAATCATGGGCAAAGTGTTTCCCCCAGTGAATTCTTTCCCCATATTTTTAAGGCAGAGTTCCTAACAGTTGATAGTATGCTGGAATGTGTCAGTTTGAAAATAGACTTGGTAGGTATGTGCCACAAGGGAAGCATTTCTCAGCCTCACTTTTTGCTACCCAAAATCTCTTATATGGTGTAGAGGAAGACAGGTCAAAATATGCCTGTCATGCATTATATTACAAAATCAGAGTTAGATTAACCATTTCCTCTTCATCTGCTTCAGAGTGGCAGTAAAAATTGCATTATATACTGGTGAAGTTCAGGGCTAGATAGGCAGGAAGCTACTTGTTCTTCCCCAGAATTCAACAGTGAATTTTGTGAAAGGAGAGAAAGAGGATTCCTTATTCTTTATTTCTTTCTATAATCCCTCATAGCTCCATAGTTTATAACTGACAATTTGTAGCAATCTTGGTATTTCTTTCACTTCAGTATTTTTAGATGATATAGAAGACTCTGTACATCATATTTGTAAATAGTTATACACAAATATTGTAGGTATGATGTTCTGCCTTGATTCCGTTAGTTTTCAGGATCAAAGAGGATTCTGAGACACTTAATGCCACAGGGCCATATTTAGATTCCAACAAATGTTGCAACTGTAAGCACTTCCATTCTACAGGTGAAAAATCATACCTAGTCCTCAGCTGAAAAAATGAAAAAAAAATATCCTCAGACTCTATCAGCTGATCCAATTAAAAATCCCCTTATTGGTGCTCACCTTCCACAAAGATTTCTTCCCAATTTATAGATCTGGATTGGCACATAATATTAATTGCCATTGTTGTGCCATAATACACCATTATTTTCTAGTTGCAGAAATTGCAGGAGGAATGGGATCCACTCTGGCATAAGTAGACCCTAATGCATTCCACTAAGAGAAGAACACCAGAAAAGTGGCCTCCAAAAGGGCCCAAGGTGGACAATCCAGCTGCAAGAGCAATCCCAATAATTAGTTCAAGTTAACAACTATGCCTGGTGATATAAACTAACATTAGGGAAACCGAATCCTGCTTCATTGAATGGAAGTTGCGTCCTCTTTAAAGAAATCAAAGATGGTGAGGAACCCTACATAAATTTCCAAAACAAAGTATTAATTTTATGAATATATCTGCAAGCTATATAGAAAGGAATTGCACATTAAATATAAATAATCCAAGGTATAATATTCATTTTGAGTGTAATTCCTTTACCCCATAGAGACAGGTTTAAAGTTGCCCTTCTGTTTAGATCCAAAGATATATCAGCAATTAGCTTGTTAAAATTTAACATAGTATTTTATTGTGATGTATCTTGTTTTATTGGTTTTTATGTAAGCCGCCCTGAGCCTGCTTCGGCGGGGAGGGCGGGGTAAAAGTTGAGACAATAAATAAATAAATAAAATAGTCATATGCGTAATATTTCTAGGAATCAGTATTCCAAGACAGGTATTCATGATTCATGTTCTATCAGAGCTATATATTTGCTTTCAGATAGGATCATTAACATTTTGAGTCCTGAAAATTGCTGCAGAGCTGCAATAAGGGGCCATTCTACGATGTCAAGCATAGAGTCCATTCATACAGCACTGCCCCTGCCCACCATATAGACACAGGTGAGCAGCCCAGAATTGTTCTCAGTCATGTGCACATTTGTGATCTGGAGAGTCTCTATGAGCACCATGGATGCAAACAGCAATGATTCCTGCAAATCCTGGTAGCCCTTTCTCTGGCCACTGGAACATAGGAATTGCTGCCATGGCAGCTAATATACATTGACTTTCCTATAAGCATGAACATGGCAGAAGATGGCTCCAGGCTACTCTTCTATAGAGGAGGAAAACTGATTCATAATTTAGACCCAGAAAAGTGCTTTTTGCAGACTGACACTGTCCTATCATTCTGGATTCCTTGTCCCTTTTTAATTTTCAGACCATTCCTAATAATTCCTCAGTTTGAAGGCTGGGTCCAGTGTAATGGCACTTCCCTTGGTATAGGAGAGAGAGATTTCTTCCACTGAACTCTTGCCCCATGATGTTTGTGACCCATATGAGCAGGTGTGGGAGTGGCTCAGAAAGCTACAGTGAAAGAGAGAGGCAGGAAATATCTATTCTGTGAACTTTGCTCCACACACAGTATTTTGCATCCAAGCAGGAATTTTTCATCTTTGCCATTGCCACACAGTTTTAATGAATTTTCCACTTTGCTCTCAATTCTAGGTTGTTACAGCAAGTTTAGACCTCATAATTTTGCATTTCGTTACCTCTCCCCATAAATAGTTTGGCCATTAACTCACCTTGAAGATATCATTTGGGAGCCCTTTAGGGATTTCACCATCCTGTATAATTTGGTTATTCACATATTTGGCTTCTTCAGGTGTCACCTCAATTCCAGACAATTTAGGAATAAATTGAACCAATAAGTTGGTCCAAATGCATGTCCCTGGGAGACACAGCGCTTACTTCCCTTCATTGTAAAATCTGTCTACTTATTCCCAGCCTGTATCCTGTTTGTTTGTTTTTAATTAGTTACTATACATAAGACAACCTATTATCCCATAAAGGATATGCAGCTGGATCTTGCATGTGTTTTATCAGAAGTAAGACCCAGGTGTGCACAATACTGCAAGGTTTGTATATTTTTTAGTATGAGAAAGGGCTGAAAAATGTTGTAGGTAATGCACACTGCATCATGTGATCTTTCCCAAAAAACAGAATAACACTGACAAGCACCAGTCAAGAGGTACATATTACTGGTGTTACTGCTGCTTGTGGTACTGTTAGTCACATCATGACAAGACTGTCTAGGTGCTAGATAGCAGAGTATTGAAATTGACAGAGAATGGTCTTTTCCAGGAGAATACATGACGTATTCTAGACAAATAGCATAGTAGGGCCAAAGCAGGCAAAATGGGGATACAGTGATCCATAGCAAGCTTTTTAAAAAAGAAGGTGGATGTCTGAACAAAAGATTCACAGGAAGAGAAGGAAGTGGTTAGGCAAATAGAGAAATGGATAATGTTTCATGCAAAACCAGAACCCAATGCATAGAGATAGGACCAAAAGAAGAATACAAAGCAGGAGATGAGCTTGAGCAGGATGGAATAAGACCAGAGAGAATACCGACCCTTGTTTCTATATTATCATGTGGTATGGTGGCCTTCAAATGATAATTTCATTATATCAGTTTCTTGTGAATGTGTCCTACCATGGCAATGGCTGTTGATTAGGATATCAAGGGAAGAATTTGAAAATCAACAAGCTGTGCTGTCCTGGAAGTTATACATCTACATGTACAACATTCATGCTATTTGTCATGATCACGACTTCATGATTACTCTAGTTTGATTCAAAAGGTGTTCCTTTTATGTTCTCTTGATGTTAAAAATGAAAGTTCATAATGCTGAAATAACAAATTCAGCAGCAAAACTGATTTCGGAATTGCCAGTTCAAGAGGACAAATTGTCCATTAATGTTATATAAGTGCTGCAGAAATGGGCTATAGCAAAAATACCATACAATGAATAAAACAGGAAAGCTTCAAAAACAATAGGGAGTATGTAAATCCAAAGAATATGTACAGAAACAGAAATCATTTTCAAATGTTTATATTCATAGATGTACCCACTATCTCTGTTCAATCAAAATGTTTACCAAACTTCAAAGCAATGGGGCAGGGAATTCTTCTACCAATAGTGGCCTTCCAGAACTTAACAGGCACTGCTGGCTGCCAATGACAGAGTTCCCATTCTGCTCTGTGGGATCAGAATGCTATATATACCCTCTCCTCTGCTCTACACCCTCTCCTCTGTTGGGTGGTAGCAGTTAGACAGAGAAGCAATGAACTTGTTAAAAGCAGAGCACATGCATTTATTCCTGATTGTGAACATCTCTCTGTATGTGGGGTTTGGGCGTTATGTGGATTCAGGGCTCAGAGCCACCTGTCTCTCTGCTCATGCTGAGCAGAGGGGCTTAGCTACTGTTTGCCTCAGCTGAGGACCCACATTTATACCCTCCCACCTCTCCTGATTGTGAACACTTCTGTGCACCATGACGGTGAAAGTGGGTACAAAGGGTGCTTGTCGTGGAAGGAAGAAGTCCTCTACCCCCTGCGTACCACAAGTCTCCATCCCTGGGCATCCAACCCATCCGGCCAGACCAGTGGAGTCGGGCCCTAGCAGGGCATCAACAGGGATCTTGGAGCCTCCTTCCCTGATATGTTCCTGGGACTCTCCACAGAGGTAAAAGAGTTGTTTGCTTTGCTCAAAGACACCAGCAGTTGTTAACATTCTTTGGAGAAGTGATTCAGAGAGTGGAGTCAGAGGGTGGGTGGTAAGCATCCTCCCCTTTCACTTCCCAACTCCCTGTTGCTGCTTCCACCTCAAGTACACCCCTCCATGGCCCCTCCCAGCCAAGCTCCAGAAAGCAGCCATGCCTACTCCCACCTTCTCCAAGTCCTGGGCCCCTGTTTCCAGCCCACAGTCTGGAAATATTTCCATACTCTCTTCACACTGACCTCTGTGTGGCAGAGTGCCAGGTGTCCCACATCCATTCTGCAGAGGCACAAACCCCCAACACGTGTCCTCCTCCATCCTTTGCAGGCACCTTCAAATGATGCACCCAATGATGTTGCCACTGGAGGAAAGAATGGCAACCAGCAGGAGGAAGAAGAGGCCTACTGCATATCAACAGGGAGAAGCAGAGGGAGACCAGAAGGCCCCTCCAAGAAAGTCTCCCCATACTCAGGTTGCTGTGGGTGGGACATCCAGGAAGTCATTCCTCTGGGGATGCCGACACTGCCATCCAAAAGGGCTACATGGAGGGCCCAAGAAGCAGTCACTCACCTTATCAGTGAGATGATTGCTGTAGATGGCCAACCCTTCTCCCTTGTGGAGGATGTAGCCTTTCACCAGCTGCTGCAACACCTGGCTCCCTGGTACTCAATCCCATCATGGAGGACCATGAGCCAATGAGTCTTGCCTGCCATACACTGCCCTGCAGTGATGGCCAATGCTCAGCTTTCCAGAGCATAAGGCAGAACTGTGCATTTCATAGCAGACCTCTGGAGCAGCCAGCAGCATGGCTACCTGTTCCTTACCGCCCACTGGTGACAACCAGAGGACCTCTCTGTTTGGACTGTCTGGGCACAGCCCAGGCCCCAGGAGGGGACAGTCCTGTCACTGGGTGACAAAGTGATTATATTCCATGTGCAGGAGATGGATGCAGACCACATGGATGAAGACCACATCACCGCTGTGATACAGAGTAGCCTGAGAGAGTAGGTGGGCAGCGGTAACATCATCCATGGCTACATGGTCATGGAGGCCAGCACCAACATGCTGGCAGTGGTGAAGGCTGTGCACCCCAAGGGCATAATCTGTCAAGGCCATCTAGGATACCGCCACCCTTGAGATGCGGTTTTTGCTCAAGACTTGCCGGCACCTGACTACCCACTTCTCCTGCAGTGTCAAGTCTGCTGTGTGTGTGTGTGGGGGGGGGTGAGCCTGACCATTGTCTCATCCTGGACCTATCCACCTGCTGGAACTCCACCTCCATGACTGCATGTTTGGTTAGTAGAAGAGCATAGTGCAGAATATCATCTGGTCCATGACCATCCTGCATGGGGAAGAGGAGCTTAGCATCAGCTTCAACAACTGACTCTCTCCCAAATGGTGCATGTCCTCAAGCCCTTCCAGGACACCACTGATGTGCTCTGTGCTCATATGGCCAACCTGGGGTAAGTCATCCCCCTGATTTGAGGGCTGGACCAGGTGCTGGCCTCTGCACTGTTCTCCCATGGGTCAGGGTCTCATCCTCAATAGCAGGTGGACATCACCACCAAGTTGCATCCTTTCTGCAATAAAAGGGAGTACAAGCTAGCCTGTATCTGTGACCCCTGGATAAAAGCAGCACTGCTCTCTGGAATGCAGAGCTGGCCAGAAGGAACACTGTGTGGAAGAGGCTGGGGAGGACAAGGAAGAGGAGAAGCAGGAGGAGCCACAGCCCAGCACTTGTGCTTCAAAACACCCAAACAGGGAGAAGTCCCTCTACTGGTTGTCAGTGGTGAACTGGGAGGTCAGCAGTGGCAGGGATGCCAGGGATGCAATGGCAGAGGATTTGGCAGAGGGGATGGGAGTACCTTGCTGAATCCCCTCAGCCACGAATGCCAATCCCCTGAAGTACCAGTCATGTAAGGCTGTCCTCTGGCCTGACCTCTCTTACATGGCCATGAGTCTCCTCTCCTGCCCTCCCACCAGTGTCCAGAGTAAACAGGCATTCTCTCACCTGGGAGACATTCTCGGCCCCACTGCTTCTGCCTGGACCTGGCCAGGGTGGATGAGTTGACCTTCCTCAAGGTCAACCTCTCTGCTGGGCTACCCCTTTTTGTACCTCCTGTTGTCCCCCTGCATGTCCTCCCATTCTGCCTCCTCTCTGGGTGATCCAGCCTGCGGGTTGTGTCCTTGGCACTTGGGTGGGAGAATGGCCACCTCTTCCAAGTGGGGCTGGGCTGGGCTCACACCCAGCCCTTTCTCACTGAAATTCCCCCACTGATAAAACCCCCGGAGACCCCCCTTTACTTTTACCCTCCAAAGAAAATCTCCCTCACCCAACACCTACTTCATGAAACAACATCTACCTCACAACACAACACCTGTCTCATTGAACAACATCGACCTCAGCAAACATGTATCTCAACAAACATCTGCCCGTACAAGCAAGCCCCTATTAAACTACCCCTTTCCATTGCATTTGTACAATTCACAACAGGTGATTTCTTATCTGTACAATGTGTTCTGCTAATAGTGAATATCCAAAAATTTCACCAAGGGATGAGCTGTGACCAGAGAATCTATATGTGTTTGAGCCTGAGGGAGACTGGGAGCATTGTGGGCATGCCTTGCTGGGTTCCAATGCTTCCCAGAGGTCTCTGACAAGCTGACATTGAGTTATTTTGGGACCCCCTGTGGTCACACTTCCCTCGCTTGTGTTGTGCAGCTAGGGTGCCTGCCAAGCTGCCCTGGGGTTACTTGGGGCAGCCCCTGTTGAACCTCTGGGGATGTCTTCCTTCCTGTCCTTCAGAACCTGCCTTTGGAGACTTGGGGGGGGGGCTGTGAGCATAGGGCCTTCTTCCAGTGTCTGGCTGGGGGGGGGTCTGCCCAGGTGAAGTTTCCCATGAGTTTAGTGTCACTTGTTTGTTCTTGAGCAGTTTCATAGACTCCTATAACTGTAGCTGTCTTTTCCAGAGAGAGCACTGGAGAGACCTTTTTTGGTGGTCAATAACCAGGAGAGATTGTAGAGGTGGGTGGCAGGGTGAGGTTCCCTGTGTGGTTAGTGTGTAGATTGCAGGGGGTACATTCTATACACTTTTGAACCTGTGTCTGACATTTTCCCCAAAACCAATTTCCTGGGGGCATTTTCCTTGGGGGGTATAATTCAACCCCCCTAAATCCAATCTGCACATAATTTAGAGGGCATGAAGAGACGCATCAGGGGGGGGGGTCTTCTGCAAGTTTGATGTCTTTAGCTTGTACAGGGTCCATTCTATACATTCATGAATCTCCTGAACCTTTGCCTGTCATTTCCCCAGAAAGTACTTTCCTGGGGGCACCTTCTTTGGGAGGCCGTAACTCAGACTCCATAAATCCAATCCTCACCAAATATGGAGAGCAGGTAGAGGAGAGTCATCTGGAGATTCCTGGCAGTTTGGTGTCCCTAGTACACCAGGGGGGTGTTCTACTACATTACAAACCTCATGAATCAAACTGGTTGGTTTGGTGCCTAAAAGTCTGTGACTGTTTGTTGCTCATGAACCAGGTACCCCATGAACCATGAAACAAAGCAAACTGCATTTCCCCGACTTGTGCCCATTCCTTTTTTTTTTGGCCCCCCGGAGGGGATTTTGTATTGCATTTTTTAATAGACATCTAGGGAGAAAGGAAAGAAAACCACAACTAACTAAAATCCCAAGAATAGGAAATTATCACAACAGCTCGTATAAATGTTAATCTTAAATTGCTAATATTACTTTGAACATAGTCAGCTATGCTAAAATTTTTATTTTTTTATCCAATGTTTTAACCATTCAAGAGAACCCCCAGAGAATCCCACAATAAAACTAAAGTTTAAAGGCACACTTCAGAGTCCTTCAGCCTTAATTTTGTCTTATCTTTTCTAATCCCCAATTTATATGTATGCTTGGTGGCAGCCGCCCCCTTATCAGAAACAGAGTCCTCGTCGGAAGACCCCGAGTCCAATTAACCACTGGATTTGCTGTCATCTTCTTCCTTCTCAACTTCGGCTGTTTCTCCCAGCTGCTATCTCAGGAACTCACAGCTTTGGAAACAGAATCAATCTTTTCTTTTTTTATCTTGTAGTTTGAAAATGACTCCTTCTGGAATTAACCATCTGTAGACAATGCTGTTTGTTTGAAGAAAAAGGATTAAATCTTTATATTTCTTTCTTTTTTGCCTTATTTCGAATGGAATGTCTTTTAGAATCCTGATAGTGTTGTCCCCGATTTTCAAGGGTGTTCCTATAGTTGCTTTTAGGATAGAATCCCTCACATGTCACTTTGAGAATCTAGCCACTATTTCCCCAGGCAGATTATTCTTTTTGATGTACATGGAATAGGACCTATAGACCACATCCATTTCACTTGCAAGATACTCCGCTTTCAAATCTGTAACTGGGGCTAATGCTTCACTCAGGAGTTGCTTTAGATTCTCACCTTTTAATTCTGGGACCCCTCGAAACTGTAGGACCAAATTTGCTTTCTCCATTTGCAGCTGTAAAAGTTGTGATTCTTCAGAGACTTGTTTCTTTTCCAGCTTTTGCACCTTTTTCTTAACTTTTTTGGCGTTGGCGTCCATTTCCTTCACCTTCTCAGCCATTTGCTCCGTTATTTTTAAAGTCTCAGTCAGTTGGAGCTGCTGAGTTGCTAGATTCTGGTTTAGATTCGTCAGCTGTTGTTCGATGTTAGTCATCTGGTCCAGCAGAGGGTGCAAGGACTCTGCCAACATTTTGGAGAGCTTGTTGGTCTCTTCTGGTCGAGGGCTCAAGCGGGCTGGTTTCACTTTTCATCTTTCTCTGCCCTCTTCCCCGCCATCTTTATGGATTGTTTACTTTTATGAAAACTTGCTAAAGTCTCTGAAATACGCCCATATGCTTATCTGGTAAGTCTCTCAAAACAGATTTCATCGTTTAGTTCATGCCAGGGGGTAGCTTTCTTTTTCAATTCTCGTTTCACTTTAACCCGACTCACAGTTCATTGTTGGTCATCCGACCTCGCTCGACATATGTTTAAAATGCTCGATCTCCGACGCTTGTCCCGGTCAGCGGCTCTAGATCCATATGGACACTCAGTGGCAGGAACGCCTCAATTTCCCAGCATCGCGCTGGCGAAGAGGCCACCCCACAAAAGCCCCATGGCTAGGAGCCTTTTGCCAAGGCTCCGGGGGGGTAGCGACCTGTTGCCCCCCCTTTCCACTGGTGCGCAGATCACATCCCCAGGAGATCCAGGAGATGCATCTGCTAGCGTGTTGCCATAAACCAGAAGCCGGTTTGTGTCCATTCCTGCTCAGACAAGAATTTAAAGCAATTTTTTCTAGAATAATAAACACTAATGCAATATATTATTCAGAACAAGTGAAATTAAAATACTTCTGAACTACTTGTTTTAAACATCTTTCTACACACATGCACAGTGCTTTTTTGTAAAAAAAATGTGCTGGTACTCATATATAAGGTAACATTGCAATTGATTTTGGCTTAACATAAACTGTAACACTTCTGGATTAATTCTTTCAGATAATTTCGGCTCATGCTGGGTGCAGGACTTCCAGATCCTTCCTGGCAATCAGTGGGGAATGGGGGTGACATATTTGGAGGAAGAGATAGGCCCAGGCCTCATCACCAGTGTCA
The DNA here is from genome assembly GCF_001447785.1 of Gekko japonicus. NCBI lineage: Eukaryota > Metazoa > Chordata > Lepidosauria > Squamata > Gekkonidae > Gekko > Gekko japonicus. The sequence goes on from NW_015167067.1 coordinate 992,907, forward strand.
CACAGGAAGTGACAACATCACACCAGCGATGTCCAGGTGATGTTCTGGTATTTGGACAAAAACTCTATGGTAAAACCAGCTTCTACTGTAGAGCTTTTACCCAAATATCAGAGAGTTTTCTGGACATTGCTGGTGTGATGATGTCACTTCCTGTGCAATGTCAGTGTCAATGCCTGGGCCTTTCTCTTTAGCCAGCTGAGTCCTCCCACCTGCCAGCTGATTGGTGGCTGGGGGGCAGGACTTGGTTGCAGGGAACCCCCAGGGGTTCTGGCAACCCTAGCTGGGTGAGAGCTCTTGAGAAGAACCCACAGTTCTATGGGGTTACTTCCCCAACCCTATACCATCTTGGATTTATGGGACACACAGCAAACCTGGGATATACCCCTTTAAGTAGCAGGGTATTGGTGCAGTCTTTTCCAGTTGCAGGGAATTATAGTAAAAACTTTGCTTTTCTGTGTTCTGGAATTCCTTAAATGCCAAAAGAGTCTTCACCTTGGCTCACTTGAATGGTGTGCCATCAGCTTTCTTTGAAAGGAGATATGCACATATCTCTTACTCTCAACCTATTTGCCCCTGGCAATTGGATATAGTTGAAACAGTCAACCATATGTTACAGTATTGTCCATCATATAGGGTTATTCATTCTCTATACATAACCCCCATTTTATCGCATTTTCCAGGCAGACCTAAATGAATTTAAATTTAACCTCCTTGTTCTAATGAAACCACCTTTAAGGTGGCCAAATTTTAAGCTTTGGAATGTTCTACAAAGAAGCAGCTTGTTATGTCCTTTTATTAATTATGTCTGTACTAGCAGTAAAGCCCGTTGTGATAGCAATACAACGAGATCTAGAAAGAGGCTCTGGGGCAGTGCTCTGGCTTTGGGCAAACAGTGTCAATTTGCTGTGGTGAGCTCAGCAGGGTATAATGACAGAGTCTACTGTTTTCTCCAGAGGAACTGATCTCTGCTACCTGAAGAGCAGTTGTAATTGTGAGTGATCTGTAGCCCTCACCTGGAGATTGGCAACAATTGTTACCCAGGACAAAATGGCTGGTTTGGAGGGTGGAGTCTATGGCAGTGTACCTGTCTGAGGTCCCACCCCTCCTCAAACCTCACCCTCTTCAGGCTCCATCCCTCAAATCTCCAGGAATTTCCCATCTGGAGTTGGCAACCCTATCAGGACTGGCCCCAATGTGTTTTCTCCCAAAGGCCAAAGTAGGTGACAGGACCAAGCTTAGATGCCTACCAACAGGCACTGAGGGGAAAGTAGGATTGCCAGCTCTAAGGAGGGAAATACCTGGAGGTTTGGGGGGTGGATTCTGTAGAGGGCAGGGCGACGGAGGCATCGGCCTTCTGTCGCCCGCCTTGCCCCCCCAATCTCGGCCCGGGCGACCGCGGCTCCTCATCTGGAGATCAATTGTAGCAGTGGGAGATCTCCAGGTCCCACCTGGAGATTGGCAACCCTAGGGGGAAGTCAGCTGCACAGCAGGGGGTTGAAGAGAATGGTTTGATGGCTGCTGGGCCAAGATTGGCAGCAATAGTTCCCCAGGAGCCCCATCGTAAATGCACCAAACAATTCCTAAAGATTTTCCAAAACACTACTCTGTTGATAAATTGCAACACTTTGAATTAGCACCAAAGCTTTAAGAGCTCTCCAGCTGTCACCTGGAGACTGGCAACAGCTTGTCTGGAGTGTGGGCAGTATGGCATTGTATCTGTCTGAGGTCCCCCTCTTCCTCCTCCTCCTCAGACCCCACCCTCAGCAGGCTTCAACCCTATGTCCTTTCCAGGCAACCATCAGCCTACCTTTATCTGCCTGTCTGTCTTCAGGTTTACACCCCCCCCCCCAGCCTCTGCCTAGGGAAAGGGCAGTCTTTCCCTGCAGTGGGAACCAAAGCAGCTGACATCATTCTCCTCTCCCCCGTATGATCCGCACAACTATCCTATGAGGTATGTTATGGTTGAAAGTGTGTGAATGGTCCATAGTCCCCCAGGCAGCTTTTAAAACATGAACCTGGGACCTGCACACCATCTGTGGCAGTAATGGGGTGACTGCTGGCACCTTTTCCTATCATTTTTTGCCTTGAGGTATTCTGCTTGTGGTGTGATCTGTCTTCTTTGTGGTGTGGCGTGATTGTGTTGTTGGGTTTGTTTCTTTTAAAGGGGAAGTGATGTGTTGTGAGTGAGGACATGTTACCTCAGAATACAGTAGTTCCCATATGCAACTGAAAATTCCACCTGCCTTGCGGGGGGGGGGAGTTTGAGGGGTGGAATGAAGTCCAATCAGCTTCCATATGCAAAAGACCTTGAAACGCTGGGTGGGACTGCACAAAGCAGCCAGTCAACCCAGCCAGTGTCTTCTGAGTGGCAGTTCTTCCGGCCAAACACTAAAGGCGGGCATTTTAGAACGTTGGTCCCCACTACTGCTTTATTATAAGGGAGAGATTATGGAAATCAGCCTATGGAAATGTCCCTTTTAAATTTTATAGTATGTAGATGTGCTGATGACTCTGTCTGTGTAGCAGGCAATGGCAAACAACTTCTGATAATCTCTTGCCTTGAAATCCCTATGGGGTTGCCATAAACCAGTTGTGATTTGACAGTACTTTCCACTTTGTCTAAAATATTGGTTTGCACTGCAGTCTGAAGGAAAGTTAAGCCCTTCTAAGTCCATTCAAGTCAAGACTGGAACGCACAGTGGGAGGCTACAGGAACTTGTATTTTCACTCTGTATGTGTTGTACTGGGATTGTGAAAGTCAGGCCAGGGGTGTCACTGGCATAACATTTCCCTGATGCCAGGATCAGGATTGATTCTAGGGAGGTTTAGGATGACAACTAAGCCCTGCTCCTCCCTGACATATAGGGTTGCCAACACTTGGCTGGCAATCCCTGGGAGCTTTGGAGGATGGGGCTAGGTGTCATGCAGCATGCAGCATCTCATTATGCCATCTGATGCTGTGACATGATGCACTACTGCAACAAGATTACTAGGGTATATCAGCAATGCATGACATCACTTCCATTTGCATAAGCAAAATTGATGCCTCACATGCCTAGTCCTCCCCCAAAGCTACTGCAATGACCCTTCCTCCCATTTTTCTCTTATATCAGTGGGAAGCTGGAGTCCTGGGGCAGGGAGTCTCTGGGCTGCATACTGACATATCCTGATGCTGCTCATTTCTATGCCAGCTTGACATTGGCATATCTCCAGATGCATAGGACTTAGTTGCCATCCTAGGATGTTCAGACACAAGGCTTTGGAATGAGGCAGTAACATAAGTATTAGGGATGTGGCTGTGTATTAAATACTCTCTGAAAACATAGGTTGAAAAGAAGTACCAACAAAGTGAATGCTGTTCATCTACTATGGTTGTCCATGTCTGGGGCTGCAAGCTGGTGGGAGTCACCAGCCGGCAGCAGCCCCCCAGTGTCCCAAACCCAGGGGCAGCCCCAGACCCATCCCAACCTCCAGATGCCCAGACTTACCTGGGCCA
>NW_015167067.1:996442-1011544 GCF_001447785.1 Gekko japonicus
GCAAGCTACAGGTCAGCCATGGCTGGCGCAGTGTGGAGAGAGCTGACTACAGGCCCAGGACCAGGAAGAGAGACAGGAGGAGCACCACAAAGGGGGAAAAGCCAGCCGAAGTAGCAGCAGCCAGGAAGAGGCAGCCACTGACCACCCACCCAGCCTGGCCAGCCATGCCTGAGGCCAAGGTGACAGGCAGCCCAAGGTGAGGTGGGAGGAGATTGTCTGAGGTACCCTGGAGTTGGAGAACACCACCTGGGTCCAGCTCCAGCCTAGAGATGGGGGAGGAGGCATGGTCCCTGGCTCAAGCCATGAACCCACCCTACAGAGGGAAGGCCTGAGCAATGCCAAGGGGAGAGTGGGAGGTGGTTCCCTGGAGGGCTAAGGGCCAATGGGCATTACCCAGGATTGAAGGGCAGGTGTTGTTACCACCAATGGCCCACCTTGTTGTTTGGAGAAATTAGCTAGGCAGCAGGCAAGGGCACAGGGGTACAGGAATTGTGGTCTGGTGTTTCCCTGGTACCAGACAAAAGGAGTGACATTTCTTAATGTGTGGCAGGATGAACCTGAATGGCTGACCATTCAGTAGACATGGAGAGTTAATGTTTCCTTGATAGGTCTGGCATAGGCGTAAGAATGCAGATAGGTGAAACAGGAGAGGAGGATGGAAACATGCAACACATGTCATTCATGACAATAGCACAGACCAGAGGCTTTTTGGCCCTGCCTGCCTGTACATTTGAAAGACAAAAGACTAGCCATTTGGTCAGTAGAAGATGCCTGAAGCAAGGGCAGAGACTTGACCATTCTAGTCCTCTCTGGACTAAGGTGACAGGATAGATGGGGGGGGGGGGGTGTCTGCATGGGGAATGATTGGCAGTGCAGCCAGCCTGGAGAATTCTCTTTGGCCTGAGTTTTCTCAGCCAAGATGTGGTTTTCCTGGCCTCCCAGCAAAAGCCACTGTTTAAGGCAAGCTTGTGGAGGTTCAGAGGTAGTTTTTAGGGTGTCTCTCTCTCGGGAAAGACCACCCCAGGTTCAGGGCTGATGAGGCTGGCTACAGTGCCAGCTCCAAGGGAAGCCAGTGTGGAGGTAGAGTTAGCAGGGTGGGAGGAAGTATAAGAGGAGGCTCCTGATAGCAGGCTGGAGAGGAGCAGGTTGGAGACCTAAAGGCTGAGTAGATGGGTCTTCCAGTCAGGAGAGCACGGATGGACTAAACCCCCCTCCATTCCCATTTTGAGGCCTGTGAAGCATCCTGCCATAGCGACCGGTGAGACAGCGAAAGGCAGCATCCTCCAGGGGGCGCATTCTGGGTGTGATCATGGTTCTCCAGTAACATGAAGGAGGAATTACTTTTTCTTCCAATCCTTACTTTTTTTGAAGTTTTATATCACTTCAAGTAACATTGGATTTGGCTCTGATCTGGATAGCCCAGGCAAGCCCGATCTCATTAGATCTCGGAAGCTAAGCAGGGACAACCTTGGCAAGTATTTAGATGGGAGAACTCCAGAGAATACCATGGCCAGGAGGCCAAAGGCAGCTATCAAGCCACTTCTCTGAACACCCTCCCTGCCCCAGTAGAAGTTGCCAGAGGTTACCATGACTTCCAGCCACGGGAATGCGCTCTCTCTCTCTCTCTCACACACACACACAAATGAAAAAAAAAAATACAAAAAAGTAATATTGAATTTGAAAGTCCTGATGCTTATATTGTGGCATTCCACTTGTTTTGTCTTAGGCTGTTCAGTCATAGGCATGGTTTTGTACATTAAATGGACATTTCAAAGTAAATATACAGAGGATCATGTTTCTAGAGTTCTCAGATTCCTCAGTTCTAGTTTTACTGATTTCATTTCATTAGTTTACTGGTTAAGGCATTATATTGGGGGGGGGGAACCCTAACATTTATAATTTCCATTACCAAAGGCCATTGCAAAATTCACCACACCAAACAGAATATTTAAAAACATACAGCAAAGTATAGCCACAAGTAAGCATATTCAGGCCCCATCAATTTCAATAAGAGAGCTAAATGCTTCCTATTGAAATCAACTGGAAGATGGTTAACTTTGGTGTGAGTGCCACAATGTCTTAATAACCCTGAACAATTTATATGAGTAGTATGATCTTGAAGGTACAAAAGGGCAAGTTTAGAGATATATTAATATTTAAAACACTTTTCCTGATTTAGTATATTGCCTAGTAAAAGTATGCCATTTTCTAACTTTTTACCAGCAAGTATAATAAACAACAATAACAACAAACAATAATGTTAGAGCAAGCAGGGTGCTGTAGTTAGAGTATCGGACTAAGATCTGGGTGACCCAAGTTCAAATTCCTGCTCTCCCAAGCTCAATGAGTAACATTGGGTCAGTCAGTGTCTCAACCTATCTGTTCTAGGAATGCCCTCAGAACAGCATCGGTCATTCTTAATTAGACATATAGGAATGTAATAAGCCGTATAGAACTTCTACATGGGCCCAGAGACACAGGAGCAGATACAAAGTTGAATAAAGCCCAAAGCCAACCTTAGAGTGAATAAGAGGAATAGTGCCTTTAGCTTAATACTGTTAACCTGACTGTGACTCATTTTGTAGGGATTTGGGCTTTGTTACTTGAGATAATTTCAAAGTGATCTTGAACTTGGAAATAATGCATTGGTACAGCATGAGGTCTACCACTAAGCAAATAACAAACACACACTTCAAAACAGTGGCCACAAATCTAAATTTAGAGAAATAAGTACATGTCAGTTACCAATAAAAGGTACTTTTCTCCTTCTTACAGAACAGTAGGACAGATGGCAAATTTCTTCATAGTTAATTGCTAAAGAGGTTCATGATGGATGAGGTAGGCTACAAGTAGAATAGAATTGTTAAGTTGTTAATGGAATATAACAACGTTTGTTTGCTATGAGTGTTGCAATAGTAGGTCAATAAAAGCCTTCCATTGTTCTGATTTATGCACCATTCTGCTTCCAGCTGTTTCTCATGAATCTCACTCAGTTCAATCTAAAAATTAAAAGTAGTTTGCCTTTACTGTTTACAGAAATGGCATCTGCATGTCAATGGTCTGGTAGGGACCCCATCATTTCCCTTCAAGCTTCTGAACCAATCCCTCAGATGGCACTGTCATAGATGAACCTCTCTTGGTATGTGTACTGAATAGGCCATTTGCTTATTCCTAGAAACTCCACCTAATTTTCCACTGTAGTTCCCCCAATATTTGTTTCCTTAGCATTTTTATATTTTAAAAATATTTATATACAGTCTTTCCCCACAGCTCAAATTGTCCAAGTACCAGAAACTTCCTAACACATTCAGTTTTTTGTGCCTGCTGCACATGAGGAAGACTAGAATTTGATTTTCTTTTACGAAAGTTCAGATTCTGATATACATACCTAAATTCTATGTGAGAAACCTGTGCCATTGCAGAGTTGGTCCCTTACAATATAGCAATATATCCCCACCCACCTCTGAAACACCCCTAACTCCCCCCGCCGAAGCGACAAGGGGACCTGGCAACCCTAATTTACAGCAACCTACTCTGCCCATTTCCTTCACTTTATGTGTCCGAACATGCACGTATATGCCAATCCTCAGTATCCTCACTATCCAGGATATGAGTTGAGGAGTAGATAATACTGGTATGCCACAGGTGGATAAAGCAATCTCAGTATCCTCACTATCCAGGATATGTGTTGAGGAGTAGATACTGGTATGCCACAGGTGGATAAAGCAATATTCCCATTCCACTGTATGTGATCACTAAAATTTGTCACAAGGAAGTCAATTTATGCTCCTTTCATAGATGGAATTTGTACACAAAGCTTGTGATAAAATGCATACTAAGGGGAGCTGCTTATTTAAGATGCAATCTTGCCCAATGTAGACTATGTCCCCTCAAAAGAAGCATAAAGTTCAACAAAGGACAATAGTGCAAACTAGGCAATTTCTATACTTTTATCTAGAAAATCCTACCAGAAACACATCTCTCATTTATATAGAGGTATTAGAATAAAAATGGCACAACAAGATGATAGAAATGCCATTGAATTCTATTACCATTTATTTCAGTGGAATTTTTTTATTTCAGTGGAGAAACATCTGGTCTTTATTGAAAGTTCATATCAGAGTGGTGTACATTAAAATGTCACTTATGACTCGAGTAAAGAAAGATATGTGCAAACATCAGGGGTAACAAACTGGTTCGATATTTTCCAGAAATAGCAGGTTTAATCCATTAATTTTTTTATCCATCCATTCCTTATGAATTATGATTACATTTTCCATTTGTCATTCAGGTCTATGAAATAATCCAAATTATGGTTTGAATTTAGGTTCATGTCCAAGTACTTTAATCTGAGGTATTTGGTTTTTTCTTAATATAAGTCTTCATAAAATGATACATTACACATTAAGAGTTATCAGGGTAACTCTATGAGTGACATTCTGTTCTGATGCATCAACTGCCCTTATTAACTGACTCTCTGACAGCATTCCAGCCCTCTGAGACTCTAGTTTTACGAATACCACAGTGGGTATTTCCTTTCAAGTAGACAACGTATAAAAGAAACACAACAGATCCCAAACCTACAATTACAGAAAACTGTAGCCCACATTTATTGATTCTCCCTCCCTCTCTGCTCATTTTCACAGAAAAGAAAATAAATTTATTGACTTTGTTTGAAAACAAATGTTATGAGATTATAGGAAATCCCCCCAGCAGTCTTGACATTCTTCCAGAAGAAATTAAGAGCTGAATTCATGAAGCATTTAATGTTAAGAAGTTAGAAACTCTGGAATGTTTATCCAAAGTCCCAAGCCCCACAGCAAACTTTGTCATCCTGCCGGGCTCCAGTCAAAAATTGGAGCCAAAATAAACACAGACAGAAACTGCATCTGACTGATCCTGTGGAAACAGCTGTAACCACTTAGGTGGAAAACCACCTCAGATTCTTCTCCCAGAAAACCCTGATGACATGGGAGAGGGCAGGCAGGAAAACTCTGTCAAGTTCTCTTCAGCTGTGGTCAGGAAAATATTTTCTTTCTCCACAACTGTAAATAGATGGCTTGAGCCATTATCACAATAAAAAAGCTAAAGGATGATAAGGCCAAGGGTTTTTTTTTTTCCCCATCCTTATTTCTCACTCTTTTGTGTTGCTGAGTACTTGATGTTCCTCATTCCCCCAAAACTTTTCTTCATACTGCCATAACAATAAGGGCAATAAGTCTCCTAATCTGGCTGTGAGTTTTTCACTTCTTGCAAAATTTCCCTCTTGCTTATAGGGATGGCAAGTATTACATTTGAATGCCTTCTGGTCAGAGTCAGACATTATTATTATTCCTTATGTAGCTTTTTGTCGAGAGGTTTTCTACAGAATAGGAGGAAATATTTGAGAAGAAATAAACTTAAAGCTGCAACTAAAAGGAGGGTGAAATTCCTCAAGCAGTCAGACTACAGCTGTCCAATCTCTGAGAAAACAGCTCAGGGAGAGGGAAAAGGAAGCAAGGAAAGAATGGGAAACATCAGGAGAAAAAATAAAGGAAGTTTGAAAACAGGCTATGGTTCAGATTTGTAGTTTCTATTTTAAAAAATCTTCAGGGTCCATTGGAAGAAGAGTAGCTCACTGCAGGACTTCATTCCCAATTAATGCTTTGCTTTCAATCATTTAAAACATATTGTACATGTAGGTTCAATTGTTTTATGGCCTGCAAAAAACAAGCACTTTGATATGGAGTAATAACTTCATTTTGTCCTAGAAAAGATATGTTGTTCTTTCTGTTTCCAATGAATAATTTTTGTTCATTTATATCCTGATTATTACACATTATTATTTTAGGCAATAAACACCTATCTAATTTTAAAAGAGGAAATGAAAGAAGAATAACAACCCTAACATCCTATCTCTAGGTATGTTGTGTAACTACTCAAAAGGAAGAGGGAACCAGTGGCCTAGCGAAAGAATCTTTTCCTGACCCTAGAAAGCCACAGCTGAGGCACTAGAATGGCAAGGCATTCTTCAAAAATGCATCCAGTTCTTCAGTATACTTATTTATTTATTGGTTTGTTTGATTTCATTTTTAGCCTGTCTTTTTCATAGAGACTCAAGACAGATTAGAAAAATATAGAAAACAGTTCAATCAGGCAGCACAAGAAATCCTGCGATAAGGCAATAGAAGTAGGATTACAGAAATTAGGAAACAATGCAACCAGAAAACTGTCTAAGGCACGACATACCACAAATTTATTTATTTATTATTTATTTATTAGTTCGGTTTATACCCCGCCCTCCCCGCTGAGGCAGGTTCAGGGCAGCTTAAAAAGGATAAAACATAATCGAACAATTATAAACATAAGTTCCTAGTAGAATATTCAACCACCTTTTAGCCCTAATAGGTAAAGGTCTGCTTCAGATTTCCAGAATTAAAAATAAATATATACAGAGAATATGACTTTGTTTTCTTTTGAGTGATTTCTTAGCTACTGTGATCACATTGGAGCATAAAATGTTGTATGATTGGATTCATATATTGAAAAGATGTTACCATTCCACTTTTACACTTTAACAATTTAGACAAACAATCTCTAGACCCGATTTTCCTTAGTTGTTAGGGAGTTGTTTTCTAACTGTGAGAAACTTGGCATCTCTTAGAAGCTTTCGGGGGGGGGGATTCAAACTCCACATGATGATGAGTCATGTGTGGGTTTTATCCATTGTTATATTTTCTTTCAAAATTCAGCTGCAGAGGCTGCAATCTGTGCAGAAAATCGATGCACATGTTGAAGATGGGTTTTTTAACCTTTCAGCCATAAATGTCGCTTGCACCAAATAGCTTTTATTCCCCATCAGAGAAAACGTATTGGCAGCCATGTCCTTTCTCCTGTGTATCAAAAAGCACTTGGTGGTGGTGGGGTTTCTTTAAACATAAACATGCCAGAGGAAAAAGGGTTAAGATGCCCTTTCCTTCCTCTGCACTGGTGTTCCACTCCAGATTCCATCTTCCAGGTCTGCATTTGAGTTTTTAAAAACAGAAAACATTACAGAAAATTGCACATATTTCGCATCACAAGAACACCACACACTTCAATAAAATTCCCTGAAAACGGCTTAGCCTTGCAACCTGTTACTGAAGTGTGCACCCAGTGATGAGTGTGGATGTGGATGTGTTCAGAATGTACTCTCAGTTCAGGCAGCATAATGTTTGGACTACAGATCCATCCACAGCCCCATGTGACCACCAGAATTTTATGTAACAAGGAAGAAGTTTCAAGGCAGATATGAAAAAGTTTGTTAGCAGGTAAATTGATATGCAAAGGTAGAAAGTTTAAAAGCTAGTTCTGTGAAGGTAGTAAGCATGATTCAGCTAAAGTTAATCACTTAGAATACCCAGGGTTATTAACTTTAGTTGAACTCCTATGCCTAGGGCTATGTTGGGGCAGGAACACAGAGGAACGGAATTCCGACTGGCTTCAGAGTTGGCCACGCCCACTACAGCCAAAACCTCTGCATACATGGCTACAGAGGGAAGGCCTGGAAAGCGACACCCCTGGCAACTCCAAGACGGGCAGGCCAGGGGGGGCCTGGAAGGATCAGGGAGGCATTTAAATGTCTCCCCGTGCCTTCCCTGGCATGTCCAAGGGCTAGCTTGCCTGGGCTCCCCGCAGCTGCAGGGTGCCCAGACAAGCCAAGGGATGGCATGGGGTGTGGCCTAATATGCTAATGAGCCACACTGTCAGGGGTGTGGCATTATATGCTAATGGGTTTCTGCTGTTGAGTGTGGGGTATTATGCTAATGAGTTCCTGCTGGGAGTTTTCTACAAAAAAAGGCCTGCTTATGCCATTTCTGTATTACATATCATTTTACTGATCTGAAAGGCATTATCACAGTTTGTGTATCCTTTACCCAAAAACATTCATCAGTTTTGTAAACATCAGTTTTATTATCTAATTCCATTACCTCGGTCAGTTAAAAAGATGACTGCAATTTCATCCTGAGCACTGAAAAACCATAAAAAAGAATCCAGATTTTTTAACTGAACCAGAGTAGTCATGGGATTCCATAACATCCCTACATAAAAGTCCTTAACTAGGGCTGAATCCTAACTATTGTGTTAATAGCTTTAATGTTTGATTATGAACAACAAAATCTAAATAATCTCTTCAAGCTTGAAAATAATTTTACCTGGGAGGGATAACAAGAGGACTGGATGTAAAAAGTGAATCAAGTAGGTTGAGGTTTGGTGGAGGAATCTCAAGAAATCCAATTACAGGCTGAACAAGCCCTACCTTGATAAATCAGTGCCAGAATGATGTAAAGCCAGAATGAGAACAAGAAGATCCCATTGTTATGTATCCTTTTCTACAGCTGCAGCTGGACTATTGCCCAGGAGGCCAAAAAAGCCAGAAATCCCCTTCCTCAAAGTAACAACATAACAGAAACATCTGCTATGGCTGGGAAGTGAGAAACTAAAAGTAACTGTGCAATGGAAGTATATAGGAGACAACACATTTTGCAGGGGATAAATACACGCATTCATTTTCAGTCTGAACCTCTGATTCTATGCACCAAAGGGAAGAATCAGAAGCCAAAGCAAACTACAAGTGAAGTGCTTGTTCTTGGGTTAGAATGCTTGAGTTTTCTTTGTATGCAGATCTTAGAATTCCCAACAGCAGGCACTCCAGGGCATCATCCAAGGACAAAACTATGCATCATGTTTGAAATTCATGATTAGATCCCCCAGTGAGTAATTATTGGTGAAAAAAGCAGCCCCAGTTCAGACTGTGGGACTGGGATAAAGAATTTAAACCCTTTCTCTCATGCCATTTTCACAGTGAAAACCCCCCCAGTTCAGGCTGCTTTAAACCTTACTAGGGAGAGAAATAAAGATAAAACATGGGACTAGCAGGGATTATATCATTTCCCCTCCCCCATTGTTTCCTCCTTCCCTCCCCTGAAAGCCTCCATAACCTCTCCCCTTTTTTCACTTCCTTTTCTCTTTCAGACTCACCAGCTAACATATTTTTATTTGCCCTGTCTTCAGTCCCCTCCCCCCCCCGGAAAAGTATGGCCCAGGATGTGGTGCAGGTCCAGGCCTATTTGCACAGGGCCAAGCTGGTCCCAGTTCTGTAATGTTGGCCACCAACCCTCACCCAGTTGTGCTGTGCTGTATGCAGGGCCAGACCCACTTGCATGGTAGGGAACCTGCAAGGGGTCCAATTTCTAGCATTTCTAGAAACACTGACTCTAGAAAATATTTTATATAGCAGCTCTTCAAATGCTGGCATTTTCACTGGTAACATTCACTAGAAAATAAAACTCCTTGAGGCTTGTTAGAAACTCCCAGGAATCTCTGGGTGATAGGATCAGAGGATAAAGAGATTTCCCCAAGCTAGCTCTTGTTTTTAATTTCCTCAGCTTCATAAGACCAAAATGGGTTGTGTACTATCATTGACAGCTCAGCCAGATGGCTTGTCTACGTGAAATAATTGGTAATTCTGGGACAGCTTATAGTGGCCAGATGTCCATATCATCACACAAACAAATGAATAAATACACATACACATGTTCACTGATGGCTTTGTTGGCACCCACTGCAGAGATGCCAAGTGATAGATGACTGCTCTGGACCAAAGTTGGAGACAATGATGAATTAGTTCAGGGATGTTTTCAATGTCCACACCTGTACTGTGGACCAAAAGAATGTCTGTTAGAGTTGTCAGTTAAGCACTTCCCATAGACGTTGCTCTTGTCCTATGATGAAAAGAATAAAAAAGTGTTAAGCACTCTGCTTATGAAGAAAATCAACAACATTTTCAAGTGAAGGCAATGTGCTGCTAATGACAATGTCTGACCCTGTATCTTCCAATTTAATCTGCTTTCCCCATAAGCATTTTGCTGGTACATTGCTCTCTTCTTTAGTGGCGAACATTAGAAAACAATAAGCTTTCTAATAGGTTTGGCCATGGCCTTTGTATCATGATTGATTTCCTTTCTTTTTATGGCTTTTAAATTGATTATGTGAATTGATATTTTCCCCCTGTTCTTTTGCATCTGTGCATATTTGTCTATTCCGTGTAAACAGACCAACACACATTGCTCAAATCACAGTAACCATTAATATTTAATCTTTACTAACCTTCTAGACACCATTCGTTGAGCCAATATATATGTCCAATAGACCGTTAGCTGTTAGTGACAGATGCTACACTACAGTGGGTGTCATTAACCATTCCAAACCATCAGCAAATAGGTGTTGCTAGTGAAGAGAATAACAAGGGCACTGTGCTTAATTTCGTTTTTCCAGATTATGTGCCTGCTCTGCTCCATCCAGACAGATTATAAGGATTGTGTTTGGCAGTTGTCCCTCTTCTTAAAGAATACTAATCAGTCAAACTGATTAATTCCATCCCTATCATTCATCATGCAATAAAAAACCCACTAGAGAGAGCAAGAGGCCTCGGAGTTCAATGCTTCTGTCAACCATACGGTACTGATTCTTGCTAACCAGGAAAACACTTTACTATGAAAAGAAGGCTACAATGTAGCCCTGATTTAAACAATTACTGGCTGATTGTAAAAATCTAGGAAATTAAATTATAGGGTTAACTAAAGAGAATTTCATGGAAGCTAAATGTACAGTATAGGAAGAGTAATAAAAAGCCCAGTAGCACCTTTAAGATTAACAAAGTTTATTGTAACAAAAGCTTTTGAGAAACACAGCTCTCATCTGATGAAGAGAACTGTGTTTCTTGAAAGCTTATGCTGCAATAAAGTTTGTTAGTCTTAAAGGTTCTACTGGGCTTTTTACTATTTTGCAGCAACAGACTAAAACAGCTAACTCCTCTGGATATAGGAAGAGTGTTATGCTTAGGAGAACAACATCTACTGGAAGTCTCTGGCTGAAGGAGTGTCCAGCTGTCCTCAACCAGAGCTAAGGGCTTCTCAGTCCTGGCTCCGACTTTGTGGAACTCTCTACTAAATAACACTGGGGCCTTACGGGACTTGTTACTATTCCGCACGGTTTGCAAGGCGGAGATGTTCCGTCAAGCATACGTTTGAGGACAGCAACAATTGTAATGGTTTTCAACAACAATCAAATCTATCAGTTGCTTCCTCACTCTCCTCCCCGCATGTTAATGTGGGTCAAATTTTTACTGTGGTGCCATGTAGGTTTATGTTTTATGATAGTATATCTGATGTTCTATTTTCCCCCTTTGTTTTAAACTGTTGTACACTGTTCTGAGTGCACTCTGTGGGGAGGGGTGTGTGTAGAAATTCAGTGAAATAAATAAATAGGATGAAAAGGGATGTCCACTTTTTCTTTTTACATAAAATAGGGCTGTGGGAGCAAACTTTGGCATCAATTTCCTCAGAACCATTTTTTCCAGACAATAGCCAATGTGAAGCACATTATAGTATAGATGTGTCACTACTGTTACATGAACAACAGGGAGCTATCATAAGAAATACCATTTTCTTCTTGTGAAGGGATTGAAAGAGTGGCAGTTAACCCTTTGAAAGCCATCCTCTTCCCCGATGCACCTAATGTCAACACATTAGTCATTGTGTTTGCATAGGGGCCTAAAGCCAAATACATATACCCATGAATGTACACACCACACAGTTAGACTATACAGGTAGCACAATTTGTACTTATGTAACTTGGCCTCTTCTGTCAAGGCACAGATGTCAGGTGACTCAGAAGACAGAACTTGTATCCTGAGCTGGCAGCGCCAGCTGATAAGATCATGATTCCAACCACATATTAAAAAATGACACAGTCTTTTTCATACTGCAATCCTACCCCACAGTATTTAAATCTGGGTTCTTGGCATCTCTATGGTGCCCCCCGCCTCATCTTTGTCTAGCTTTGAGCCCCTTTGTCTTGTCATCTAACTCTTTCTTGATTCAGCTCCAGCTTGCTTCTTAATTATCTTTTATGGCCCCCTGTAGGGGATTTTTATTTGGATTTACTAAAACATACAACAAAATTAGGGAGGGAGACTACACACTATAGGAGAAAGAAAAGAAAACCCACTAAAAGCCCAAGGGTTGGAGGCCACATACAGCTTGTAAAAAGATTGCTTAACAATGGTGAAAAGCTTTCTTTAACATTGAAAGTGATCACTCATCATCATAGCTTGTGAAAACTTCCCAACAAATTTGACTATATGAAGAGTAGTCCAGGAGAATCACTATTTAACTTAGACACAAATTTCAGAGAACAATGGCATCTCATTTAACCGTTATTTTTCCCTTCACCATTAAAAGCAAATTAACTGTGAGTCTCCCTCAGTAGATATAACACAGTCTCATTTTCTCTTCCATTGCTGTTTTCCTCTTTCTTCTTCCCTGTGGCACCATCTTGCTGTATCAGGAACTGGCCATCTCAAAATAAAGTCCCTTCTCCTTTTTCCAGAACTGTTCCGCTTAAATTCTTGCCTTCAATCATAGGGGCCATTCCAATTTACTTTTCACTGCCCAGCTTGAAGAGAGTCTTGTCACCTTATCGCCCAGCAGACTTAATGGTCTACATACAGGCCCTTCAAATTGCAAATACCCATTTGACTCTCCTCTTCGATCCTGGAAGCCCCTATGATAATTGATTAGACGCTTCTCCAATATTAACACAGTCCTTTTAAAAGCAACAGCTGACATGCCGCACAGTTCTTGCATAGTACCTCATTTATACCAACAGGGGACAAAGGCTTAAGACCCAGTTTGTAAGAGTCTATGATTATTTTTTCTGGTCACATAGTTACCAGCCGCTTTTCCACTTCCTGGAAGATGCTTGGATATTGCTTGCTGCTCTTACTAAAATGTCCATCGCCATTTTTAAGGATGTTTACTTTTACAATGTTTGCCAAAGTCCCGAAAACTTGCATCAATGCTTAACTGCCTCCTGTGATCTCTCCAATATAATCCATTGCTGCTTTGAAACATGCCCCCTCTTTCTTCTAGTTCTGAAATGCTTGTAAACAGTTCTTAGCTGAGGAGAGTCCCCTCTCCTGGGGGGCTTGCTTTGTTGTTTAGTTTCAACTTTACTCACTCTTCATATGTAGATCAAGTAGATCTCGCCAACAGATATGCATATTGACTGCTGGACCTCCACTCGCTTGATGGGGTGTGCGTAGCTAAGTCCTTGCTGGAACACAGCAGAGAGACCATCGGAGCAAAGGGACGCCTCAATTTCCCGACGGCGTGCCAGGAAAGAGGTGACCCTCAGTGCTCCATGACTGGAGACCCTTCGCAAGAGTCTCCGCGGTGTGTGTATGTTCACACCCCCTCTCTAACTGTTGGTTTCCAAGCTGCATTCCTGGGAGATCCCAGGTGACAAAGCTGCCATTAGCTCGCCAAAAGCCCCGCCCCCCTTGCTTCTTAATTTTTGTTTTACTGTCATAGACCTTCTTCCCTCACCATGACCAGTTCTCTGTCAGTACCGTGACTTAGCTATTGTACAAATTGCTTTGACTTTCATCCAAAAGCTAATCTGGTATTAGTTCTCTTTCTGTTGCCAATCTGCCCTTGATGTTTGCTTTATTTACAAATGGATGTGTTTACTCATGAGCATCAGTCACTAGAAAGGGATCACAGGGAGTCAGATTCGAGAAGATGAATCAAAGCTTTAATGCTTTGAGATGGCTAAAGGACTGTGCTGCACAGCTTGCATCTTTAACCCTCTCCACTTTAAACTAGTATGCAGCTGTATTGTCTGCCTGTAATGCCAGCATTACAGGTTTAATCTGCTTGGTGCCAGGTACTGTCGCCGTTACATTGGCACAGACTCCTGCTATGACAGATTAATAATGACATCACGAGTATGGAGTTGCTGGTGCAGCAAGTCTTGACAATTATCATCTTCTAAGTCCTACATTTCCATATAATTTTTTGGAATTAGTTGATTGCAGAACTGTTCATTAATGTATATATGCTCACTTGTCCTCACTTGCCCTTTGCTTTTTTGAATTGCAGAGTTTTCTACTCAAGACTTTTGCAAAATAAATGCTTTCTTCATTAAGAGAACTTATATGATAAGCTACCATCCAAAGGGAATGTTCATCCCCCAAGTTCTAAAACTCCATAAATGCTATATTAGAATGGCAAGCAAGACAGCTCTAATCTATAGCGTTGCAAACCCTGTGCTGTAATACCCCTATCATTTCCTTGCAAATTATGTCACATAAATATGTCAGGAGACTTGTCATATTGTGAATGCTTGCAAGAAACAAATGGAGCACAATTTACATAAATACATTCAAGCAAGAGACTTGGCTCTTGAAGCCAAACATACATTATCTGAAGCTAAGGAAATGATGGTGCAGCATTTTGTAACGTAATGGGGTTTCTGGATCTAAATTTGGTTTGGTCCACATTTGCGTAAGTGTTAGTTGAAATGCTGGACATGTCCCAGGCCATTTATGTAAATTAGATTGTATTCTACATCTGTTTGGTATCTCAATCCATATTTGATCATGGTGTTTGGAATTGCAATTAAAGCACCAACATAGTTCAATAAAACAAAATAAAACCCCTTGTATTTTTTTTTAACTACTGACAGCCAGAAATACACTGAAGGAGATCATTCTTGTAGATATGCAGAATATGTGTTTCCAAATGAATCCTTTAATGTATGATGAAGTGCAATGAGGGAGCTAATGTAGCATTGTGGCAAAGTGAATGAGGCTTGTGGCCTCTGCCACAACAGTGCCTGAGGCAAGCCTCTCTGCCTCTCAGGCTATCCTGGAGCTATCCAGGTCTGGGCTTTTTGTTGTTCAGTCGCACAGTCGAGTCCGACTCTTCGCAACCCCATGGACCAGATCACACCAGGCCCTCCTGTCTTCCGCCATCCTCTGAAGTTTGCTCAATTTCATGTTCGTTGCATCTATGACACTGTCTAACCATCTCATCCTTTGCCGTCCCCGTCTTCTTTGACCTTCAATCTTTCCCAGCATCAGGATCTTCTTCTCCAGTGAGTGCTCCCTTCTCATTTGGTGGCCAAAGTATTTGAGCTTCAGTTTCATTATCTGGCCTTCCAGGGAACAGTCAGGGTTGATTTCTTTGAGGATTGACTGATTTGATCTCCTTGCAGTCCAAGGAACTCTCAAGAGTC